>NC_034594.1:6099111-6133824 GCF_900095145.1 Mus pahari | reverse complement strand
AAATCCGCCTGCCTCTGCCTCCCAAGTGCTGGGATTAAAGGCATGTGCCACCACTGCCCAGCTCTTGTTGTTCTCTTAAAGGCAGGCTAAACTTACAGAATGATCCCTAGTAGGATGGTATAGAACTAGCTTGGCTGGAAGGTCTGTTCTCCAAAGTTCAGTTTCTTTTAGTGTAAGAGATATTTTCATAGAAATCTAAGGCTATGGTTAGCCAAAGGGAGAGGGTATTTACAGCTCCAGAAACGTGGAAGAGTGGCCGGGAGGGAAGGAAGGGGATATAATGCTGTTTAAATTAAGTATAGATAGAGAAAGAGGGGTTGGAGAGATGGCCCAGTGTTAAAAGCACTGACTGCTCTTCCACAGTCCTGAGTTCAGTTCCCAACAACCACATTGTGGCTCACAACCATCTGTAATAGGATCCAATACCCTCTTCTGGTGTGTCTGAAGACAACTAGTGTACTCATATACATTAAATAAATAACAAATGATTTATTAAAAACATTAAAAATAAAGATAGGTAGGTGTGTGTGTGCCTGTCTGTCTGTCTCTCAGGTGATTGCAAACTTTATCAGATTGACATAAAGTGTCAAAAGAATGTAACTTCTGCTGAAGTGGGTTTTATTGTGAATTCTCTTGGCCTAAACAGGAAGACTAGAGCAAAAGACAATTTTTTTTTTGGTCCTCAAATACTCAAAACTATGCAATAGAGAGTGTGTACAGGTCCTAGGAGATATACACACATGCCCATAATCCTTTTATGAAGTACTTTTGGAAAAACAAAGTTAGATTCTGATTAAATGACATAAACTGGAAGAAAATTAAATGCGTGCGTGTGTGTGTGTGTGTGTGTGTGTGTGTAAGAATTAGTAGAAAGAATAAAAGGCATTGAATGAATTAATAAAGAGGAAAGATGGACAAGGGAGAAGAAAAAGTAACATCATTTGGATACAAAGTAGAAAATAAAAGAAAGGTCAGACTTGGTGTCTTTGAAAGCTAAGATGTGGAACAGAGAGGTTTCTCTGGGCCGTAGCTGGAAAGTTGAAGTAGGCTGACCCAAGCCCAATGGAGAGGGGTCTCCAATGTAAAGGATCTCACAGAACTGAGCAGGGGCTTAGCCCTGCATTCAGTCAAGATGAGGGAACTGAACCTGGATATGATTTGTACCTGAAAATCATACGCGTAAGCCACAGTGAAGTTCACCTATGAGTCCAAATTAAGTATGTAGTTATATGTCCAAATTAACCATTTACAGTGTACCTGGATGCTGGTGTTTTCATATATTTTTTTAAAATAACTAAGCATTGTTAAGTCAAATTTGCGAGACACATTGCTCTCTTGGAAACTGAAAACACTGGACTAAGTTGAAATAAGCTTTAAAATGTGTCTTTCCGGCTGTCATTTTGTCTCAAAGATAATCCTCCTTTTGAATTACAAATTCTTTCCTTAGCTATTTTAATTCCTTCCCCCAGGTCGCACTGAAGTTTTGCTGTCTGGTGACTTTGCATGTGCTGGTCTTGATTTGCAATGTGTTTATATAGTATTTAGTTCCTTGTGCTCCAGGTTTTCTTTATACTTAATCTCCTGTCCAAAGGATTTAGGAGAGATGTAGGGTGAAGATTGATGTGGGATGGAGGGACTATGGCACGCCAGCCTTTTCTTTCCAATACTACGTTCCCTCGAAGCTATTCCTCTGCCAGCCCCCTATATTTCTTATAACAGCCCTGGGAAGTTTCTTCTTTTCCTTGAGACAGGGGCTTGGCTGTGTTGATAAGGTCCTCCACACATATGGTTGTGGGGCCTATTTGGTTAGGAGCACATTTGTTCATTTATATATAACCCAGTTAGGAGCCAGAGGATTTTGCACTGAAGCCAACTTATGAAAAATTGCACTTATGTCTACATTTTCCTTTCAAGATAAAGATTTCTTTTCACACCAGTGGGTAAGGTACCTTTCAAACATAGCACATCTATTTCACTGGAAGGGAAAAAAATGGCAAGAAGAAAATGCCACTAAAATGTTAATACCTGGGTGTTTTTAAATTTAAAAATGCACAGGCAACTTCCCAGCTCGTCGTCCTAAAATGAGATTCCACACAGTATGGTTTTGTGGACTGTGACAGTCATGTTGTCCTGTCTCAGCAGTGATGAGCTCTTAGTTGACACTGTTTGTAGACTTCTAGTGGAACAAGTGTTTCCACATGGACTGGCAAGGCATGGTGGCCTCCTCAAGAGTTTTCTTCTGGCTAACAGTGAAATGATTGATTCATGGTTTAGACATGTTAAAAATCATTTAATGCCTCCAAGTGTTTTTCACTACCAAATTCAAACTTGGTACTTGTGTGCATTAAGATATATATGTATATATCTTATATATGTGTGTGTATATACATATATGCATATGCATATGTATATATGTGCATATATATGCATGCATGTATGTATACTTCAAAACATGTCAAAGTCATAACTAGACCTCATGATTTTTAAAAAACAGAGTTTAACTCATGGTATTTAAAATTATCCATAGTGTACTCAATGATTTTAACAGAAGAAGCTTTTGATTTATTTATATATTTGGTAGCATATGTTGCTCTTGTTCCTAACAATAGGGTTCCATGCCTGATGAGAACATCTGTTCTTTGTACAATGCATTTTTGTTTGCTTTATTGTTGCAATAAATTGTTACCTTAAAACTGAATTCAAATTGTAGCCTTCTGGATTCAGTTTCTGCATGTTAATGATTTATAGATTATATAGTTTTATTAAAACCTTGTGAGACTTTATGGAGCTAAAGGGGTGGTTCTCAACATGTGGGTATTTACCCCTTTGGGGTTTGAATGGCCCTTACACAGGGGCCATCTAACGCCACCAGAAAATGCAGATATTTACATTGTGATTGATAACACTAGCAACTTTACAGTTATAAGAAGCAACAAAAATAATGTTATGGTTGGGGTCACACAGCATGAGGAACTGTAGGAAAACAAGCGTCGTAGCAACAGGAAGGTTGAGAAGCACTCAGCAAACGTGTTTCCTGTCAAACATGCTCGTAGCTTATGGAGAAGTTCAAACACTGACAGACAAATTATAGACGGTCATCCTTATATTTTTTGAATATCAAATTTTGTAAAATTTTCTAACTATAGAAAGAAACTGTGGGTTTCAACGTTTATGTTCTAGTCTTACCTTATTATGTTTAAATTAAGCAATCACAAGTGGAGAGGGAGGGAGGGACCTGAGAGGGAAAGTGGACGGAGGTTGGGGAGGAGCTAGTTAGGGGAAAAGAACCTTATCTGGTATTGGGTGAGGGAAATGGACTGAGGTCCTGAGGGCCAGCAGAAAGTATGGAACAGGAGGCAACCTCAGGAAATAGGAGGTTGGGGGATCCCCCCTCCCCATAATGTACCAGAGACCTGGGAGGTGAGAGACTCCCAGGACTCAAAGGGAGGAACCTTAGATGAAACACTGGACAGTAGGGAGAGGGAACTTATAGAGCCCACCTCCAGCAGGAAGACAGGACATCAGGTGAGGAATGGGGTTGCCATCCCACAATCGCACCTTTGATCCATAATTGTTCCTGTCTGAAAGAATTACAAGGATGGAAATGGAGAGGAGCCTGAGGAAAAGAAGGTCCAGTGACAGGCCCAAAGTGGGATCCAGCTCGAGGGGAGGTCCCAAGGCCTGACACTATTACTGAGGCTATGGAGCGCTCACAAAAAGGGATCTATCATGACTGTCCTTCGAAAGACCCAACAAGCAGCTGAGAGAGTCAGATGCAGATTTTTGTACCCAACCAATGGACAGAAGCAGCTGATCCCTGTTGTTGAATTAGGGAAGAAAGAAGCTGAGGAGAAGGGTGATCCTATAGGAGGACCAGCAGTCTCAATTAAGCTGGACCCTGAGGTCTCTCATACACTGGACCACCAAACAGCATACATACACCAGCTAATATGAAGCCTCCCAGCACACATACAGTAGAGGACTGCCGGGTCTGTGTTCATTCAGAGATGATGCACCTAACCCTCAAGAGACTAGAGGCCTAAACCGGGCAGTGGTGGCGCACGCCTTGAATCCCAGCACTTGGGAGGCAGAAGCAGGTGGATTTCTGAGTTGGAGGCCAGCCTGGTCTAGAGTGAGTTCCAGGACAGCCAGGGCTACACAGAGAAACCCTGTCTTGAAAAGAAAAATTAAAATAAGAGACTGGAGGCCCCAAGAGGCCCCAGGGAGTTTAGAGGTCAGGTGGGGTGGGGGGTGGAGGCATCCACATGGAGATGGGGTAGGGTGGGGAGGTGGTATGGGATGTGGAGCAGTCAGAGGGTTGATGAAGGGGACAGGGAATGGACTATGGAGGGTAAAAAATAAATCAACTTTTTAAAAAAGGAAAAAAAGTGTGAAACATTTATTTTGTGGTTAGGAAGGGCTTTTAGGTATAGGTAACATTGTGAAATGTTTTAAAGGTTAAAAAGCGGGGGCTGATGAGATGGCTCACTGACTGCTCTTCCAAAGGTCCTGAGTTTAAATCTCAGCAACCACATGGTGGCTCACAACCATCCATAATGGGATCTGACGCCTTCTTCTGGTGTGTCTAAAGACAGCTACAATGTACTTACATATAATAATAAATAAATCTTTGGGACGGAGTAAGGGGGGCTAGAGTGAGCAGAGGTCCTGAGTTCTATTCCCAGCAACCACATGATGACTCACAACCATCCGTACAGCTACAGTGTACTCATATAAAAAATAAATAAATAAATCTTTTAAAAAAATTGTTTAGCAGACATACTAAAGAGTAAGTGTTACATCCACTCCAGTAGTGACAAGCGGGACAAGCCCCCAAAACCTGGACGATGTCCTGAGGCAAAAAGTTCACGGAAACTTAGTCTCCTGGAATTGTGACATCTTGTATAACGAATGCTTCAATGTCCTTGCTTTAGTTGGATTTGTGTGCTTTCCCCTAATATTGCTTTATTATAAGTGCTCCTAAGGATTGATTTTTCTTGACAAAGCTAAGTTAGATTCTAGTCAATCCTTGATCCAACCCTGGGCATGGATAGCTAAGTCACTGCCCTACACAGGAATTTACCATTCTCTAGGAAGTTTGTGATCTAAGGAGGAACCAGATTAGATACTTAGAACTATAGATAGCTGAGTTACACCCATACATAAGTATTTACAATGGCCTAGGGGAAAGGTGGACTATGGGAACGATAGCAAGGGCATGAAGCCCTTGCCCCTGGCTTCTAAATTTAAGCCGACTTTAGGTGGAGCTGTTTTTGATCCCAGATGTTAACATTGAATTTTATCCCAGTTGGTTTCTGCCAGTCCTTCCGTGTTTGCATTCCTCTGTTTTGTGTAACTTCCCTATTTTCTTCTGTATAAAAAGTTTGATGCTCGATTTGACAAATTACATTCAGATACCACACTCCCTTGTGTACGTATTTGTTTGTCACCCCACTTCCGCCGACTCTTTGCCCACCTGTAACCGAACCTGAGTTTTGCCCATGGATCGAGGACCCAAGTGAGGTTCGTCTGCGGCAAGTAAGTAAACATTCCAACAAGGGAATATACACAACAACATGATACCATGAAATAGCATGTTTGGTACTGGGCAAAGTCAGTATGACTTTAGTCAATTAGAATTTGCCATTTCAAGATTAAATTGCAAATGGATTTATGTATACAACTAAGAAACTCAACCTTCATGTTGAAAAGGGTGATTTAAGAGTGTGTTTTTGTTGTTTTTGTTTTTGTTTTCATTTTTGTTTTGTTTTGTTTTATTTTTTGAGACGAGGTTTCTCTGTGCAGTCTTGGTTGTCCCAGAACTCACTCTGTAGACCAGGCTGGCCTTGAACTCAGAAATCTGCCTGCCTCTGCCTCCCAAGTGCTGGGATTAATGGCAAATACCACCACCGCCCAGCTAATTTAAGAGTTTTAAAGACAGGTCCCCAATGGAGGAGTTATAGAAAGAACTGAAGAAGCTGAAGGGGTTTGCAACCCCATAGGAAGAACAATATCAACCAATCAGACCCCTTAGAGCTCCCAGGAACTAAACTATCAACCAAAGAGTACCCATGGCTCCAGCCGCATATGTAGCAGAGGATGGCCTTATTGAGCATCAATGGGAGATGAGGCCCTTGGTTCTGTGAAGGCTCCATGCCCCAGTGTAGGGGAATTTGAGGGCAGAGAGGCAGGAATGGGTGGATGGGTGGGAGAACACCCTCATAGAAGCAAGAGGGACAGGGGATGGGATAAGTGGGGGTGGGGGAAGACTGGGAAAGGAGATAACATTTGGAAATAAAGAAAATATCTAATTTTTTAAAAAGTTTAAGGACAGGCTGGAGAGATGGCTTAGTGGTTAGGAGCACTGGCTCGTCTTCCAGAGGTCCTAAGTTCAATTCCCAGAAACAACATGGTGGCTCACAACCATCTGTAATAGGATCTGGTGCCCTCCTCTGGTGTGTCTGAGGAAAACCACAATGTACTCACATACAAATTAAAAAAAAAAAAAAAGTTTAAAGACCACTCACAAAAGTGTGAGCAGGATAGAGGTAAACTAGCCTTGGGGTTAGTAGGGTTAGCAAGAATATAGTACCATTCCTAATGGGATAGTCTGTCTTCCTAAATAGGAAATAGCTCTAATGGACAGAATACATGCATTTTAGGATAGAGCTACCTAGCATCCATAGAGAGTATCAATAAATACACATTCCAGGCTGGTGAGATGGCTCAGTGGGTAAGAGCACCCGACTGCTCTTCCAAAGGTTTGGAGTTCAAATCCCAGCAACCACATGGTGGCTCATAACCATCTGTAACAAGAACTGATGCCCTCTTCTGGAGTGTTTGAAGACAGCTACAGTGTACTTACATATAATAAATAAAGAAATCTTTAAAAAAAAAAAAAAGAAAATGAAATGTTTGCGCATGATAAAAATTCTAAAAAAAAATAAAAAATAAAAAAATAGATACACATTCCCCACATTCTTATCTTGGGCCAGTGCCCCCTTTCAAATAAACATAACAGGAACACAATGCGCATGGGGATGTATTTGGTGCAAAGCCTTATTATGTTCAACTTCCTGGAGTTCCCAACAGGTGAAGGGTGGAAACTACACCCAGGTAACCAGCAGAACTCAGAGGAATCATTAAGGCTTCTCAGAGTCATAGTGGACACGCAGAATCCTGGTGAAGCCAAAGAGTGGATTTTATTTTTCACAGATTCTATGATGTGCAGTAGTGGAAAGATTTTATTGTATTTTAGGCAGAGTTAATAAGAAACTGGTACTCTAAATAAGTAAATCCCTCTTTAATAAAAGAACATTGTTCATTTTTTATTGTGTATAATGAAAACAGGCATTGTTACCTATGGTTTAGAAAAGGCTCTAATTTTCTGCAGCATACCCAATTATTTGCATAATGTCTCATCTCTATATCAAAAACCAGATTTATTATTAATAATACTCTGTATTTCAAAACATAAAAACAAGTTAGTAGTATTGGGAGTTTTAATGAAAATCAAAACACTAATAGACTTGAACCTGAAAATAAAAAGAAACTGTTAAAACTTCATTTTCTTAGATTGTCAGTATTTCAACTTTATTAATATTTATTTTAATTTTAGAATTACATGTATGTGTGTGTGTGTGTGTGTGTGTGTGTGTGTGTGTGTGTGTGTGTGTGTATCTTTGCCTGGGTCTTGCACATGTGGGTGAAAGTGTCTAAGGGGATCACAGATGTTACCGGAGACCATAAGCACCAGGCAGGTGCTGGGAACCAAGCTCTGGCACTAGCCAGGAGCAGTGCACATAGAGTACTGAGCAGTCAGCCTCCTCAGCTTCATGCTAATGTTAAAGTTTTATGTATTTAAATTGTTACACTCTTTACTCCCTGATCTAAATAATCACGTCTCAATTGCTCAAATGTTTTCAGCAACGTTTTTCCATATTCACTTCACTTTAAGCTCAATTTTAATAACTTTTAGCTAGAGACAACTTAAAGATTTTTAGTATTATTCATATGAATGAGACCTTAGTCAGGAAAGACCCAACAAATTGACTATCAAATATTGATTTTTAAAATTATTTTTATTAGTACAAAAACTTGTGTATCTGATGATTATCATTTTAGAGAAGCATATTCACAATCAAAGTGCAAAGTAGCTTTGATAGTTATGATAAAACACCCTGAAGAAATTCCCTTTTATCCCTTTAGGTCATTTTCTTTTGGTTTATTAACCCACCACACCAGTTAATATTTTCCCAGTACTGGCATGTACTAACTATTGAAGGAAAGATAGAATTTTACACAAGTTAGGGAATTACTCAACTTATGATCACAAGTCATTTTCCCTTTGGGACACATTTAGTTTATCACAACTGTATGCAAATGAATATTTTCTATGGCCTTGGTGGACTTGGGGATGCTACTAAGTCTTGAACATCCATCCAGATCAGGCCTATATTTACTAGGCTCTAATTGCCTTGTTACCTGTGTGATTCTGGGACACCTCACTTAATCTAGTCGTGTGGACTGACACTTACAGAAACACCAACTGGCCATAAAAATACAATTAGAAAGTAAAAACGTCAGTCTCTTGAGAAGCTGTGGAAAGAAAAATGGGGTAATAAGCTTCTTAAGGTCCTCTTTAGATTTCAATTTTGTTTACTCTCATGTCTGCCGGAGTAAATTCACCATAACACTGACGAAGTTTCCATTTATGGATCCCACTACTGACAGAGATATTTTTCCTGGTCTTGAAAGGGCCCCTACTACATTCTCCCAAGATTTTATAAATTCTTGCAATTGATAAGTACTTGCTTTAGCTTGTTGAGACTCCTGGGGCTTCCCACAGAGCTTCCCTTTCATGACACTTCTCAAAGGAGTGTCATTTGCGTGACCACAGACACTAAGTAAGCATCAGGCAATGTTATTCCGCGTTAGGAATGCTTTTTAGTTAGCACTAGTGGTATATATGCATGTGGCTCATATATGCTCCATTATAGTTAAGTTACTGATAGGTATCCGGGTATTTGATTGGCTTCCAGGAATATTCTGTTCTCTATTCCAATTTAATTGGCACTATGAAAAAAGCAAGACAAGGGATGTATTGTGATGGGAATATGTGCCTAGTGCTGATACTAGAAGTTTCTGGGTAGTGGGAAAGACCCAAGTTTTGAACGTATGAATCCAGAATCCAAACAACGCTATTTTTATGGACTTTATGAAGTGGTGCAGTATTTGTCAGCTGTTAAAACTGTCTACTCTCCCCACCTCATTTAAGATAATTTATTTTCAATTCTATTTTGTATGTGTGTGAGTGTGTGTGTGTGTGTGTGTGTGTGTGTGAGAGAGAGAGAGAGAGAGAGAGAGAGAGAGAGAGTTTTGAGCCACCTGATGTGCTGGGAACTGAAATTTGGTCCCTCCGGAACAATAAGCACTCTTAACCACTCCCAACCACTTATTCCCATGAACCTAATTTTGTGTTCATAATACTAAATTGTTGTATTAAAAGAAAATCACCAGATCTTGAGAGAGGACTTAGTGACTAACAGCACCGACTGCTCTTCCAGAGTTCCTGAGTCCAATTCCCAAGAACCACATGGTGGCTCACAACCATCTGTAGTGGGATCTGATGCCCTCTTCCGGTGCGGAAGACAGCAAGAGTGTGCTTATGTACATAAAATAAATAAGTAAATATTTACAGCAACAGCAGAAAAAGATTTGATCACGTATGAAGTAAAGATTTGGTCTCCATACAGATTTTTTAAAATCCTACCTTCCTCTCTACTTCCTAGAAACACAACTAACTAGCCAGGCAGGCTTCCCATTCCATATACCACCTCCTGTGCTCTCTCTTCCCCTCCTCCACCCCACTACTGAACTTTATATGCTGCTCCCACTCAGAATACTGCTAAGCATCTGAATCTTTTTCTCCCCTCGACTGCATTTATTTTGAGCATTAATACTCCAGTCTCTAGTTAAAGGCAATTTAAACCTCCATCTTTTATATGATTATACAGTGTTTCTCTGGCTTTTAAAATACCTAGATGTATCCCTTTAAAGAGCAAAGTATCTTCCCCAGAATTCAATGTCAACGTTATTTTTATGTTGTTTAAATATCTATACCTATGAAACTGTATACAAATACCAGGAGCTTATCAACCTTAAATGATCCCAACAAACTAAGAAGTTCTAACAAAACTTACAGAGAAGATTCACGGTCCAGACACTTTTACAATATGATACGTGGTGGCACCTTGCTGAAACAAAGCCATCCATCTCTGGGCTTAGTCCTCATGTCTGCTTTTTGAATTAATCTGTTTGGGGACTTTGGTTTCAATAACGCAACTGTAGAAAAGGTCGCTTCCCCTAAGTGTGTGGTACAAATGGTAATTTCCAGTCTTTGTTTGCTAATTAAGTATAATCAGATTCTATGCTTAAGCAAATCTAGGGAGTAATCCTGCAGAGCCAGTTTTAAAGTGTTGTCTTGATAATTGTGTGAACTCTCTTCCTCATTTTGAGATTGCTTGAATGTTGGTCCCAGTGAGGCATAAATTAAGTTGATCCAAATGCAACTGCAATTGAAAATTGAACTATTTATTATTGTATATTTTGGTAAGAAAGCATTCGATGTAAGATGAGAATATTAAAGCCATTTTTTTTTTACAATGTGACTATAACACTGAATAGCCAACAAGATTCTTGGGAGTTAATAAGTCTTCATAACTAACCATGGGATCTATCCATTCTGTTATCATAACTTTCTTTCCAATCAAGGAATCACTTTAATACATTTAGTTTTATTATCTGATCCTTACTTAGTGCAAACAGGACAGAAGTATAAACTTTAAAAGGCTCTTCAGGGCTGGAGAGATGGCTCAGTGGTTAAGAGCACTGACTGCTCTTCCAGAGGTCCTGAGTTCAATTCCCAGCAAACACATGGTGGCTCACAACCATCTGTAATGGGGTCTGATGCCCTCTTCTGGTGTGTCTGAAAACAGCTACAGTGCACTCATATAAATAAAATAAGTCTTTAAAAAATAAAGAAGGCTGTTCAACTGATGCCTCAAGTGGTTAAATATGTGCTTCTAGCTTTGTAAGATTTTCGAATGAAATGTAAAATACAGAATAAAAATTTGATTTACAGTTTCCTCTGAGAGTTGGCATAGGACTTTTTATGTGGAACAAGCTTGTCTTGAATTTAAGGATTCCCATGCCTCTCCTACCTACGTGCTGGGATTTAAGGCATATGCCACCACACCTGGGCTTACTTTCAATTTTTATTTTTATTTACTAAATAAGTCAATTATGAAGATGCTGCTGACAAATTTATGGTTAAGTGATGACTGTCATATTAACATATCAAAAGTGTTATGATATGTTAATAGGCTCCAAAACAACTATTTAAATATTACTTTATATATATTATACACATAATGCTAGAGTATTTTTTAAAAAACCAAACATTTAAATATTAGGTACCCATAGGGAAATAACATGAGGTGCTATTGTTGGCTTTAAGTCAAGAACTTAGAATCTGTAAGGTAGACACGTCGTTGCTTCTAGTCTCGCCTTATAAAGTATCTACACCCTCTGTGCTGCCAAGACAGCCTTGCAGTGGACAGTTTGGGCATTGCCTACCTGTAGTATAAGCTTTTGTAAACACTGACTTTCACATTTGCCTTGGTTATACCTATTCTCCAACGTCCTACAGCCACAGGCTTCTAGAGCACAACCATAACCCTTTATGAGAGACAACAGTCAAACACATTGGTAGGCATGGTTTGTTCTCTATGATTCTGGCTCCTTGGAATGATGGGGGCCCTGGGCAAGAAGAGAGCAGCCAATCTATATATGAAATAGTGAAACAGGAGGGAAGTCCCAGAGCTTTTTCCCATGCTGAAAACAGGGATAAACAAGAAAGTTTTAAGGAAGGTGCAGTGGGAGTCAATCAGTAAGTAGAGCAGAAGAAAGGTACACAAGGAAAAGACAGTTGCCAACATCTGGCAGCAGAAGTGAAGGACAGAGTCCCTGAGTAATCCAACACCAGGAGAAAGAAGCAGGAAGTACAAGCTGTGAATGAGAAGGAAGGAAACAAATGAAAACTTAGTCAACAGGACAGTTATATAAGGGATACAAATATTTGAGTGGAACATTGATGACAGAAAGAATAGGTTTTTACATTCCTGAAGTTGATGAAACTCAGTTCTACCAAGGAAGAGTCTAGCTCTTCTTCCGGGCCTGGTTTGATGCATTTCTTAAATTGGCAGGAAGCTACAGTGAATGGGCACAATGTCTGTTTTACTCCCACATGGAGCCTTTTAATAAACTCCACATGACTTACGGCATTCTCAGGAGCCTCTGTCTTTATAACTAAGAAAAAGGATCTAATTAAAACAGCGTTTTTGTGATTGCCCAGAACTGTACTCATTAGCCAGCATGTTCACTTAATGTGACATATTAAAAATGACCTATTTACTTATCAGCCCCCTTCATGTGTACCTCTAGTCCTCAGGTTCTTCCTTACAAGTTTGTTCCTTGCGTCCTCAAGATTGTCATATGAGAATTTATCCATAAACTCTTACCAAATGAATGAGTCAAACAGCCACTTTAAGAAACACTACAAAGTAAGTCAGACACGAGGGACTTGCCTATAATCCCAGCACTGGGGGAGCAGAGACAGAAGGTTTCATGGGTCTTTCTGGGAGCCAATCAGGAAGCTCCAGGTTTTGTGAGAGACCCTGTCTCACTACTGAAGGTGGAAACTAGTGGAGGAAGACACTCAGATTGAACTCAGACCTCCACATTCACGGCACACATGCACATGTGCACCACTAACACATGTATGCATATGTGAACATGCATACATAAACAAGTACAAAAATGAATTTTAAATTTAGAAAATACATAATAATCATGAATCTATGAATAGTGACTTTGAAGAATAAAAATTTAAAAGGCATGACCTCTACATTCAAGGGCCTTGGTCCCCGGCAGGTGACCGCACCCGGAACCTGTGTATTTCTGTGTCACGCCACAGGCGCCGTGTCTGCGTGGGCAGAAACACCTTGGACTGGGTTCGTACTGAAGAGCTAAACTTCCTAAGATAGGGATGAGCTACAAGGAAGAAACATTATTTATTAATTACAAACGGGAGAACCCAACCCTCTCCCGCATGTCCCATTGTCTCTCTGTGCATCTCTCTAACGTCACATTTCTCAATCTCTCAATCTCTCTGTGGTGCACGGTCTGATCCCGAGTGGAGCTGCGTCCACAAGGCGGGTCCAATGAGAGGGCAGTGACGATTGGTCGGGGTGACAAGTGGGCGTTGACAGTGGGCGGTCCGAGGACGCTGTATTCTGGAAGAGCTGGATAGCACTCTGGTATTCCTGTGGAGGGGGAGTGGTTAGTGGGGGTGGGAGACACCAACAGGAACCTACTTATAGAAGCAATTCTTAAAGTCCCAATGCCCTCTGTGGAATGTCCCAATGCCCCAGGTGTGTGTTGCTCAGAGTAACAGAGTAGAACATGACCTAACTGTTGCCCTCTGTGGAATGTCCCTGCGCCCTAAAACACATTGTTTATTGTAACACCTGGTATAGTTTAACTGTTAAACTGTTAAGTAAATGTGTGACTTTGGACTTCCCCTGTTTTCTGCCCAACCCTCCTCCCTCCTTTGTGGTTTCTGCCTTCATAAACCTGTCACAAATTCGGGTCAGGGTCGAACTCCTCTACCCCTGTGTTTCGACCCCAGCATGCTGTCCTGAGCTCAATAAACTTCCTCATGTGTTTACAGCAAGTTCGGTCTCAGTATCTCACTGGGTGCGCGGTATTCCCGAGACTTGAGTGAGGGTCTCCTCTGGGGATCTTTCAACTTCTACAAAATGGAAATTTTGGGCCACAGATACATCAGTCCTATTCATATGGATTTCAAAAAGACATGTTACCACTGCTTTAAGTAGTTTCAGCCAGGCAAAACTGAGAGATGATCCCAAGCAACTCTAATTTTTTTCTGAAGGCTTTTAGAAAAAGCCTTACTTTCACAACAGAGAAAATAAAGTTTACTGCAGATGGGCATAGGACAATACCCATCTTTAATGACTTCCCAACATAAAAGGCATGGAACCCAACAGGTAGGTTCAGGAGAGGAGAAACCATTTCATTGAGAATTAAGTATGCCTTAGAACTCTAGAAGCAACAAACTTCTGAAACAATCAGTTTTGAAAAATTAGTTCCCTAAAACAAGACCCTGATGTTCAGCTTTAAGCTTTCAGTAAGGATTTAACCTACTTTGCACTGGAAGAGACTCCCAGCACTTCCATAGCTGTTAGTCTTGAGATATACAGACCAAACAAGGGAATTAGTAGACAGACCACCACATCCCCCAATGTGGGCACAAGTGTGACCTTTGGCACTATCTTGAACAAACAAGAACATCACTGTGGCAATAGATAAGACCCTGAAGCTCCACTCTGGGCTAGCATCTAAAACCACAAAGTATCAGGGACAAGAGATGGGGTTGTCCACTGAGCCTGCTCACTGTCTCTGCTGGTCATGGTTAGAAACAAAGTGGAGCAGCAGAGGGAGTGACATGTCTTGGGTTTTCTTCCTCTGGTTGTAATAAAAATGTTCTCTCAGGGGTGCCTTTAAAGGAGAAGAGATTTACCTTAGCTGGCCAATCATGACAGAGATGTCAAGGCAGAGCTTGATGTAGATACTCACATGACATCCACAGTAAAGAAGCAGAGAGCAAGGGGGAGGTATGGGCTGCTGCTGAGTTTTCCTTCTTCATTTATATAGAGTAGGAGACAAGCCAGGTGATGGCACCACCCATAATGGGCAATCTTTACTCCTCAATTAAAGTCATCAAGATAATCTGCTATAGGCACACCAAGAAGCTCATCTTCCAGAAGATCCTAGATACTGTCAAGCTGATGTTCACCATCACAGTATGTATGTCCTTGGGGTTATTAGAGGATGGGTGAATGAAGTGGATGAGGTGTGTCTCAGTAATGTGGTAGTTATCTTCCTGATAAATGTCACATGAGGTCTCCAATAATTCCTTTTTAATTGAAGAGCTATGCTTATCCTTTTCCCCCTATTTGTGATTCTACTGTTGAGACAATTGTTCTGTAATTTTTGCTTTTTTACTAATGTACTTTGTCTCATTTTTCCCCTACAGTGTCTCTTGCTTTACTCTTTTATTTCGGGACATGCTTATAAAGGGAATGCAAGCTCTTTCGAGATGATATGCTATCCAGCTTGTTCCTCCCACATGTCCTGGGCCTGAGCCAGCCAGCTGCTTTGGTGGCCACTTCCCAATGCATCCTCCTACTCTCCCTTCTCCATCTGCTCTGGACGCCTTTTCTGATGGCAGCCAATCACCACTTCAAACAAAGTCTCTGAGCCGTGGTCTGTCATCCAGTCACACTTTCCTGACCCATGGCTTCACCCAGTTGCCATTGAGGACAGGTTGGCAGTCCTTCAATTCAAAACTACACTCTCCAAAGCCATCCATCCAAAACATTGCTCTTACATGAAGCTCTTTCCATCCATCCCATGGTTTTACCTCAGAGACTGGTGCAAAAAATGGACCTTGAATGAGAATAGCATGGGCTACTCCTCTATATTGATTTTTTGGAGGAGGCTTAGATATATTTTCCATGACATATTATTATTTTCTAGTTGCTTAACATAGGTTATCACATGTTTTTTTCTAAATAAAAAATACTCAGAATAAAAAAATACACAGTGGCTTAGTGAGTCAAGATGAGGTGCCTGCCACTGAACTGGGTGATATGAGTTCACTCCCCAGAACCCACATAGTAGGAGGAGAAATTTAACTCCCACAAGTTGTCCTTTGACTTCCACATATGAACCTTAGTACAGACACAGCACACCACACCTCTCTACACACAAATGAAAAAAGTAATTTAAAAAATTAAACCACTCATTAATTCATAACAGTGATTAATTTTTACAGTTGATGTAGACTTAATAGGTTCCAAGTAAAAAATGTATCCACTTTCTCCATTGGCACTATGTCTTAGAATTTTACTGCTATGAACAGACACCACGACCAAGGCAACTCTTCTAAGGACAACGTTTAATTGGAGCTGGCTTACAGGTTCAAAGGTTCAGTCCATTATCATGAAGGCAGGAGCATGGCAGAATCCAGACAGGCCAGATGGTGTGTTTGGATGAGGGCTGCTCCAGCAGTTCCTGTGTCACTCAAAGAGATGATGATAGCAAGGCCTATGAGCAGAGGGATGAAGATCTCCCTTTTGTTCCCCTTCCAGATATAGTGAGTTCTTCTTTGGGCTCATAGAGATAAATCTGGGGAACAATCATTATGAAGGTACAAAAACCTTAAAATGGGGGTTTAATGCAGGAACCAGTTGCCATGGACCAGGTTCAATCAGCCTCCCTCAATCCATGGGAATCAGGGTCTCGGACAGATGGACAAAGAGTCGGTGAGAATTGACAAACAGACACAGACATGAGAGAGTGTGTTGGATCTGAATGTATTGTCCAAACGAACACCAGACTTTTTTATACATTAGAAAAACAAAAAAACCAGGTGAACACATCGCTAAATTACAGTGACACAAAACAAAAGGAATGCATACATCAAAAGATGGCAGGGACCAGGCCCGGTTTACCACTTAAAATGGAGCCAGGTGAATGCTCTGATATAATGCTAATCTATTGTTAAATCCACCACCAGGGGTTCTTTAGTAAATACCTGATTATGCTATTCCTCTGGGCCTAGTGAAGAAAACTGTACCAGGGGAATTCTCTTCCACTAACTCTTTCATACACAACCCACCTATTTGCTAGGCCGTTGTGTATTCCTGAGTTTGGGTGTTACTTGGCTATTGTCCTAAGGAATTACTATGCAGACCAGCCCTGGGCTTTTCTAGCTCTGTTCTTTGTAATGCCTAATTAGTTTCACTGTCTCTACTAGAAGTGAACTTGAATGTTACTGAATAGGTAACATTCTTACTGAATTCCAAGGTCACCATCGGCTTCAATGATTTTCTAGGAACCATTGAAACACTGGTGGAGGCTTATGCCAAAAATCAATCCTTAAAGGCACTTATAATAAAACAATACTGAAAGGGAGCACATGGATTCATACACCAGTCTAAAGCGGGGACAGGGTTTGAGTATATGAGCTATGGGAATGCCAAGGTTCCAGGAGGCATAGTTTCCTTGAAACTCCTCGCTTCATGACTGCCTTCAGGCCTTTCAGCTTGTCAAGCAGACTTCACTGGAGTGGACATAGCACCAGTAATGTTATTGCACCAATGAAGGGGGGCCAGGGGTGAGGTTTAACACACACTGGCTCAGTGACAGTGATGTGGAAACATGTATGATGAGATCCTGAAGAGGGAATCTTGCGGTAGAGGTGGAAGAATAGGGTGAAGAGAGGAATGTTTTGTAACTTCCGTTGGTAAGGATCCATGACTTTCTTGAAGTGTGATGATAATAGGAACAGCTGTCAATGGTGGCCTGGAGGGGGAAGTACAGAAAAACATTGAGAGAAGATGGGGTGGATGGTTAGGGGAAGAAGGTCAGATGTATATTGGATGTACTATAGCCAGGAGGTGACTCAGGCCTCCTTCTGGGTTTGATCCTTGTGTTAAAGAATGTTAATGTGGGTAGATTTACTTGGAGGCAGGGAAAAGCTGGCAAGAAATGTGTCAGTCAGCTAAGGGGTATTTGACTTAAATATTAGGGTAGCATTACCCATCCATGATTCCCATTTGCCATGACTCCCATTCACCATCATTCACCCCAGAGATACTGATTGAAAGTTGAAAATGAGTTTTAAGGTTGATGAACATGGTATCACCCAAAATGATGGATTCAATTCAGCATCCCCAATATCTGTGACTTCCATATATGGAGGCCTCCGGGAGGCAGTTGCCTGTGTTGCCAAAAGCAAGGCAGAGGGAAAGGCTGAAGGTAGAGGAGGTAAAGTCGGATGTAGGGAGATCTCATTCCTGGTCCAGCATCCTTCAAGTGGGCAGTCCTGAGTTCCTCCCTATCAAAGAATCTCATACTGAAGAATAAAAATTTAAAAGGCATGACCTCTACATTCAAGGGCCTTGGTCCCCGGCAGGTGACCGCAGCCGGAACCTACTTATAAAAGCAATTCTTAAAGTCCCAACGCCCTCTGTGGAATGTCCCAATGCCCCAGGTGTGTGTTGCTCAGAGTAATAGAGTAGAACATGACCTAACCGTTGCCCCCTGTGGAATGTCACCACCCTAACCACAATGTCACAAAGTCCTGGGTGTGTTGCCTAGTGTTACACATGACTAGCATATGACCTAACTGTGTGGGCAGTTTATGGTTTTAGAATTCCCCTTTTTCCCTCCCCTTTGCTCCCCCTGGTTTGTGGTTTTCTCCTTTATAAGCTCTGTAAAAATTCAGGTTGGGGTCAAACTCCTCTACCCCTGCATGGCGTATGAGTTTCGACCCCAGCATGCTGGCCTGAGCTCAATAAACTTCCTCGTGTGTTTACAGCAAGTCAGTCTAAGCGTCCTACTGGGTGCGCGTCCTTCCCTGAGACTTGAGTGAGGGTCTCCTCTGGGGGATCTTTCACTACAAGTCCTGCTGAAACAAGAGAAAAAAACCTCTTCCCCAATGCAATTCATTTCTTGACTTTTGCTCTGAGGTTAACATATGGTTAAGGTATATAAGCTGATTTAATTCAGTGGTCCTTTCTAAAAATCCTTTGTCAGCTGCTGTGTTGCCTGTCATGTTGTCATTTAAGAAATTCTGAAGTCAATAAAGCATTATTTATCCCACCTGCTTAGAGGAGCTGAGAAAGAAAACACCTTCTAACCCATGTGACCTGTGTGCAGAAGCATGGAGAAGTCTAGTGGAGAGGCAACATTTTTGGGGAGAGGTGGTATAAAATGCCTGTAGCATTTGAAAACTAACAGAATTTTTATAAAGGTCATTCTTTGTGTATATACGAAACAACAATGAAATAAAAAGTGGTTTTTGGTAATCTTTCAACATTGATTGCACAAAAATCAGAAACTTTAGAAACTAATTCCCTGGAATTAATTTTGCTTCCATGAAGGAAATACATTAGTCTGTAGAGTGCTAACTGCTAGGATGTGTTATTAGCAGTATTAGTCATTTAAAAAATTCCGTATGTTGCAAGAGATGACATGATGCCAATATACAATACTTTTGGAATCGTCAGTCATAGCTTGTCTGTAAAATAAACTGGCTTAAATAGATAGTCTTAGCTCTTAGCTCTATTGCATTAATTGAAGACTAAATAATAAAAACAAAATAGAAGAGGGTAAACATATCTCCTTATTAATTTTTGTACCAGTTTTATATTGCAATAACACATTAGATATATTGATCAGTAAAAAGGAAATGTACTAAAGTGAATTTCATTGCTTTTTAAGCTTTTAATATGTTCACTGAAAATATAAAATTATGTTTAGTTTACATTTTATTCTTATTAAATGGCATTGTTTAAGAACACAGAGCTTTAATTAGGCTGACTGATACTAGAAGCAATCCTATTTATGACAGCATGCCTATAGGAATTTCTCAAGAGAAATATAAAGTAGATTAAAGTCTCAGCAGCCTTTTTCAATCATAATTCTGATTTATTAGTCTAGTAGTTATAGATTGCACTTGAAAAATGGTAAATGTATGAGCTGGTTGGTTCATTTTACATGGGCCTTAGTAGTTTTAGTTCCAAGTGGCAAAATGGTAGTTTTATGTTAGTCAAAGCACAGTGATCAAATTAACATGAGCATTATTCATTCCTAAACAGTTTTGGGTTAAAGTCATGAACATTCTTTAGTTTGACTACAAACCTCTTCCCTCTATCCAGAGGACTGGATGTATATAAATGAATACAATGTAAAATATTGAGACTTGCTGCTTTCTCAGTCTAAAAGGGGATACAATATTTTTAAACCATTCATTTTCAATCAACCACTCCTGGCCTAGGGGAGGGGTCCACCTTGCCAGACCCAGCTGCAAGCTTCAGCTGTCACCTTAGGGGAAGAAGTGTAGGCCCCTGGCAGGCTCAGGACTGTGCACTTGAGCTTGCTCAGCATGCCCCTCCTCCCCGTTGTCTTTTGGCTGTCGCGCTAGCTAGCAGTCTTTTTGTTTTGTTTTGTTTTAATTTGTTTTTTTAGGGGTGTACCTCTCTGTTTCACCCCTAGAAAGTAGACTGGGGGAAGGAACAGGTACAGAATAGTGGGGTTGTGCTGATGGGGCTGAGGGTGGGTCTTGTGAACCAGCGATCTGGGCAATGACATCAAAAGCTGACTGCCTACCATGCCTGGGAACAGCTCACTCATTAGACTGGTAGATTGGAAAGCCTTGATACCATCTGTTGAAGGACAGATGATCAGCACTGCCATTTTGAAGGATCATCACATCAATGGATCTTCATAGGGACATTTGGATGGTTAAATTTGTGGAATTGATAATTGCTTCTGTTTTAAGAGATAAACTATGCTCAATTTTTAGCTGAAACAGAAGGGGGAAGATGTAAAGGAATTTTAACCCAGCAACATGGCTGCTCCAGCAAGGGATCACATCCAAAGATCTAGGTCTACGTGACCTGACTGGAATGCACATATGCTCTGTATTACAGTTCCATCCAGCTGGAATATAGACACACCCTTAGCACACACCTCTAATCCCTAACAATGAAAGAAAGGTTAGTTTGTAGAAAGAAGCAGCCATGTTCGAAAGTGATGTGTGTAGGTTAAGACCACTGACTGTTCTTACAGAGGACCTGGGTTCAAGTCCCAGAACTCAGATGGCAACTCACAACTCCAAGATCTGACACCCTTGTATAGACATACATGCAGGCAAAACACCAATGTACATAAAATAAAAATAAATACATTTTAGAAGATATATAGATACACACACACACACACACACACACACACATATATATATATATATATATATATATATATATATATATATATGAAAATGACATCCAATTGAGAGGCAGACAAAGTAACAAATCAGAGAAAGATTTGAAAGAATGAGTCAGAGATAGAATATTCCCAATTCTCATGAGAACAGCAGAGGAAAGAGAGGCTACCAAAGAGTGTGGGGATAGCGAAGAAGCTAGACACAGGTGATGAGGTGGTGGTGGTGGTGGGTGTGTGTATCAGAGACAGGTTGAAGACAGAACAAGCTTCACACAGGTGAAGACAGAATGAGCCAGAGAGCGAGAAGGAGCCAGAAGATTAGAACATATTGCCAAATTAGTATGAGACCAAGCAGAGCACTTCAGTCAGAAGCTGAGAGAGTGTGGATTGAATCAGTCAGCTTGGAAGCTTATATTGTGCAAAGGCTAGAAGCTTCCAGGTCTATTCCTAGGCATAGTTAGAAGAGCAAAATGCTCTGAACTCAGCCCAAGCCATGCATTTGCACAGCTTGGTTACGGCTCTCATCTCACCCCTTCATCTGAGGAAATGAAAAATGACATGTACAGTGTGGATTTGCACACGTGAATGCAGTGCCCCTGGAGGTTACAATCGGATATCCGAGTTTACAGAACTGTAGCCACTGGCAGGTGTGAACTGTCACATGGGTACAGGGAAGTAAACTCAAGAATGGTTGGTGCTCTTAGCCACTGAGCCGTAGCTCAAGCCACAGGTGCACAGTGTAATCTCAGAATCTGGGTGGATTGTGAGTTCAAAGCCACCCTGGGACAAATGCCATATAAAGACCTAAAAACAAACAAACAAAAACCACAAAAAACAATTCCCCCAAACTGAAACAAAATCCTAGGATTGGGGTGGCTAAAAGAGATGGAGAAAAGGGAGAGGGAAAGAGGGAAGAAGGAAATAAATCAGAAAAGCAGAGAACTCTACAGTAAATGCCATCCTTAACATTTGTTTGTTTGTTTGTTTGTTTGTTTTTTCTTCTCTAATTTGCCTTCCATTATAATTGTCAGAGTCCTCAGGTAACTTTTTTAAAAAATACTTGGCCAAATTATCTGATATTAATCAATGCTATGATTTAAATATAAAGTGCCCCATACAAGGGTATGTATTTGAACAGAATGTGGGGTTTGGGGAAGTTCTAAAACCTTTGAGATATGAGGCTTGTTGGTGAAACAGATCCCTGGGGTTGTAGCATGGCCCTGTGTGAGAGGTGGTGCTTAGTTTCCTGATCCTCTAAGATGTGTAAAGCCACAACCATACACTCTGGCTTCTCCATCCAGAGCCGCTCCGTTGTGGTTTTCCATCAAGATGAACTAGCCTAGCCACCATCCAAATAAATCATTCCTCCTTCAGATCTGTTTCTTTTCTTAGCACTTTGGTGACAGGGGTCAGAGAGATAACTAATGTACTCTGTGGGAGCAATCAGTGTGGTGGACCACTTCATCTGGGCTGGCTCTAGAAGTCTCACCTGGGGTGTAAAGGGATGCTGTGCTGCCAGAAAGTGCAGCATAGCTGCCTTATCCCCAAGGACAATATACGAAACACAAACAGAACACATCTGTCTACAGTCATTCGGAGCTGGGGAATATGAATGTTTAGTGCGTCCCTAGGAACCAAGGGACCTGACTGACAAGTGTCAAAACAGAACGGTGCCAAAGTCCTTCCATGACTCTACAGAGAGCTGACTCTGCAGGTCACTTAGTGCAACTGAAGAACTGGCTGTTACCAGATACTGGTTTCCAAATATTACCCCCTTTTAGAAAGGCCACTCACTTAAATACTGGTTTCTACTATTACACAATTATGCAGATGTCCCCTGACCTTCTTCCTTGCAAATCTATGGAGAGCTGATGAGAGTCTCACCTGGACAGCCAGGCAGGTGCATGTAAACTATTTCTTCCTTCTGAGCCAATGAGTTCAGCATGGCCACTATTCTTTCTGTATTTTTTTTCTCTAAATAAGCCCTATTTATATCTGCACATCAGACTAACTGGTATGTGCCTGAGAAAGACTTATTTGCGTAATGAAGTCTGATAAGAGAATTATTTTGTTCATCATCTATGAATAGCTAAAGTATTTCTTCCATCCAATCTTATTTCTATGACAGTATTATTTCTATGATTTCATAAGATCAAGTTTCTTCTAATGTTTAGCTATTCTCCCACGGCAGATGCTTTTATGCTCACTACCAATTAATATATCTGTATAAATCCAGCAGTAGTCAACCTCCCCAACAACGTGTTAGTATTGAAGACTAAATTCCAAGAACTACTTAAATAGAAGTCATAGTTTTCAACGTTTTTGTATTTCAGATTTCAATGTAATTAATTTATATGTTTGACTTCTTGGATTCCATTGCATTGTGGTTGATCTGTTAGTCACTGAAATAATAAACAAATTGAACTATCAAAACTCTTCACAAGAGACTGAAGATATCACTTCTATGCTTTTATGTTAGTTCTATGATGAATATTGCTGGCATTGCTTTATTTAATTAATAAGCATTAAGTCATTTAAACTTTAGAAGGAATTTCAGATTCATTCTTTTTATCAAGTTAGTCAAGGCAGGAAAATCCTGGTTGTGAAACCATCATACAAATTTAAATATCTATTTATATCTTTAACTAAGTTCAACAAAACCATCATTCATATGATACCAATTGTTTCAAATGTCTTCCATGCGTTGATAGACCAGAGGGTCTGTGTGTGGTTTAGGTTTTTATGTAGGGATAAAAGATCAAGTATTCATATACGAAATGTTAAATAGTGATAAGGACCAAAAGAGATGTAAAAATGACAATCACAATTTGGAATGTGAACATTTTAACTCTAGCAACTATTTAGTTCAAAGCAATACACTTTAATGTTGAGGAAACTGTAAGTTTAAGAAGCTGAATTGTAAGAAAGAAAGAAAGAAAGAAAGAAAGAAAGAAAGAAAGAAAGAAAGAAAGAAAGAAAGAAAGAAAGAAAGGAAAGAAAGAAAGAAAGAAAGAAAGAAAGAAAGAAAGAAAGAAAGAAAGAAAGAAAGAAAAAGAAAGAAAGAGAAGTCATTTATTATTGGGAACAATGGCAACAAGACTGGTATGATCCTGAAGAATGAGAAGATTTCAAGAGATATATGGAATAGAGTATTTCAGAAACGGAGGGACATGGGCAAATGCAAAGAGGCAAAGGACGTATAGGACAAACAAGGGCCAAAGAGTCAACGCTTGTAGGGCATTGTCCTGGCAGCTCACTGAGTGAGCCAGGAAGCAGGCTCAGGAGAGCAGCATGAGAGCAGATCTAATATGGAAGTTGTTGGCACATATACACACATCAGCTCATCAGCTCGGGGCACGTCTCACTATCACCCAATGAGCCTGAGTGGCACCCAGTCCACATCCTGTGAGGGCGTGCGTGGGGATGTCTGTGAACAAAGGGCGGAAGCAGACAATGCCCTGGGCTGGGTGCCGTTTTGTGGGTCTTTGGTGTGCTAGACCCCACTATGTGTCATCTAGTAGACTAGACACTCAGGTCTTCTCAAGCAGCTGCAGGAACCATGCGCACTTCTCATGGTGGCTATCTCTTAGAGACCCCATCTGCAAGAGACTGCTTCCTCCAACGCTGACTGACTTGAGTAACAACGCCCCACTTTAAAGTGTGTAAAAACTCTTGTTTGTGTGCTTACCTGTTTGTTTGCAGGATGTTGTTTCTGAGTTTGTTTTAAACAGTCTTACTATGTAGCCAAGGCTATCTCAGATTTGCTATATAGTTTAGACTGACCTCAAACTCATGACTCCCTTTCTCAGCCTCCCCCCCAAGTGCTTGGTATGCCTTACCATGCCTGGTGTGCAAGAAAGTTTTTAAAATTGAAAATTCTGAGACTCCACTCCTAGAAGTGTTATATTTCAGCGGGTCCGATGCAGTAGGATTGCAGAACACTCAGGTCAATGTGCCTCCCAGGAACTTGGGAAATGTATTAGCTTCAGGATATCTCTTACCAAGCACAAGCACAGGACCCAAACAGAAAATGAGCTAACTCCCTATTGTAACACGATATTGTCTCTAACTCTGTTCCAATTTTGGCTTCCATCTCACATTCCAGATGCATAACAGGTGGGCACTCACCAGAAAGACAAATGGGAAACATTTTGGAGTAGCACTCAATATTTATGACTTCTGTCATAAACTATCATTAGCCTGGTAAATGTATCAAAATCTTCCAGGCACCAAAGATTCTGCATTCCAACGTCTACTTCCCCCCACCCCCATCCCCAGTATGACTATCACACACAAAAGGGGCCACAGGGTTACAAAGACTGGTCACAGAAAGAGAGGCTTTTCATGAAGTTCATTCTTATCAGAAGCTTAAAAGGGAGAAAGCAGAATATTCCCCATATGGCCCTGTCCTCAGAAGGCAAACTTCAAGATGTCAGAAAGAACAAACAAACAAACAAAAAACCACCACCAACAACAAAACCACTATCTATTATAACACTTCTACATAAAGAACCCATGGTGCCATGAAATACAGGCTCAGGCAACACTAAGCAATGTCATAGCTGGCTGTCCGCCATGAAATCCTGCTTAAGAGAAATAGTGGGGACAAGGATGGTAAACTGTAATAGAAAATAAGTCACGTGGGGATTAGGAATACTTTCAGGTTAACTCCTTAACTTCCATTTTGGATCACCTGGTCTAAGTTGTCTTTTTCTTTAAAAGCTTAAGTAATTGCTGTCTTTACTACTTAAGGTCACTGCAGTGAGTGATGAAGCCTGGCAGAAAGAACCTAAGAGTTCATTTGACTTCAGTCTACCATGGTGGTAAGAGTAAGAAATGGAACAATGTTGGGACACAGTAATGACCTACTGTGGCAAGATGCAATGCAGAAAGCAATTTCTCCCCCACCTGCCCCTGCCCATGCCCTGTCCCCACCCTTAACACCCCCCAGCCCTCCCTTGCACCCCCCCACCCACCCTAGTGATTTGCTAGGGATGGCCTGTTGGGTCTCCATCTCTCCTATTACTTGGCAATTTCATTTCAATCACCTGTATATATGTAAATATTTTTGGAAGCTTCTACTGTAGCAGAAGCATCCCTCTGTAATGGCTGGTTTTGTGTCAACTTGACACAGGTTGGAGTTATCACAGAGAAAGGAGCTTCAGTTGAGGAAATGCCTCCATGAGGCAGCTGTAAGGCATTTTCTCAATTAGTGATCAAGTGGGGAGGGCCCATTGTGGGTGGTGTCATCCCTGGGCTGGTAGTCTTGGATTCTATAAGAAAGCAAGCTGAGCAAGCCAAGGGAGGCAAGCCAGTAAGTAACATCCCTCCATGGCCTCTGCATCAGCTCCTGCTTCCTGACCTGCTTGAGTTCCAGTCCCGACTTCCTTTGGTGATGAACAGCAATGTGAAATTGTAAGTTGAATAAACCCTTTCCTCCCCAACTTGCTTCTTGGTCATGATGTTTTGTGCAGGAATAGAAACCCTGACCAAGACACCCTCGAATGGCCCTTCATTGCTGTATCTCCCCCCTTTTCCCTCACTCATCTCTCTCTGTCTTGCTCTTCTCTTCCCCTCTCCACGTGATCCTCCTATTCCAGCCCCATAATCTGTCCGAAACTCTTTTATTTCCCTTGCCTAAGGATATATATCTGCTCCCTTACCCTATACCTAACCTCCAGATTGTAGCTTGGTTATCCTTGACTTAACAGCAGATGGCCACACAAAAACAAATAAATACCATATTTATCTACCTCATCCAGGATGATTTTTCTGGTTCTATTCATTTACCTGTGACCTTCATGATTTCATTTCTTTTAAAGGCTGAGTAATACTCCATTATGTAAATGTGCCATGTTTTCATTATCCAATTTTCTGTTTGAGTTACATGTGAATCGTTTCCAATTTCTGGCTATTAAGAATAGAGCATCAGTGAACATAGTTAAGCAAGTGTTCTTGAAGTAGGATGGAACTCCTTTGGGTATATACCCAGAAGTGGTATAGCTGGATTTTGAGGTAGATTGATTCCCATCTTCGTAAGGAACTGCCGTATTGATTTCCATAGTGGCTGTATAAATTTGCTCTACCACCAGCAATAGAGGAGTGTTTCCCCTATTCCACATCCTCATCTGCTTGAGTTGGTTTTATTGATCTTAGCCATCCTGACAGGTATAAGATGTTTTGATTTATTTTTCCCTGATGGCTAAGGATGTTGTACATATTTCAAAAGTGTTTCTCAACATTTGAGTTTCCTCTTTTAAGAATTCTCTGTTGACTAAATGTGCCAGTGTTGGGGTCTCTCACCTCCACTGACCACTCTCCCTCTAAATATTGTATTGCGCCCCCTGCAGACACGCTAAGAGTTGCTATCAAGATCTCCCAGAATCAGACCGCCCTGCTTCGTAGTCATCACCGCCCACTCATCGCCCGGACCAACCACTGATGTCCTCACCGCCCATTCATTCGGACCCGCCTTCTAGACACTGCTCTGCTCATGATCAGACCACGCACCATTGAGAGAGACACAGAGAGACATAGAGGGACATGGGAGAGGGTTAAGGGTCCTCCCGTGTCCAATTAATAAATAATGTTCTGATCGGCACAAACCGCCATGGCATTTGTTTTCTCCTTGCAGCTCATTCCTATCTTAGGATGTTTAGCCCTTCAGTATGAACCCAGTCCAAGGTGTTTTCTGCCCACGCAGATACGGCGCCAGTGGTGTGACACAGAAATACACATGCCAGGGTTTGGGAATACCCAGTGGGAGCCTCTACCCTCTCAGAGGAGGGTGGTGGTGGTGGTGGTGGAAGGACGATGTGAGGGGAGACAAGAGGGTGGCAGTGATCGGGATGTAAAGTGAATAAAGAAATAAAGAATTCTTTGTTTAGATTTGTACCCTCCTTTTTAAATTGGGTTATTTGCTTTCTTGACTTTTAGAGTTTTGAGTTTACTTATATTATTTATATATTTTGGATATTGGCTATTTATTGGATGTGTAGTAGTAAAAATCTTTTCCCAATCTCTAGGCTGACACTTTAACCAAATGATAGTGTCCTTTGTCATGTAGAAGTTCTTCAGTTTTATAAGGCCATGCTTCTTGTCAATCTCAGTCCCTATACTAATGGAGTTCTGCTCAAACATTCTTTTTCTGCTCTAATGAGTTAAAGGCTCTTCTCTTCTGTCTGTTCAGTGTTTTTATGTTGAGGTCTTTGGTCTATTTGGAATAACATTTTATAAAGGATGAGAAGTATGGGTGGATCTATTTGGACTCTTCTACATTAAGCCACCTTCTACATTAAGACCAGCATGATTTGATGAGATGTTGCTTTTTTCCCAATGTGTATTTCTGGTTTCTTTAGAGAAAAATCAGGTGTGTTTAAGTGTGTAGTTTTCTATGAGTCAATTTTGTATCCAGCTCCTCTGCTTAAATTGTTCATCTGCCTTAGGAATTTCCCGTTGGAATTTTTAGGATCACTTATGTATACTATCACATCATCTTCAAATAAAAATACTTTGAGCTCTTCCTTTTCAATTTATATTCACTTGATCTCCTTCTGTTATTGTTCTTTCAAACACATCAAGTACTATTTTGAACAGGTATTGGGAGGGTAGACAGCCTTTTCTTGGTCCTAATTTTAGTGGAATTGCTTTGAGTCCCCCCCCCCCCTTTAAGTTGACATTGGCTATGGGCTTGCTGTAAACTACCTTTATTATGATAAGGTATATCCCATGTATCCCCATTTTCTCTAGGACTTTTTTCATGAAGGGGTGCTGGATTTTGTCAAAGACCTTTTCTGTGTCTAATGAGATGATCGCGTGGATTTTGTCTTACAGTTTATATCTTTATGTTTGTATGATGAATTGCATATATCAACTTGCATATTTGAAGCATCTACGGATCTCTGGGATGAAGCCTACTCAATCACAGTGAATGATTTTTTTGACGTGACATTGGATTTGGTTTGCAAGAATTTTATTCAGAATTTTTACATCTATGTTTCTAAGGGAAATTGGTCTGTAATTTTCTTTCTTTGTTGGGTCTTTATATAGTTTGGTGTCAGTGTAACTGTGGCCTCCAAAAACTGGGCAATGTTTGTTTTGTTTCTCTTTTGTGGAGTAAATTGAGGAGTATTGGTATTAACTCTTCTTTAGAATTCTGTGTTAAAATTATCTAGTCTTGGGCTCTTTTTTTGGTTGGGAGATTTTTTAATGACTGCCTCTGTTCCATTAAGGGTTATAGGTATGTTTAATTGATTATGTGATCTTGATTTAACTTTGACAAGTGGTACGTATTAGGAAAGTTATCCATTTTTTTCAGATTTTCCAGTTTGAAGGAGTACAGGTCTTTAAAGTACATTCTTGTGATTCTCCATAGAATTCCTCAGTCTGTTGTTATGTCCCTGTTTTCATTTCTAATTTTGTTAATTTGCATGTTCTCTCTTCACCTTTTAATTAACTTAGATAAGAATTTGTCACTCTTCTTGATTCTTCTCAAAAAAGAAAAAAACAACAGCTCTTTGTTTCATTGTGTTGTTTCTATTGTACTGATCTCAACCCTGTATTAAATTATTTATTGCCATCTACATCCCTGGGTGTGGTTTCTTCTTTTAGTTCTAGAGCTCTCGGGTGTGCTGTAAGTTTTGAGATCTCTCCAAATTTTCTATGGAGGGACCTTGCCTCTTAGAACCATCCTCACTGTGTTCCATAAGTTTGGATATGGTATATATTCATTTTTTTATAGAACTCAAGGTTCTATAAAATCCTTAATATCTCTCTTAATTTTTGTGTTGATCTGTTTTTCATTCTGCAGTTGTTCAGTTTCCACATGTTTCTAAGCTTTCTGTTGTTTCTGTTGTCATTGATATACAGTTTTAATTCAGGGGCATTTGTTATGATGTGAAATGTTATTTAAATTTAGTCAATTTTGGTGAAAGTTCCATAAGGTGCTGAGAAGGAGGTATATATATTTTGTGATATAATTGTGTATATCAATTACCTCCAACAGTTTTCTGCATAGATTTTGTCTTGATAATCCATCTATCGATGAGAGTGGGATACAGAAGCCTCCCACTATCACTGTATGATAGTCAATATGTGATGTAAGCTGTAGTTGCATTTCTTCTAAAAACGTGGGTGCACTTGTGTTGCCTGCATAGATGTTAAGAATTGCAATGTACTCTTTGTGGATTTTCCTTTGATGAGTATGTAGCACCCTTCCCTATCTCTTCCGATTACTTCTAGTTTCATGTCTATTTTGCCAGATATGAAAATGTCTACGCCAGCTTCCTTCGTAGGTCCATTTATTGGGAATCTCTTTTCCTGTCCTTCAGACCCCTGAGACGGTGTCTAGCCTCAGTGTTAGGCTTTGTTTCTTAGATACCACAGAAGGATGGATCACGTTTCCTTGTGTAATTCTCTGAGTCTGTATCTGGTTTTCTTTTGTCAGGGAATTTAGACCATTGGTTTTGAGCGATACCAAAGAGCAGTATTTGTTATTTTGTAGTCCAGATGTTCTCTTTAACTTTTGTATTTCTATTGATTCTGAGGAACATGCTCTTCAGAGCATACCTTATAGTGGGTGACATAGTTTGCATATTTTTGAGTCACTTTTCCAGATTAAAACATTAAAAAATATTTAGCAGAAGTTATAGAGCCAAACAAATTTGCTGGTTTGTTACAATCAAAAGAGATGAAAATGACTCTATTTTGAACAGAAACATTTCTGAGTTAATTACATTTTTCAAAACAATATATTTAGTGATTCCTTGCTAAGACCTATATACATATTTTAATTTGAATAACAAATAACTTTAGTTGTTGACATTTAAAATAGTTGCTGGAACACTAAAAGCTAATTTGAAAATAGAACTGTATTTATGCCTGCCGGTTTCACTAAAATATTCAAAATACTCTGGTTTAAGTTTTTACAGAACTAGTTTTGCTTTATTTGAAAAATCAATGACTGCCATTTTCTCCTTAGCTTCCACTGAATTTTCTCCTTGCCATCTGGTAGGTGCATGTTTTGTTTGTTTGTTTGTTTCGTTTGTTTGCTAGCTTGTTTGTTTTTGTTTCTACCTAAAACTCACTCAATAGAACCACAGCCCTAAGCAATAATTTGGAGAAGACTGGAAGTATGCTGTCTATGGACATAAACAAGAGTCAAGAACCTTAAAGGCCTAGAGCGGAAACAAAGTGATAGAGAATGACAACTTAGTTTACTCTCTTCAGCGTGCTGCACAGTGAAGGGAATCAGGTAGGGGCAAATTCAAACAACACAAGGGACTGGTAAGCCATGAGAGCAAGCCAGTAAGTAATGTTTCTCCTTTGTCTCTGCTTCAGCTTCTACTTCCATTCCGGCCCTAGCTTCCTTCTGTGATGGACTGTTACCTGGAAAATAAAATTTTCTTCCTAAACTACTTTTGGTCATGAAGTTTATCACAACAATAGGAACATAATTAGGACAGGCACTGTGCTGGTTCGAATAGGTGTGGCCCCCATAGACTTATGTGTTGAATGCTTGGCCAACTGGGAATGGTACTATTCGGATGTGTGGCCTTGATGGAGGGAGTGTGACACTGAGGAGCTGGGCTTTGAGGTCTATGAGGGCTATGAGGTCCTATGCTTAAGCTCTGTTTAGTGTGGAATTAGAGTCTCCTCCTGGCTGCCTGCAGAAAACAGTCTCCTTCTGGCTGCCTTTGTATCAAGATGTAGAACTCTCAGCTCCTTTTTCAGCATCATGCCTGCCTGCAGACTACCATGGTTCCTGCCATGATGATAACGGATGGAAAACTACAATGAACCTGTAAGCCATCCCCAATTAAATGTTTTCTTTCATAAGAGTTGCCTTGGTCATGGTGTCTCTTCACAGCAATAAAGCCTTAAATAAGACAGGTACTTTATTGGTTTCTCCCTTAGTTAGGGTTTCATTGCTGTGAACAGACACCTTGACCGAAGCAACTCTTACAAAGCACCTCACTTAACTGGGGCTAGCTTACAGGTTCAGAGGTTCAGTCCGCTAACATTGAGGCAGGAGCATGGCAGCATCTAGGCAGGCACGGTGCAGGGGCTGAGAGTTCTACATCTTCATCTGAAGGCTGCTAGAAGACTGGCTTCCAGGCATCTAGGACTACGGTCTTAAAGCTCAGACCCACAATGACACGCCTACTCCAACAAGGCCGTAGCTTCTAATAGCGCCACTGCTTGGGCCATGCATATACAAACCATCACAGTTTCAATAGTTGTTTTGATAAAATATCCTGATAAAAGCAACATTGAGGATAAATACTCCATTTTAGCTAATAGGTACAGGTCGGAGGAGCAGGAGCTTGGGGGAGTTGGTCACATAGTATTATCAGTAGTAGGGAGTCATGAATGAATGTGCTTGCTCAGCCAGTTTTCTGTTAGTCAGTCTAGGGTCCAAATCCAGGGATGGGGCGTCCCACATTAACCAATAAAATTAAGATAATCCCAACAGACATGGCCATAAACTAACCTAATCTAAATAATCCCCCACCAAGACTCCCTTTCCTGGTGGTTGTAGATTGTGTGTCCAGTTTACAATTGCAACTAGCCACTATAGGTTCTCCATATAATTATCTGAAATATGCAATGTGATTGCTAAGCCCAGGAGAAATGAAGATGACAAGAATATTGTGCATTTTCGGTTATTTTCAGAAAGTTCAAACCAATACTTTAAAAAAATCAAGCTTAAAAGATACTTAAAATTGTTGCTAATTGTTACCTTTTTAAAATGCCAACTTCATTAAATGTTCTATTTTTTCCTGAAACACTCTCGAGTTTATGCGCCAAAATTAAACTTATTTATTATAAAGTTACACAGCTGCCTGATGAGCTTTGAAAACAGGTCATAATAAACGCATTGACATCGTCTTACACACACATAAAGCTCGAATGTTGTGATCGGTTTTGTAGCTCACATTTATCTACGGATCATTTATTTTTCATGAGAACCTCTAATTTGTTAGCCTAACAGCATCTGATTCAGATAAGGCTGTTTTTCCTCCCTTTTGGGACTAGGAAGGTAACACCTGGGATTTAGAACCTTAATAATTAAAGAGTTCAAAACATGAAAGTAAATTTCCACACCCTCGGGAGATTTACTCCATGCTTAGTCAGAGAGGGAGATGCAGTTCTAGTAATCAATACTAGATGGCGCTCTACAGTTGTCAGTGCTGGACTTTCCAACCCTGCAGAGCTCCTGAATTCAAGGGCTAAGTGACTTATTTAGTGAATTTCAGATTCGTTCCGTCTCCCCTTTTAACCTCCTGTCTCTTTCCAATATTTACTTTGTGCTGGGGCTGGAGGTGTACAGTCAGAGCACATTTTTGGGGAGTCTGGTTCTCTCCTTCCACCTCTACACGGGTTCCAGAGATCAAACTGATTCTTAGACTTGCACTTAGACTGTTCGTTTACCTCACTCGCCATCCCCCATTTCCTCAATATTTTTAGTGGACATAGCACGTTCTCTGTTAACTGTCTTCATTATTCCTTGCCTAGTTCTCAACCCTACCTGTCATGTGTTCAGATAATGAAATTAAATTGCAGAGTAATCAATTATACAGGAAGTAGTATTAGACGGCCAGTAAGATTATTGACTGGATTATGCCGCCGCTCTTTGTCCTACAAAGTTAGCTGCTTTACACAGAGAGGTGAGATGCTTGCGGCAACTCAGACGAAGTTCATTACGGGGGTGGGGGGTGGGGGGGGCGTGGAGAAGAGTCAGGAACGTAACCTGAGCGGTATGGTTCCTTTTGACATTCTTCCCTGAAGACTCTTGTAGGTCCAGACCTACACCTCTGAGGGTCTGATGACAGCAGGAAGGAAGGACTGGGGGAGGAGAGAGAGAGAGAGAGAGAGAGAGAGAGAGAGAGAGAGAGAGAGAGAGATTGAGATTCCAGTGAACACACTGCACGTGCCAGACACTGGATGGAGAGTACTACATGTTTCTTTACATTCTGAAGCGATTGTTTGTAGCGTGAATTAGTAGCCTTTGTTTTACCCATAAAGCGTGGAGCACTTGAAGAATGACCTCTTCAAAACTAGTGTGGAACTGGTAGGTTTGGCCACACTTCTGTTACTGCGGTACCAGTACCAGTGGAGCTTTCAACAATTAAGTCTGACACATTCAAGAAAACCATTCACAGTTGGTGTTGTGAGTGGTATGTATGACCTAGTGCTAGGTTACACTATACAATGTCCTACCCTGCTGATTACCTCACTTAGGCTAATAGCCACTCTATTACACCATGAGTGAAAAGTGAAATTTCCAGCTTCTAATGGGCAGTTAGTGCCAGTGTCCAGACAAAAGCCTATGCTCCTTAATAATAAATTTTTGTTTTAAGGACACAGAAATGGTTCATGCATAAATCTGTGTTTTAAAAAATTTGTTGTCATGGATATAAACTATTTTAGTTTGTAACTTTCTTAGTCCCCAAATGATCACAAGCTATGTTATGACCAGAAAGTAATGTCTCTAAAATGCAAATAGCCTTTTAAATTAGTGTATGTTCATTATGACAGTTTCATGTATATATGTTCATTATGACAGTATTGTGTATATATGTTCATTATGACACTATCATGTATATATGTTCATTATGACAGTATCATATATATATGTTCATTATGACAGCTTCATGTATATATGTCATATACTTTGCCCTATGACCCTTTGCTCTCTGCCCTTCTTCTGCCTTAACACACATACACATACACATACACATACACACACACACAGACACACACACACACATA
>NC_034594.1:6073029-6098966 GCF_900095145.1 Mus pahari | reverse complement strand
AGAGAGAGAGAGAGAGAGAGAGAGAGAGAGAGAGAGAGAGAGAGAGAGAGAGAACTAGATTCCACACATAAAGAAAGGTGCAGTGTTTGGTTCTATGGGCTGGCTTATACAGCTGAGGGAAATGATCTCCGCTTCTACATAGTTTCTTACAGAGAATCATATTCTTCCTTATAAGTAAATAAGACTCCATTGGGTATTTCCACATTTTCTTTATTCGTTCATATGTTAATAGGCATCTGGCTGGTTCCTTAGCTTGACTCTTGTGAAGGGTTCTGTGGCAGTCCATGCAGGAAGCTCTGCTTATGATAATTTGAGTTTCTTTGGGCAGATACTCAAGAGTGATAGAGCTGGATTACATTGTAAAAACCATCTACATTTAAGTTCCTTAAGCTTTTATACTGCCGAGAATATAAGCAAAGGGTGTGCTTGGTTTCTCCCTTCTAGTTCTTGATAGCTTATTGCAGAAGATGTGTATAAGCATTTATTCCCTGAGCTTTTACCTAAGGCTGTTTACAAGACTCCAGGAGTTAGAAGCATGACTACATCAGGCCCTAAGTGAAGGACAGATACCTTCGTCTAGACATTGAGGTGGTTTGAGTACAAATGACTCCCCATAGACTCATATATTTGAATGTTTAGTCACCGGGAAGTGGCACTATTTGAAGGAATTAGAAGGATTAGGAGGTGTGGCCTCATTGGAGGAGGTGCATCAACAGGAGTAGGCTTTGAGGTTTTAAAACTCCATGTCAGGTCCAGTCTCTCTCCCCCCCTCTCCCCTCCTACCTTCAGATCAGGATATAACTCTTCATTACTTCTCCATCTCTAGCACCATGCCTGCCTGCCTCCGTGCTTCCTGCCATGATGGTAATGGACTAAGTCCCTCAAACTGTAAGCCACCCTTTCTTTTGTAAGAGTTGCCTTGGTTATGGTATCTCTTCTTTACAGCACTAGAACAGTGACTGGAACAATGGACATGGAAAAAGATCACCTGCCATGTGGGCAAACTGGCACTGCCATCCTGTCTGACATGAAAAATCCACCCACGCAGATGGGTTCTTCCAACTGTCCCCTTGCCAGGTGCACACTGCTTCCTCCTCAGTCTTTCACCTACTACTTCTGTCTAGCTTGTATTTTGGAGATTTGAAGAGGGTGTTTACTTTTGATGTGTAATTTATTCTTGATATTTCATGACTGAAGTCTTCAGCTTCTTTTTCTGGTTTCTGAATTCTGCTTCAGTAATTCGGAACCTGAGCAGCAACCGTCTGTGTGCCAACTGGTCCCCTCAGTGACATACTGTCTGATGGCTGATCACCAGCACAGTCTTACTCCTGACCAGTATTTCTTTTCTACTTTGTGAACTTTTTTCATTATAATGAACTTTACAGTTGACAATTTGTAGCAATTCATTAGCTCTTCTCAGTGTTTGACTAGGATATTATCACATAGATACGAATAGAACTCCTACTGAAATGGAAAGTTACTGACACTGCCTAACTTTTTCAGGGGTGTAATTTTAATATTGTCATTTTCTATGGTAGGTGCAAGTTAGCCTGGAGGCTTAAAGGTCAGTTTACTTTTGATTATTGCCAGGACAATCTGAGACATAGCTCCACTGGTAACAAGGTCAGTTAGCACAAAATGTTTATTTGATGTCTGAGGCCAAAAATTCTTAGCTTTCATGCTCAAAATTTAATCTCCACTGATTATGAATGTGATACACTTGATCACATTAAACCATGACATCCCTGTTGTACTTAGGAAACAACTTAGTCCACAACTAATGGTGCACTTTCTATGTCCTTCTGTCACTCATTCGCCAACACTTGGGCTTTGCATTCAAAAGCCCTGGTGAAAAGCCCTCCCTGAGCCATTCTGGAAGTGAGCAAGTAGGTCGTAGAGACATGGAAGGGAATCCAAGTGGTTTGTGCACTATGAAGAGAGGTGGAAGTGGAGTAGGAAGGTGGTTGTTGTTCTTGTTACATTTTCCATCAGTAGATTTTAACTTGCATTACTGTCTGAAAATCATCCTTTCAAATCTACATCATTTGGCTCAATGTTAAACAACCTAAGTTTGATTCTGAGAATATAGGCAGTCTTCAACCCTATCAGAGATCCACGAATGACTTAAGTTATTACCTGGATATATAGGACACACAAAAACAGCTTGTAAAACAATTTATAGATACAGCTTACTCTGTTTTGGCAGAGCTCAGCTGTCAGTTATCTTGCATCTTGTGTCCCTTCCTGGACAGTACTTTTTGTCTGTAGATGAATTAGGCCAGTTCTTTCCCAGTGCCTACCTAACCACAACTGGAACAACTCTATATTGAGGTTCAATATCTTCTTTGAACTGTGAAGGGAGTAGACATGTCTCTTAGTCAAAAATCTAATAATAATGAAATGATTATAAACATCATATTCTGTAGATTTCCGACACTTTTGAAGTTTATCCACTTATATAAAGTAAATCTGAACTATTAAACCTGACTACTCTTAGATATTTCTATTTGAATAATATTGAAAGCACCTTATTATAATTAAATCAGAATCTAATACAACTATGAGTTTACTATCTGGCCTTTAACTCGCATTACTTAATCATCCTAAACAGTTTGTAATAGCAGTTTTCAGAAGGACTGGGTCTAAACCTTGCATCCTTAAGTGAGTTGCATAGGCACAGTGCCTATCTAACAATGTGAAATTTGTTATTTTCAAGTTTTGTATCAATAAGAAATATATAACAATTAAAACTTTAAATATGTATCAATATATAAATTCTGTACCGATGCAAGACATTTTAACTTCAATTTTGTATTATTTATAAAGATTTCTACCAATGTAAGATTATGGCTATATAATGCTTTGTTTAAAAACAAATTTAGGGATCCATTTTGAAATTATCCCTTAAAATGACAACTTACCTATAATTTATACAGTAACCGTAACCAGACACCCAAACCCAAGGGGCTGCGATGCTGACTCTAAAACTTCTTTCTGCTGAGTTGGGATAACAGTTTTGTTTAAAGTAGTGAGGAGGAGTAGGAAGATTAGAAAAACTGGTTAGACCCGAGAAAGCTAGCTGTACATCTGTTATCCAGTCTCTGTATGCTCAGAAGGTTTAGGGCTTGACTGAAGTTTTGACTGGATCCGTCTGAAAGGCTGGATAAATCGAGTTCATCAGGAATCAGCAGCTATTCCTGAAATAAAAGGGTGTGTTTCTGGGTCCTCAACATCCTCTCCACATAAACTGGGGTGGGGCATTGAGACTAATGCATCATTTTTCAGACGTTAGCATCAGAACTACCAGCAGAGCTTACTGAATAAGCTAACAGCAGAACAAACCCCAGGATTCTAAGTCTGAGGTGGAGCAAAATGATGTTCATTTCTGTGACAGCTCATGGTGCCATTGTGACAGCTCAGGGGACTCCATTGTGAGGAATATGGTTCCTATCCAAGCAAAGCATTTAGTATTTACCTTTTCTCCCTCGATGAGAAAGTGGATTAAAAAAAAAATGTTAAAAGCAGTGAAAAGCAGTTAGGCACAGTAATAACATGTTTGTAATCCAGTTCATCATGGAAGAGTTTGGGGACAGCCTCAGCTACAAAAGAAGGAGGAAAAAGAGGAAGAGGAGGAGGAGAAGGAGGAAGAGGAGGAGGAGGAGGAAGAGGAGGAGGAGGAGGAGGAGGAAGAAGAGGAAGAGGAGGAAGAGGAGGAAGAGGAGGAAGAGGAGGAGGAAAAGGAGGAAGAGGAGGAGAAGGAGGAGGAAAGAAAGAACAATGAATGGACTTTTGTGCTTACACTGAATTTCATACTTCATCAAAAAATTTGTAGTCATCACTTGGTCATCTTCTTCCCTTTCACAGAGCTTACTCCAATAGATCATCCTTCTGTGCTGGACTTGTATAAGAGACCATGGCGCAGGGAGATTAAATAGCATGCAAAAGGCATCACATAGCTAACGACTGGCAGACATGGAACTGGAACCCAGCATGCTTTTATCCTCAATGTGCTTTATGACTCTTCAGTTTTCAAATGGGACAGGGCTTACTTAAATAGCCTTCGGAATAGCCAGAAAGGCGCCCTCTACCTGTTGGAATAGTCGACTAGAGAGATGAATGCCGAGATCACAAGACAGCTCTAGGAACACAATTTGTAGTGCAGTGTATTGCCCAAAGATAATATACTGCTTGGGACTTCTTGTAAGGCCTCGGTAAATGTCCAGGCTTACCTGTACCCCTCTTACACTTCGGTTGATACCAGTCTATTGTAACCCCCGGAGACGCTTGTGCAGTTTGCTACTTCGCTATCTTTGCTTATGCTGTAGTTTTACACCCCCCACTTTTTAAATCTATTCTCTGTGGGAAGATTGAGTTTCTCTCTTCTAGACACAGAATGCTGTTTACAACTCTTATTTTTCTGTCACATCTGACTATTACCTCAGAATCATGGTTCCCTGAAGACAGAGGGCTGCTTCATTCATCTTTTTCCTGCTCACTTCTGGTGGTGTTGCCTTAGACATCCATGCATCCCACTTGAGATGTACATCAACAAGTGGTTCTACACCATAAATGACTTGGCTGTTGTCACAGCTATTTGGTTTTCGGCTGAAACTCTCCAAGTGAGAGCTCTGAATTCATCTTAGATCTTAGGATTTTCCATTATCATTTTGGTTACTCCTGGACATTACACCTTACTTGTGTTTTGATGCATACTTACTAAGATATTTCTTTCTATTTTTTGTGTTAATCTATTTACATAACAAAAGAGGCCAGTTATATGGAATTGATGTGTGGAGTCTTATCTATCTATCTGTCTATCTATCTATCTATCTATCTATCTATCTATCTATCTATCTATCTATCTATCTCTTAGTCAGGGTTCCTATTCCTGAACAAATATCATGACCAAGAAGCATGTTGGGGAAAAAAAGGGGTTAAGGCTTAATAGTGATGTGTTTGTGTGTCAAGTTGACAAGGGGTCAGTCAATTGTACTGGCTGTTTTTGTGTCAACTTGACACAATCTGGAGTTATCACAGAGAAAGGAGCTTCAGTTGAGGAAATGCCTCCATGAGATCCAGCTGTAAGGCATTTTCTCAATTAGTGATCAAGGGGGGAGGGCCCATTGTGGGTGGTGCCATCTCTGGACTGGTAGTCTAGGATTCTATAAGAAAGCAAGCTGAGCAAGCCACAGGAAACAAGCCAGTAAGAAACCTCCACGGCCTCTGCTTCAGCTCCTGCTTTGTGACATGTTTGAGTTCTAGTCCTGACTTCCTTTGGTGATGAACAGTAATGTGGAAATTTAAGCTGAATAAACCCTTTCCTCCCAAACTTGCATCTTGGTCATGATTTGCAGGAATAGAAATTTGACTAAGACACTGTCTGTCTGTCTGTCTGTCTACCCACCCACCTATCTATCCATCTATCCATCCATCCATCCATCCATCCATCCATCCATCCATCCATCCATCCATCCATCCTTCCATTCACCTACCTACCTACTTATCACCTATAATTTATCTCTTGTCTCTGTATGTTTCAGCCTGTACCTCTCATCTCAAGTTCTCCATCACCAGTCAGCAGGCTGAACTGTTTACTTTCCAACATGCTATTCATAGCACTACCTCCTCTCTCCTCTCAGTTTTCAATCTTGCCTGAAGCACTCTTATGCTTCCATACGTACCCTTGACTTTGATGAGATTCTGTGTTTTAACTTCTCTACATACCATGAAAGTTCAAATTTCTCTGCCTTCTGGATTCCTTTTTATTACTTAGTGTCTCTATAGAGGACCATTCTGATATCTTCTTCCACTCCAGCTATGTGGCAGTGTTGTCTGACAAGTGGTTCCCAGACCTTGAATCCTTTTACAGCTTGCCTTTGACACATTAAAATAAATATAGAAAAAGTTCTTCATGCTGAGACATCCATGTCCAATGAAAACAACTGCTCAGATTTATAAACTGTGCCTGAGAAATTTTACTTTTGTATTTTTTCTCAGGGTAAATTTTCCATGTAGTGATTGTCTCCTTACAACACACATGAAGCTTTTCACAGCATGCTTTTCAGTCTTAAAATTCCATTGTCTTTATTCTGCTTGACTGTCTTTTCAGATTGACTTGTCATCTTTTTTATGACTATTTTTAATATTTTTAAAAGATTATTTATTTATTTTATGTATATGGGTACACTGTAGCTGAACAGATGGTTGTGAGCTTTCATGTGGTTGTTGGGAATTGAATTTTTTAGCACCTCTGCTTGCTCAAGTCAACTATACTCACTCTGGCCCAAAGATTTATTTATTATACATAAGTACACTGTAGCTGTCTTCAGATGCACCAGAAGAGGGCATCAGATCTCATTATGGGTGGTTGTGAGCCACCATGTGGTTGCTGGGATTTGAACTCAGGACCTTTGGAAGAGCAGTCAGTGCTCTTACCCTCTGAGCCATCTCACCAGCTCTATATCTATCTATCTATCTATCTATCTATCTATCTATCTATCTATCTATCTATCTATCTATCTATCTACATATATAAAATTTCAATCTGTAGGTAGCAAGTGTGGATAGGTTCTGTTATCCTGAAGTAAACATTATATAGTGATTATGGTTATTCAACTCTTTCTGTTTTTAGTGTTTAATTTTCATTATTAACTTGATTGGATTAAGAAACACCTAGGGCATTGACGTGTGTGTGTGTGTGTGTGTGTGTGTGTGTGTGTGTGTGTGTGTATACCCAGTGAGATTAACTGAGGAGAAAATAAGAGGGACTGTGGGTGGCACTGGCTTTACCCTGTCTCTGCTTTCTTGCTGGCACTGAAAACTAAGCTCTCCACACAACCATGCCTTCCCAGCTATGATGGAGTGGTACTCTTTGGAACTGTGAGCCAGAAGAAACCCTTCTTCCCTTAAGTTACTTTTGTTTGGGGGAATTTTTCACAGCTACAGAAATAATACTACACTGTGAAGTTGCTTTAGAAAAACACATAAATGACTATTTCCAAGGGTCATGAATCAATTATTATCTGCTTTTATGTGTTAATACACAGATTCATCATGTAGACACATCTCTCAGTTAGGGTTACTATTGTTTTGATGAAACACCATGATCAACTTAGGGAGGAAAGGGTTTATTTCACTTACACATCTATACTACATCTCAGCATTGAACATCGTTAGAGAAAGAGCTCAATTATAGAAAGAACCTGGAGGCAGGAGCTGAAACAGAGGCCACGAAAGAGTCTGCTTATTGGCTTGCTCCTCATGGCTTGCTCAGCCTGCTTTCTTATAGAACTCAGGACCATCAGTTCACGGGTGCCCCACCAAAAATGGGCTGTGTCCTCCCTGATCAATCATTAATAAAGAAAATGCTCCCTTCCCTCAACTCTTCCATAAGACTTCCTGAGCTCTCTTCAATGTTTAGCTGTGGGTCTCTGCATCTGTTTCAATTAGCTGCTTGGTGGAGCCTCTCAGAGGACATTTACGCTAGGCTCCTGTCTACAAGCATAGCAGAATATCATTAATAGTATTAGGGATCAGTGCTTGCCCATGGTTGGCCATCCCCTTAGTCTCTGCTCCATCTTTGTCCCTGTATTACTTGTAGACTGGACAAATTTTGGGTCATAAGTTTTGAGAGTTTATGTCCTTATCCCTTCATGGGGGGTCCTACCTGTCTACAGGAGGTGGCCACTGCAGATTCCATATCCCTACTGTTAGGAGTCTCAGATAAAGTCACCCCCATAGACTCCTGGGACTGATTTCCATTCATTCTCCTGTCTCTCCCCACACCTGATCCTGAACTACCTCCATTCCTCTCCCTATCCCCTCTCCCACCTAAATCGCCCCTCCATCTGTCTCCTATGACTATTTTATTCCCCCTTGTAAGTAAGATTCAAGTATCCTTGCTTGGGCCTTTCTTCTTGTTTCACTTCTTTGGGTCTGTGGAGTTCATCATGGATATCCTGTACTTTATAAGTAATATCCACTTATAAGTGAGGACATACCATGCATGTTCTTTTGACTCTCAGGTACCACACTCAGGATAATTAATTCCATCCATTTGCCTGCAAAATTCATGATGTTCTTGTTTTTAATACCTGAGCAGTATTTCATTGTGTAAATGAACCACATTTCCTGTATTCATTCTTCAGTTGAGGGACATCTGGGTTGAAAATGTTTTACAGGCCTGACTATAGCTCATTCTTATGGGGCCATTTTCTCAGTTGAGCTTCCCTCCTCTCAGATGACATTAGCTTGTATCCAGCTGACACAGAACCATTCAGCACAACCCTCTTAAGTTAGGATTAGCAGTCCCAACTTCACAAGAAAAATGTAAAAGAAGCTCATAGTTTTATTAAGTAGATTTTAAAATGCTTAAAAGGCTGGAAGGATAGCTCACTGGTTAAGAGCACATACTGCTCTTGTAGAGGATCCAAGTTTGAGTCCCACGAGCCACATAGGGTGGCTCACAACAATCTTTAATCCCAGCCCTAAAGGAAACTGGCTGTCTTGTGTACATACCCTCACACAGACACATGCACACACAAGTAAATGTAAAGAAATGCTTAAAGAACTCTATTTCCTCCATAAGCAGGTCCTGACGCCACATCACTGAGATCACTAACGTAGATACCAAAGATGCATTAAATGCAAAATCTACCTTCCCAGAGCTCAGTAGTTACATTGAACCTATTTGCTCCTGGAAGCACAGAGTGTGGGGGAAATGTTAATCAAGGCTATTAGGGGATTTATAGGACAGCAAAGAGAAGCCAAGCCCATAGGATTGTTACAAAGTTATGAAGCATTAGACCCAAGTATATGTTTCAGGGGTGTTTCTCAAAGTGCACATAATTGATTGAGCTCTCTCATGGGTTTTGGAAATGTCCCCATGCCACCCAGTTCAATGCCATCATTTCATGTGTTTGTAAAGTGAAATCCCCAGAGATTAGGTGATGTTGTGTTCCAATGTTGGTGTTATAGGTAACAGACTATGAATGTAAACCTGGGTTTCTATCTCTGTCACCTTTGTGTATACCTAAACACTCCTTTCCAATAAACAACCAATGAGACAAGAGGATACAAAATAGTGTAGATAGAAATACATTTTCATGTATTCTAAAGTCGTTGATGTGCAGTTTTAAATAAAAGTGGGTAGTTTAGTGCAAGAGATTAAGCTCGATGCAGATGAGGACCTAGGAGACAGAGTGGCTGTGTGTGCATGAGGCAGACTCCCTGATCAGTGCTCCTTATGCACTGCTGGATGAAGCATTTTGGCTTGAATAAAATCTAGTCCAGTCGATTTATCCAGTAACCTTTACCAGTGGTAAAAGCTTCAGCACAGAGTTTCATAAATAAATAAGCAAAATTCTGCATTGTTCTACGTTATTTATTTAATTTTTTCTTTTAGAGAAAGCCAGAGTTTGAGGTAACACTAATGTTCCAGCTTCACGTGTGAGCTGCCCTGCCCTATCAAGGATTAGAATGTCTATGATTCATAACTGATAGTTGGCTTTCATGAAGGAAGACATGCACTTATTGCTATCACACGTTGGCATTGGAATTACACGGAGTAAAGAGGACAATGTACAGCTGAGCTAATGAGTTCAGATGCTTGGTACTGGGCCTGAGTCTCTTAAAAATTAGCCTGAAGAAAAATGCCTTGAAATAACAGAAGGCCCAGTTTCAAGCTTGTTTATTTTTATAATGTTAACATTCTCATATTAAAATTTTGGTGACAGCATACTCAGTCTCTGTTTTATTAAAACTTAGATTTCTTTTGTCATTAAAATATAAATAGCAGTTGGGGACAGTAAGAACTTTCTATTTTTGTTCCTAATGATACTAAAGAGAATTGTTTTGCATTGCATGAGACAGACTTAGGAACAGGTCTAGCATATTTAATTTTTAAAATGGTGTCTGTGGTTTGATATTTAATGTGCATGCTACAATAACTTGGTGAATATGTTTAGCCTGTCACAGAAATCAGGCAACAAGACATAATTAGACTAAACCTCCTACCCTCAGTACCTCAACATGGTATATCTTTTAAGATAAACAATATTGGGGTGGTGAGAAGGCTCATGGGTAATGGCTCTTGCTGCACAAGCCTGGCTACTGACATCTATCCTGGAACTCACATAAAGATGAAAGAGAAGTAACTCTTTTGTCTCTGTATGCATGACTTCATATGTCCCAATGCCCCTCTCGCATGCTAATATTTTTGCTAAGGTAAAATGTGTTTTTAAAATATTAGAATACTCTACAATCTTGTTGGTGGTATTTCCATAATCTAGATGGCCCATGTGTCTTGGGCAAATGATCTTCCTTGAAACTGTAGCTCAATTTAATTTTATTTTGATATTTTTTGAGATTATAATTTAATTACATTTCTTCTCCCGCTTTTCTCCCTATAAACCCTCCCGTATAGAACTCCCTTCTCTCCTTCATTCATGGTCTTTTTTTTCTAATTGTTATTTCATGACTATCTGTATATGCATACATACAGATTATATTTAGGTATATCTAAATGTATATAGATATATAAAATACATATAGACCTAAATATAATCTGTTCATTTTATACAATGCTACAGGAATATTTTCTTGACTGATAGTGCCAACTGGGCAACCAATTGATGTGCTCTTTCCTGGAGAAGACCCCCTCTCCCACTCCCAGCTTTTCTTAGTTGACTATAAATAATTCTTTGGGTTAAAGCTTTTTGTGCTTTTCCTATCTAGCTTGGCATGTTCATTGGTGTCACCCTTTTTCAGTTCACATTGGGCAGTCATATTGGTGAGACTTTATGGTACGGGGTTTTATGGGTGTGTCCCGCATCTGCTCGGGGCTCAGGCTGCTCCTGGAGGAAGGATGCAGGAGTTTTGATTTGGCTTACCCCAGGCTGTCATGGGCAAGTGTCGGGCTATGTGAAGATACTGGATACTGCAATACTGCTCTGGGGGTGGAAGAGTGCAGTCTAAGGTCCTGGGGACTGCGGGAGCCGGGTCAGGGATCCGTGGGCCTGCACGGAGGATGGAGTCATCTGGTTCTCGGGCTCTTGAGCACCGAGACACTGCTGGGAGCCACAGAAGAGCTGAGAACAGAGTGAGGACCCACAGCTCGGATCTAACCCAGGGCCGAAGGGGAAAAAAGGGGAGAGCTCCAGCTGGGTCCCTCAAAAGGAGAGTCCTCAGCTTGTCAGCGGGCAGCAGCTTGGCTTGGTGGTACCCATGGGCCTGGGGTGTTGCCCTTAACGTCACTGATGGCCACAGACCTATGGAGACCTGTGGTCTCACGTCAAGAGCCTGGTCAGGAGCGTGGTAAAATGCCCACCATCCATTGTAGGGTTATCCCCTGAAGGGTCACGGGGGTTTCCATTCTAGCTCAACCAGAAATCAGGCTGCCTTTTACAGTCCTACGTTACAGTAGTAACTTCGGACGTTACTAGGAGACACAAGCTCACAGCAAACTCCCTGATCTGCTGGCATTTACAGTCTTTTAGGCCCGTCTTTGCAATGTTCCCTGAGTCTTGGATGCGGGAGTGTTTGGTAGATGTATCTACTGGGACTGATTAGGCTCTACAACTCTGCATTTTGGTTGGTTGAGGTTTTCTGAAATGCTCTGTTGGTTGCAAAAAGAAAATTTCTTGATGAGGGGTGAGGACTACATTTATCTGTGGGTATAAGGACAAATTGGTTGTTCAATGCTGGGCAATCAGGTTCTTTAAATATACATGTAGGTGACATACAGGCTGAGCGTGTTATATTTAGGAAAATATATGTATATACATACACATGTATGCATGCAATGTAAGTTAGTGATGAAAGACAATGACTCTGAAGGAGAGCTGGGAGGGGTTATATGGAGAGTTTGGAGTGTTAGGACCTAGGTAAAATCTTTAGGCCTAGATGGAATGTTAAGGCCTAGGTAAGATTTTAAAGCCTAGGTTCCTCATACCTGGACAACCTCCCATTTGAAGAAAACATTCCCATATGGTTCTGCTGTTACTAGGAAACTTTCTAATGCCAAATTGATTACACATTCTGTTCTGTTCTATGCCTTTGGAAACCAATCATTATAGAAGTCGGAACTGTTTTGTATAGATACCCACAATAAAGTTGGACCCGAACCAGTCACCCAACAGCACGTCCTGTACCTATGCTTTTATGGTTTAAGCTGTCTCTGGGATGAACCCCAATGCAAGAGAGATGCCTGTACCAATATGAGAAACTCTTTGTAATAAGACTTCCGTTTTGAGTAGTGATAGACCAAGACCTCCCTGGGAACTGCCATCCTACTTGGCAGAAAGACATATATGTGGGTAACTGACGTCCTGGTTGGCAAGTTAAGACGTGAGTGTTAGACACATCCCATCCTGGTAAACAAGTTAGGACAGGAATATTAGACAAGGCAACTCCCCTGCCACAGTTGAATATCACAACCAACGGGAGTAGGATAAGTGTTCCACAGAGACATGTTCCTAAGGAGATTCCCTATCCCTAAATCCTGATTGGTGAAGTAACTTGGCACAGATGTTTGTGGATTTTGGGCTTAAAAACCCTGTCAAATCTTAACTCAATGTCATGATTCAATTCCTGAATCTAGACCGTGGCGCTGGTCTACCAGTTCCTATCTGACTGAGATTGTGGTTCCTGTGGTTTGTGAGGCAATTCCTGTACCCTAACAGAAGGAAAGAAAGGGGGAAAAAGAAATGTAATTATATTATAATCCCAAACTTAAAAATTAATAAAGTGCTTTGTAATAGTCTTCTATGGATATTATAAAAATGTTCTGGGACAAAAATTTAAACAATCTGTAAATAAATGTTATTAAAAGCTTTTAACTCATCTATTGACCAACTGTCACACATTTTAAATGGAGCTTAGACTTGATGGTGCTTTTCTTTTCTTTTTTTAAGAGCAAGAACAAGACACATGGGAGGAGTGGGGAGAAGTGGGTGGCGAATACGATCAAAGTACATTATATGAAGTTCTCAAAAAAGTAATAAGAAACTTTTTAAATATACCCAAAATGTTCCAGGAAAGGGGCTGAAAAGACTGTTTCTTATTGTTAGATAGGACACACATCTGCTCAAGTCTACAGTTCCCACTCACCCATAATTCCAGCGCCAGGAGAGCCAGTATCCTCCCCTGGACTCTGTGGACACCTGCAGTCATATGTGTGTTTTCCCCATTCCGACATAGACACACATAATTAAAAAAAATTAAAGAATATTTAAAGGATCAGGAAAAGCGATAGGTAAGGGTAGATGTCTTTTCTGGGGGAAGGGTCTATGATGTAACAGAACTCTGCCTCTTCTATTCCAGGATTTATACAGAAAATTGAGGAGACATAGGCAGGAGGGCTGCCCGTAGCATCAGCCTAAGCATGCTGAAAGAAGGCAGTGGACCTGAAGGGGTCGAAATAGACGAAAGGGCTTATTACCATTAGACATGAGCAACAGACACACACCAGACAACACACAGGGTGAGTACTCTGGTATCAACAACCAGTGTTTGTATTCTTATGTACCCATGTTGTGTTGAGTTATAACTATTTCTATTGTCACAAATGAAGGACAGAAATCCATGGTCAATGCATACTCAAGGATTAATATGAAGCCAGCATGCCCCTTCTTCCCAGGGTACTAATATGATTTACACCCCCATCATGAACACCTAAAAAGCACCCATAAAAGAAATAGAGGAAACATAATGAGGCATTTTTCAAAAGATTATTTTTAGCTATAAATTGCTGCTCTCTTACTTAGATTGTCATTTGAAGGGTGAATTTAGCAGTACCATTCTGTTGCAGGATATTTGATCACACTGGGAACCCTGAGATTGTGATATTTACAGAAAAAAAACCTGTTTCTACTTTTGGTGTGGTTCAGCCTTAGTACACACCCTTAATCCCTCTGGCTGGGAAACAGATACACCCTTACTACTTGCCTTTAATCCCAAAGACTGAGGTAAAGTTAGTTTGTAGAAGGAAGCAGCCATGTTTGAAAGTGATGACTAATTGAGAGGCAGACACAGTGATGAATCAAAGATTAGGATTTGACAGAATAGGATGTGCCCAACTCTCATGAGAACAGAGGAAAAAGAGGCTACTTAAGAGAAGAGAAACAGCCAGGTGTGGTGGCGCACGCCTTTAATCCCAGCACTCGGGAGGCAGAGGCAGGCAGATTTCTGAGTTCCAGGCCAGCCTGGTCTACAAAGTGAGTTTCAGGACAGCCAGGGCTATGCAGAGGGACCCTGTCTTGACCCCCCCCCCCAAAAAAAAGAGAGAGAGAAAAAAGAGAAAGAGGCAGGCAGTTTTACTGGGACAGTTGTACAGTGACAGGTTGCAGAGAGAAAAAGCAAGACACAAGAGAGGACAGAATGAGCCAGCAAATGAGAAGGAGCTAGAAGATTAGAACAGATTGCCAACGGGAGCATGAGACCAAGTGGACCAACGGAGGAGAGAGCAAGAGAGAAGCCGGACTGAATCAGTAAGTGTGGGGAGGAGTTTTGAGTCTTATCTGAGTTGATCAGCCAGCCAGAAAGAACAATAAATGTGAGGTTATTCAGCAGCAAGTCTTAGAGGCTGGAAACACTCTAGGGTTAGATTAGACTGTACAGAGGCTGGAAGCTTCCAGGACTAGACCTAGGAGGGAGTAAGCCTCCAAGACAACAATTGTGCAGGAGAATAAAAGCTGCATTAATATTGTTTCACTTTCAAATGTATAGATTAATTAAGTAATCTAAGTTATAGAACAAAAAGTCATATTATATGCGGATCTAAATTGTAGTACACATAAATTTGCAGTTCCAATGCACATGAATCAACTTTAATTGTTAATTCATATTATTAGCCAATTATTTGCCCATATATATTTTTCTGGGATCTCTGTATAATGCTAATATTATTTATGACAAACGTGAAGCCTATAACTTTTACTATTACACAGAGTGATTGTTTTTATAATGAAATGTGTGCTCACTATATGAGCTACCTTTTTTTTTCTTGCTGTGACAAAACACCTGACAAGAAGCATCATAAGACAGGGCTGCTTTGTTTATCATTTAGTGTAGCCCATGATGCTATGGATGCAGCATTGCAGAGGTGTGTGAGGGAGGTGGGGTGGGGGAAGCTATTCACAGTGTGTCCTCAGTCAGGAAGGAGAGCACAAACAGAAGGGTCTGGGCTAATAAGTACGGTGTGTGAGTGTGTGTGTGTGTGTGTGTGTGTGTGTGTGTTTGCACGCGCACGCGCACGCATGGGCAGTGTGTGTATGGTTATGAGCACTTGAATGCACATGCCTGCAGAGGCCAGGAAAGGAGGGCATTGAATATGGTGGAGTATGGTGTGTGTGTGTGTGTGTGTGTGTGTGTGTGTGTGTGTGTGTTTGCGCGCGCACGTGCACGCGCACGCATGGGCAGTGTGTGTATGGTTATGAGCACTTGAATGCACATGCCTGCAGAGGCCAGGAAAGGAGGGCATTGGATATGGTGGAGTATGGTGTGTGTGTGTGTGTGTGTGTGTGTGTGTGTGTGTGCGCGTGCGCACGCGTACTCATATGCAGTGTGTGTTTGGATATGGTAGAGCAGGGGCTTTAGGTGGTTGTGAGCTGTGAAGAGCAGCAAGGGATCTTAACCACTACAATCTCTGCAGGCTCACATAGTGTACTTTATGTTGCTGGTTTCATTGTAACTAAAAAATAATTATTATTGCATATTAGTAGTCATATAAAGATAGAAGTTTTGAGTTAAAGGACTGAGAGAAATGTCCTTAAATATGGGAAATTGTATATAACAAGCACATTTGACATAGTTTATACTAAAAAACAGAAACAAACCCAGAGACAAATTCTGTGTAGTTGTTGAGCTTTTGTGCAAACAATTTAAATAGAGGTCTCAGCACCAAAAGAGAATTATTTAATGTTCAAAGGGAAGTAAAGTCAACTTAACGTGTTTTTATGCACCACGACTATACTTTATAACAATGACTTATATATACATATGTGCGTATATTTAAAATGATACTTGTATCAGAATGGAAGGTTGATAGGCACTGATTTTCTGTTTTCCAAATACAATGTAGTCAGCAAATGTTCTTAAATAACTAAAGTGTGTAAAGAAAGGGAAAGCCCTGTCTGGCCACGGAGAACTAGATCTCTGCTAGCTGTGACATCATCCATCTTCGTGGCTGTGGGGAGAAAATAGTACAGCCCAGAATCCCGCAATCCCACTGTCTTCTCCCTCACCTTCTTCCATTCCAGTCTCTCCAGTCAATTCTATTGACTTAAACTTTTATGATCTAACATGGCACAAAGTTTCAGATTTCTAAGATTCTGCAGAAACAGGAACCTACCACAAGGTGAGAGCGTTTATACACAGGAAGATAGTTAATGGGTCAGTAGTGCATTGTAAAGCAGACACCAGAGGGTGCAGACCAGTGGCTCATCGAGATGGTCGCTCGCAAGGGAAGCTGTTTGGGCAAAAGGGTATACTGTGTGACACACTGCGGCTTCCACAAGGAGATGTTGGTTTGTTTGTCTGTTTTATTGTGTCTTCTTTTGAGGGAGCAGTTACAAGGATGGAGGGCAGACTAGGGTGGTATTGGGGTACATGTTGTGAAATTCTCAGAGTCAATAAAAAGTTTTTTTTTTAAAAAGTTTGTAACATGTGTATATGTTTCAAAAATCTTATAAATGACTTCCTTTTAAACAAAAGGTTTACTCAATATTGCCTGGCATTTTTTGGCCTTTCTTTTTGTTTTTACCTATTTATGAATCGAAATTTATCACAGGTATTTATATATAGATAAAACTCCATATATGCAGAGTTCAGTAGGAAGTGCAATCTCAGGTTTTCTCTGGAGTCTTGGGGTGAACCCTTCCTATATAGACATAGGAAAACTGTGCATCTAAAACGTTATGAATAGTCTACCATTCAGTTATTTTACCTAGAGAACTCTTCTTTGGTTTGTCTCATAATTCATATATGCTTTACTCCTTACTCCCATTCCTTCAATTATTACAGCACTTCTGAGTTTAATTTCCCCCATTGCATCAACTATGTATTCGTCTGCTAATCTGTAAAGCAGATAGATATTCCAGCAAGTCTGACAAACCTGATGCTTTTAGGCTGTCTATAATGAGAGATGAATGTGCACCAACAAGGAAGTGTTACTTAAAACATTACGAGACTTTATTAAGTGAAGCTTAATAACTTGCTTATGCCATTCCTTAGCATAGATGACAATGTCATGTGTAAAGTGGAAGATTTTGGTTGTGCCATGTGGTGCAGACTTACGTGGTGTTTTACTGAGGCTGACTCATGTGGTGTTTTGCTGAGGCAAGGCCGGTGGGAGGACACGTGATATTTGGAGAGAGTATAAATAGGACTCAAGGGACAGTGATGGGGTGCTTGCATAGCTACCTTGCAATGCTTCCTTGGTCTCTCTTCTTCACTGATCTTCCGTTTGTTGGGAGAGACACAGCAGAAAACTTCTTCTGGTGTCCCAGTTGGTTCTGATGGCTCCCACGGACTAGGGCCAATTTAGTGGAAGCCTGGCTGTTTCTGCTGCATCCACTGTGGATTTGTGTTTGGTGTCCTGACACTACTGAACTGGACTTCTAGATATCCTACAAATGGAGATTTGAGTCACCCCAAAGAACTACTTCTAAACAGGTCCACATTCCCTTGTTCTATTTACTATCTTTTCTCCCCTACCTTTGGATGGTAGACTAGAAGGTGGGTCAAAGTATTTAAGAATCCTTATCAAAAGTAGGTTTTAAAAAAATCTAAGCCTATACATGTGACACTGTTGCTAGGGTTGAACACATCCCTAGAACATAAAACATAAACAGCTTATTATTAGAGATTGCATGAGATTTCAGCATTGTACTGCTGCAAAACAACTCAGTGAACATTGGATATTTTACTATCCTTCTTTTGTGCCATTACATACATAGATATGCTATTCTCTATGTTACATATGTATAATGTATATGCATACAATGATAAATTTATTTTAAATTACATTTTGGACTGGAAAAAGGCTCTGTGATTAAAGGCACTTGTTGCTATTTTAGAGGACTTTAAATAGGGTTCCCAGAGCCCACATCCGGTGGGTTCACAAGCACTTGCAATTCCAGCCCTGATCCTTCTGTCCCCTGTCACAGGCACTCATCAACCACATCTGCATGAAGGCACATACAGTTAAAAATAATAAAAATAAATCTGTATAATATCTAATTACATTTACTTGTATGTGTATGTGTATGTGTATGGGTGTGTGTGAGTGTACTATGTGCATAATGGTTCTGTTTTTATGATCATGTAGATGTATATTTGCATGTTTGTATATCTGCCCTGTGTGTGAAGGTGGCTGGGAAGGTTTGAAGATGGACTAGACCCTTTGGAGCTGGAGTTATCTGTAGGTGGTTATGAGGGGAGACCTACTTCCCGTCTTCTGAAAGAGCACTCTTAACAGCTTAGTCATCTCTCTAGTCCCTGAGATGTTATTGCTTTGTCTTTGTCTTTGAGAGCAGTCTTGGAGGAGGTAATCTAAGGTAGCTATGTATTTCAAATTTTCAATGATTTGCCATCTGGCTCACATTATTTATCTTGAGGAAACACACTAACAACACTAGTTGCCCATTTGAAACTATGACTTTCCCCATCTCTATATGCTTTTCATCCTTACAGCTTTACTAGTGATTGTCTGCTTTGGTTCACATTCTTGAATTTTTACTTTTAGATCTTTCATCAGACTTGGAAAAACCTGAGCCATGTTATCATCCCACATGTTATAGGCTCTAACTGTATATGTAGATGAGGATGGCCTAGTTGGTCATCAATAGGAGGAGAGGCCCTAGGTCCTGTAAAGGTTCTATGCCCCAGTATAGGGGAAGGCCAGGACTGGGAATGGGAGTGGGTAGGTTGGGGAGGAGGGGGAGGGGAGGGGAGGGGATAGGGGATTTTCGGAGGGGAAACTAGGAAAGGGGATAACATTTGAAATAAAGAAAATATCTAATAAAAAAGAAAAGAAACAAAATGTCCGTTTGTCTTGGTTAGGGTTTTATTACTGTGAAGAGACACCAGAACCATGTCAACTTTTAAAACTTTTTTTTAGAATATCTTTAAAAAGTTTTAATTTATTTTCTCTCTAGTCATACCCCAACTCCCATTTCCCTTCCCACAGTTCCTCATCCCATTCCTCTTCCTCCTTGCCTAATAAAGGGTACACAACCCTCACCAGACCTCCTGCTTCCCTTGGGCCCCAAGTCTCTTGAGAATTAAGCACATCTTCTCTCACTGAGACAAGACTAGGCAGACCTCTGAAATATATGTGCCAGGAGCCATGGACCTGCCCATGTATGCTCCTGGTTGGTGGCTCAGTCTCTGGGAGCTTGCTGGGTTCTGGGTTAGTTGAGACTGCTGGCCTTCCTATGGGTGGCTCGCCCCTTCAGCTTCTTCAATTCTTCCCCTAATTCAACCACTGGGATCCCCAACTTCAGCGCAATGGTTGGGTGTAGGTATCTGCGTCTGTCTCAGTCAGCTGCTGGTAGGGCCTCTCAGAGGACAGCCATGCCAGGCTACCGTCTGTAAGCACAACTTTTATAAAGGAAGATATTTCATTGGGGATGTCTTACAGTTTCAGAGGTCCATTATCATCATGGCGGGAAGAATGGCAGCCTGCAGGCAGACGTGGTGCTGGAAGAGGACTCTGGAGTTCCACAGCTGCAGACAACAGGAAAATGAGCTTCTGAGACCTCAAAGGCACTCCCTAGAGACAAACCTACCTACTTTGTCTCTACTGCCCTAGAGACAGAGCCACACCTATTCCAACAAAGCCACACCTCCTAATAGTGCCACTCCCCATGGCCAAGCATTCAAACACATGAGTTTCTGGGGGCCATTCCTATTCAAACTATACTTAAAATGTTTACTCAAAATTTCCTCCTTTTGTAATGCTACGTTTGAGGCTGTTTTGTAATATCCCTAATATTGGGCTTTCTGCTAGATGCTGTGGGGACATTTTATCTAAATTTAGTATTCAAAGTAGTACAATTTAAAATAAAAGCTCAATGGCACCTCTGTGTCCCTTTGGCTCTCTTTGTGTTCAGTAAGCACTGCTTGAATGAATAAATGAGCTCTTTGGTTAATTGGTTTGGAAATTCAGACAAAGAAACCAAACTCATGGCCCTTCTGGTGAAGCCTAATAGGAAATGACAATTGGCAGAACTTCTGGTTTAAGAAGCTTGAATGAGATAAGGAAAAGACATTTATAGTTATCTGGAATATTCCATATTAATTATCCGATGAAATCTTTACAGATTCTCTGTAAGTATTAAGTTATTTATTTGAAGTTATCAAATGTTGACCTCAAACCCAATTCTGCTTCTATGTCTTATGAACATGCATCTATGATGCTTAAGAGTCTAGGTATAAAGACTAGACCATACCTAGAATTTTATAACCCTACCCACATTTTTATGTCTCATACATATGACAGAAGGATTGGTTACTAGAGGTGTAATTGTTCTTCTTTGGTATTTTTCTTCCCTGACTTCTAACGAGCACACAATATACAGAGTTGTGTGCAATTTGGGTTAAGGCCAGTTTCTTCATCTGCTAGGAATAAATTTTAAAATGGAAATACGCATATTACAGGTACCTAGTTATATACATGCATACTCAGGAAAGAACATTTTTCCTTCCAATACCAGATAAGCCAGGGACTGTTTCATGCGTCTAGCACCTAGATATATCATGATTTCCAAAACTGGAATAAATGTTCTTGTTTCTCCTTTGAATGACACCTCAGAGAGTGGTTATTATCATACCCTTTGCCAAAAAGAAAATTCCGAAAAATACCAAGGAAATCTTACTGTACATATGCAATCCCCAAATCCCAAGGATTAGAGTGAACCGGTCTGGAAGGAATGTTGCAGGATAAACAGAGCAAAGTGATCACCGACTGGGCTTCTGCGGAAGACTACTCTTTGGAGACTGGCCATCACACAGTCCTCCCCAGTTCTGGAACCTTCTCTTAAGTTTGCCTTCGTTTGTTTAAGCGGTTGCTGCCATTCTTGGTACTTCTGCATACACTAGGCACCTTCCTAGTGGAGCACTTTCCCACCAGCTTTCCTTTTTGCCTCCCACACTCTCCTCTCCCACCCCCTCACCCGCCCCAACCCCTACTCCCCCTATCGCTACACTTTGGTCCCTTTCCTCTCTCAGGTTTCCTCTCAAATGGTGCTCTTCCTGTGATGTCTCCTGGAAATCCTGCATTAAAAAGAAGCTCTGCCCTGGCCCACCCTTGGATGCTCTGCCCCACCCTCTGCTTAGTTTCTGTTGCTTGCTTTCGACACTTTCTGACATGATCAATATCATGCCTTCATTCTGCAACACTCTCTACCTTGTTCCTTGCTAGATAAGCTTCATAAGGAAGAAAGTTCTTTTTGTTCAGTTCTGCATCTCGAAAATGGCAACAGAGCTTGGCAAAAGGTACATCAATGTGTGTTGAATGAGTCCATGTTGAATGTGCATTAAAAAAACAAAAAACAAAAACACATGTTTTGAAGGGTTTCAGGTCTTCTGAGTCATGAGGAGGTAGTTGCTTACAAAAGCTAAATTTGATTTTCCAATTAGAACAGAGCATTGGACCATCTAGAAAATCATTATGCTACTTTGTAACTGATTAGTTCAAAGTATTGATATAAGACCTAGAATGATCTCTCTGGAAAATTTTCTATCACTATTTATGCTTAAAACATGTAATCTTGTCTGTTCCATTAATAGCTGTTTCCAAATAAATATCTGTAAAATTAATTTTTTAAATTGAACTGTATATAACACACCCCCACACAAATACATATATTACATATGTGTGTGTATATATATCATGCTGAATATAAAGTTCTCTAACATTTGAACCTCTTCAGTGACTATTTGATAAAGAGATACTCTATTTTCTCTTCTGCTACCAATTAAAACAGAAAGCCAAATGTCTCGACCTTGTAAATTACCAAGGTATTAACCAAAGCCAGCTGCAAATTGTAAATGCCCCCCTTTTATAAGAAGGCAGCTTGGGCATGTGTTCTTCTCGGTATTGCATACCATTTGATCTCTCTTGTTTATGCCTTCCAAATTTTTTTTATAGTACACAATCTTTATGGGGATTCCTTAAGCCCAACAATGCATTCAACATTCTCTGAGAGACAGCACGCACAAACTTTCATTCTAAAAGCCCATTCTTTTTATACAAAATGTGATAACACAATCTAGGGTTGAGGAAATTGGTTTCATTATTTAAAAAATACCTACAATGATAATAAGTCACTTACATGGATGCCAATATAAAATGATGAACAAATTGGACAGCAGTATTAAAAACTATAGTATTACCTTAAATATGTACCAAGCAAACGCAAGAATAGGAGACTCAACTTGGCTTCGAAGACAGTTATGCTTGCAAACACCCAGGGAGTTATTTTAGAACTGTAAGACACGGAGTCCAGTTGCATGGACACAGAGGAATGATAATACCTGGGTATAAGGGGCAGACGGACGATACTCACAGTCCCAGAACAGCCATCGGGGCTCCCATTGCGCCATAGTTACTTACCTCCTGAATGCGGTTCTTGGAAATAAGTCCTAAACCTAAAGGTAAGCACAGTAGGCACTTCTGACTTTTGACATTTAGTAGGTAAGTTGTGCGCTTTAAATCTTGGGGTGTTATGTTGGCATCGATGTACATTGTCCTATTATAATGTTCATAATGCTTCCTTCCATTCTTGAAAGTGTCCATGTTCAGAAAAAGAAATAATTTTCTGGATATTCTCTTTAAACCCTTCTATGTGAGATTAAGTGAAAAGCGTTTTTGTCACAGAAGCAGAACCATCTCCGAACTTTTTCCCTGTGACCACACCCTTGGAAGGACACAGTAGACAAGAGACACAGAGAACCCGACACTTGGCTGACTTTAGATCATTTGAAGACCATATCCTGCTGTTTGTAAATAATCTCAAAATCACATTTCCGTGACTACATTTTAAACTGTCTAAAAAATTAAAAACAATTTTTATTTTTTCCTTGTTTGTATGAACCCTATTGGAATCTTGATGTTAAACAATACATATCAAATACTAATTTTTTAAAAACTGGCTTATTTTCATATTTTTCTTAAGTAAACCCAGCCTCTCAAATATTTTGAGACCATTAAATAAATAAAGACATGTTAGGAAAATGACGTATTTTCCCCCTATGGCTACACTAACAATGAAGGCGTTCTGGGTTTTGCACAGGGCAGGAATGCTATAGGAACAGTAAAGAAGGTGCCCAACTGTCTAGAAGCTGAGGCCTTGAGGACCAAACCAAGTACTGCGAAGGACCTCAGCAGGATTTTTCCAAGTCTTGTGCAATCAATTTTATTTTTTTAAAAAATCCCTAAATACTGGATTAGTGTGTTGTTTTAAAGTTGATTTATTTCGTGAAGCCCATAAAACAACTCTAAAACACAAAGCTTAACCATGTTGTTCATTTCTGCATCTCCGCAGGAGTCTCTGGGCTGATAATTATGATTCATGAACAGGAAAAAAAAAATGCTCCTTGCTTAAGATCTTTTTCTGGAATCCTCCTTGGCTTCTCCCACCATCTCCTTCCTCTGCTTTCATTTGTCCAGTGTGATTAGAAAAAGAATCATTTTGGGCCATTGCAACTCCAGTTGAAGTTCAGGGACCAAGATGAGCTATTAATAGCCTTCCTTCTGTGGGAAAAAAAAATGGGTTCCTTTTCAGACCTCACTCCTTCAGTCTGGTAATATTGGAGAAAGTCGTGTGCAGGCCTGCTTGCCCTTCCTCCCCGGAGATGCACCTTCTCCAGGTGTGACAGGGAATTTCTTGAAAGGGTTCTGTACCCCAACCCCCATTGGTATTCTAAAGGAATCTGTAATGCCTAGGCCCTCCATCATCTGTCCTTAGATGTTTTCTTCTTGACTGGTTTTCCTAAGGCTTAGAATTTTAAAACTAACCTTTTATCCAATGTCTGTTGATTGATATGTTCACAGATAAATGGATGAAGAAGATGTGGTATGTTGACAAAAAGGAATATTTACTTAGCGGCTTAAAAAATATGAAAATTTCAGGGAAAATAATGGAGTCAGAAAAACATATTGGCAAATGAGGTAACCTAGACCCAAAAAGGAAAATATGGTATATAGTCACTTACATGTGGATATTAGCTGTTAAGTGTTTGATAAGCAATCTATGTAACCACAGAGTTTAGGTATAGAGTAAGGGTCTAGGGAGGAGGCATGGATCATCCTAGGATGGAGAAACTGTATTATTCCTTGTGGACAGATTGGAGGAGGTGGGGAGGGGCTGAGGTTGGCAGATTAAATAGGGATGGGTAGGAAAGAGGAGAGAGAAAGGAATACAGAAACAACAGCTAAAACTATGGGTCATTTAAGAGGCCACATGGAAACCTAATACAGTGGAAGCTTCCTAAATCATATACATATATGAAGGAGATCTAAATGGAACAACAGGTAGGTGTAATCCCAAGTAGATATATCTCTTCTTACCAAATGAAACCTCCAGTTCCAGAGCCGTGTTACCTCTAATTGAGTTACTGGCCCCAAAGCGGCCCACGAGAACTCCCAAACAACCCAGACTATTGGTTGTACTCTACAAATTAATAGCAAAGTCCTATTGCTGAAGACAACACCTATGCAACTAATTGAACATTAAGAAATCAAGCTGGTAGCTACATAGTCTTCATTTCTACTGGCTAGTGTTTATGGTATTGGGAGTGACTCTGCATGCTACCAGAGGAGAAAGATAATCACCATTCCAGCTACAAACCCTGCAATCTATGGTGGTGACATGCTTGCAAGATGTTCTGGTACAAAACTTGTGGGAGCAACCAACGATGATATGATTGGATTTAAGGACCACTCCCTTAAGATTGAACTCATCCATCCCTAAGTAGAAAAGAACCTGAGACAAGTTAGACCACAGACCTAGAGAAAACCCAAATATCACTGTTAGGCTAAAGGAAAGTGGCAATAACATGACTTCTAATGACATTCTGCTACACTCGTTGATCAGTGTCTTGTTCAGCCATCATTAGGGAAGTTACCTCCTGCAGCAGAAGGGAACAAATACAGAGACCCACATATGAGCTCACTGAGACTGTGGCGGCACACACAGAACCTCTACGGGTCTGACCAGTGCTCAGAAGGAACGTGCACACACATCTCCATTTCTAATTCAGAAGCTATCTTCAGTTGATACCTGCTATTGGTTGTACTCTACAAATTAATAGCAAAGTCCTATTGCTGAAGACAACACCTATGCAACTAATTGAACATTAAGAAATCAAGCTGGTAGCTACATAGTCTTCATTTCTACTGGCTAGTGTTTATGGTATTGGGAGTGACTCTGCATGCTACCAGAGGAGAAAGATAAAGGAAAATGAGTTTCCTCCGTGGAGTCTCAGAGGGCAGCCAAACCTCTCGTAAGGCCAGGCTTTAGGCTCAGCAGTAGATGGTCAACACAAATCGAATTCAATGGCAATTTTTTAGAGGTTTTCACATATGTTTTTATAGGGCTTTTTTTGTTTTTTTTGTACCTTACAGGTCTTTTGCAAATGTATTATTGTTTCTAGTTTTGCGTCCTTCTGGAATTTCTTTGTGCGGAAACATGTGTGTCTCTGCATCTATGTGGGAAGTGGGTGTGGCCAAGCCCCGTGATTCCTGTTTACCAAGAACCTGAGCCTACACACTTGTAAGATCCTGTGCTGCCTGCCTGTTGAGTCACTGGCCTATCACCATGCGCCCTGCCTGCATGCGTGGTGTTCAGAGCGTGCTGAATGCTGATTGGATCCAGGAGAGAGGGGAGGGATAAGAGGCAGAGGACTGATGAAAAACAAAATCAGGAGGAGCCCAA
>NC_034594.1:6068909-6072633 GCF_900095145.1 Mus pahari | reverse complement strand
TTTCTGAGTTTGAGGCCAGCCTGGTCTACAGAGTGAGTTCCAGGACAGCCAGGGCTACACAGAGAAACCCTGTCTCAAAAAACAAAAACAAAAACAAACAAACAAACAAACAAACAAACAAAAAAGTGGTAAGGCCGAATGAACTCAAACCCCAGGAATCTCAGAATTGAAAATGTCAGGAGTGGAACTATTCCCTATCTGCCACTATCTATTCTGGAACACATAACCACAACAACCCAATGAGGACAGACTTGTCAGCGCTGTATAATGAGTGTCTACATATGCACATATACACATCCACACACAAAATACAGAGATGTAAAAAACATTTAAATAACTCTTTTCAACATCCTAGATCTGCCCCACTCTTATGGCTCCCCTCAAAATAAAGAATAATGAGAAAAAAAAAAGACAAGAGTGGTTGGAGAAACCGTCCTTGGCGTTTGCATTGTCCCTCTCCCCCATCTCTGCCAGTCGGAGTGAGGGGTTTCGGCACATCTATATGTGTTTCTTGTACTCTTTCTTTGGTTCTTTTTCTTCTGTTCCTAAACTTAAGTGGCCTCTTGGTCTTCTGCTGTGTCTTGAATCTCTGTTATCCCTTATACAATGTTACCTCATCGAAAAGAAAGGGCATTAATTCCAAAAGAATCATTCTTCTATCAGCCAACTCTTTTCAGATCTGACAGAACTAATGGTAGCCATTTTAAAGAACCCAGCTGGAAACATACAAGCTCAGCCTAGACGGAAGAAACTCAATTATGAGATTCATGGACAGTAATAAACGATTACCATTTTCAACTACTGAGCCTGGAGTTAGCTTATTACCCTGTAATAAATTACACTGGTGGACAGATTGAACATATCCTGAGACATCATCTACTAACATTCTATTAGTGTTTGATCAGAAACCACTACCATTTGACTGACCTTGATGGAGGAAGTCAATCCTTTCTCTGAATCTTAAGACACTTGAACTGAGGTAGCACAGTTCAATTCCTAAGCTCTATAGTTAGAATTTGAGATGCTTCTGAAGGGCTACATATTAAGTGTGTAGTCTCCAGCCATGGTGCTACTGGGAGATGGTAGAAAATTCCAGAGTAGAGGCTAGAAAGAGACCAGAGGTCATGGTTAGAGGGATGCTTTCAATGGGCTCTCTATTTCCCAGACATAGGAAGGTGAGAGTTTGCTCTATCATGTATCCTCCAGGCAAAAAGCATTGTCTCACCACCCGAAACCAACAAAGACAACTGTCCATGGACTGAAACCTGTATCATTGTGAGCCAAAATTAATCTTCTCTTTCTCCTTAATTTTATTATCTTAGATATGTGTCACAGCAACAGAAAAGGTGACCACCACACTGGACAAACAGCGGAGGTTTATTTCTCACAGTTCTGGATGATGAGACATCCAAGATTAAGGCAAAAGTGGATTCATTGCGAAAGTTCCGTGTCTTACAAAAATGGAACAGAGACTGAAGGAAAGGCCATCTAGAGACCGCCCCACCTAGGGATCCATCTCATCTTCAGACACAAACTCTGATACTACTGTTGATGCCAAGAAGTGCTTGCTGATAGGAGCCTGGTATGGCTGTTCCCTGAGAGGTTCTACCAGCACCTGACCAATACAGATGCAGATACTCACAGCCAACCATCAGACTGAGCTCGGAGCCCCAATGGAAGAGGTAGAAGAAAGACTGAAGGAGTACAAGGGAATTGCAACCCCATATGAAGAACAATATCAACTAACTGGACCACCCAGAGCTCCCAGGGATTAAACCACTAACCAATAAGTATACATGGCGGGATCCAGGGATCCAGATACATATGTAGCAGAGGATGGCCTTGTTTGACATCAATGGGACAGGAGGCCCCTGGTCCTGTGAAGGCTTGATGCTGCATCATAGGGGGATACTAGAGAGGTGAGGCTGGAGTGGGTGAGTGGGTGGAGGAGCACCCTTATAGAGACAAAGGGGAGGGGTAAGAAAAGGTATGGGATGGGGGGGTGGGGAGGGGTAACCAGGAAGGGAGATATCATTTGAAATGTAGATGAATAAAATTATTAATTAAAAAGAAGTACTGTATCTTTATAGGTTACTGCTTTCTTGCTGTATCTCCACATGATGGAAAGGCCAAGGGTCTCTTTACAGGCTTCTTTTATAAGAGTACTAATGTTGTTCAGGAGGGCTCCACTATCATGAACTGATAATTGCTCAAAGGTACATCCCTTTGAGCTACAAGGATGTTCCTTGTATCATCACTATGAGGGTTAGAATTTCAATGAGTTTATCAGGGTCACACATATTCCAACTGTCATTTTCTGCTTTGGCAGGTAGCAGGCTCCTGAAGATTCAGCCTCCCCAGGGCTGGAGTGATGTCACTATAACAGAAACAATTCAACACTGGCCACGCTGGAGATAGGATTGCTATGAAGAGATCTTCCAGACAGTGAAATAAAGCCTTTGAAACATAATGAACTTAGGAAATTTTGCCATGGCTATCTGAAACTTTAAAATGTATGGTGATGTTTTAATTAAGAGTAAAATAGATGTAGGCCAGGTGTGGTGGTGCACACCTTTAATTCCAGCACTGACAGGTGAATCAGTGAGTTCCAGGCCAGCTATGGCTACATAGTGAGATGACCTGTCTTAGAGAACAATGTCTCCAACATAAGGGAGGGGATGTGTGATAAAACACACCCATATAGAAAAAGAAAAAATACATAGGTTTTGGATAACATTTGAAGTGATTTAAAACATGTATAGATTTATAAATTTTCATTATTTTTCACTTGACAGGGCCTTGGAAACATAAAAGTTTATATTTGGAACAGGTAAAAATGAGCTGTGGTAACATAATTTGATAGCAAGAATGTTCTCAAATATTGGGAAAATAGGTTATTCTGTCCTTGGTGATGGAGATCAGAGTCTAGTTAAATTTTCTAACTCTGTATTGATGCCTTAACTGAATCCTCAGCTGAGAGAGGCTATTTGCCCAGTTTTCTGTCTCATGACTCACATTCTCTATTAGGCAGTTTTCACCATGAACAATACTTGACAATCTGTCTAGAAATGGAATCTTGACTTTATAACGTTCATTGGTCAAGCTGAACAAGTTTTGAATGAAAACCCAATGACCCCTAAGGGAATTTCAGGGTAAATAGTCACAATTTTGTGGACATGAGCCTGCCTAATATATAAGCAGATTAATCACTTATGATGTTCCAACACTGAATTACCACTGAAATTATTTTGTAGGCAGAAAGAGTTGCTTAAGAATGTTCAGGAATCCCAACAAAGGTCAATACAAGATTATTTTTATCCTTTAAGAATAGTAAGAGATTAAGTAGTATTGTGTTCTAATTTTCATAATGGAAATTAATTTTGACTTAGGAACAAGATAGAGTACATACGTGACATTTCAGACTAGTGGCAGTCTTGTTTTGATGCACTGCCCTGCTCACAATCCCTATGCTGGGAGGCTTTTTAAAGTGAGAATAATTTGTCCTGTGATTTTTATCAGTGAAGTAATATAATTTCCTCAGCTAGCAAGAAAAATATGGGCCTCCTGTTTTTCCACATACACTGAGACTCCCAATCTATATTTGCAATTCAAAATTGTATGCCCTTGATGATTTGACCTCTACAGGACTTCTTTCAAGAAATATTTGAAAACTATTTTATGGAGAAGAAGAAGAAGAAGAGAGAAGGAGGAGGAGGAGGAGGAG
>NC_034594.1:6066597-6068794 GCF_900095145.1 Mus pahari | reverse complement strand
GAAGAAGAAGAAGAAGAAGAAGAAGAAGAAGAAGAAGAAGAAGAAGAAGAAGAAGAAGAAGAAGAAGAAGAAGAAGAAGAAGAAGAAGAATGCTTCATTTTACTGTGAAATACTGGAAATGAGAAGACACAGATCCAGGCTTCAGGAAGCTTGCAGTCAACCGGACAGACAGGTTTGGAAATGTGTTAGAAGTGACACAGATCGTCATTGAAGCAGTGCACACTGTACACCATGCTGTACGAGGTGGGGGAAGGTGTATGTCAAGGGAGCTGGCAGGAAGGGCATCACGTTAACCGTGACACCTAAATAATCCTTGACTGGTGGGCAGAATTTCACGTTTCAGCTAGAGGCAGCAGTGTGAGGGGACATTAGACATACTCTTCTTACGGTTTCAAGTCAATGAATTGGATTGTGCCGACTTTCCATCATGCAGAACACATAAGAGTTGATTGAGATACAGTTTAGTATCTTGAATTCTAGGAAAAACTATTTTAATTGGCAGGAAACAAGAAACCTTATGTTTTGTCAAAAGAGACATGTGCCTTTTGCCCTTGGTTGATGCTTTCAGCAAACATTTTTATTAATAATATGGCAAGTTTAAAACTTTACAAATAAGTTAAGTGTGATCCCCTTCCAGGAACTAAGATCATGGTGTGATTGGGACATGTAATTATTTACATTGACAAAAAAAATTGGTTTTATTTCATCTACTAAAACTTTAAGTTCTTGGTTCACAAGTAAGGTGGTTCTTCTCGGAAGTCTCTTAGGCTTTCATCTGTTTGCTCATGACACTTCGCATATTCTCTTCATGTTATAAATTACACATGTGTGTGTTCCTGCCAAATGTCAACACCAAGAGTTAGGGCTCCATCAAGCTTATCTCTGTATTCCTAAGCCATTTGAAGTAGATGTTAAATGATTAGATGGTTTGATTAATAGCTGCTTCCTAGGGAATTCACTAGACACAATCTAAATGGATTATGCCACATAGTGGTTTATATCTGGAATGCTCTTATTGGATTAAAGAAAAAAGTACTAGCAAGGTCAATTTCTTGACTCCCTTAAGACCATAGCTTCATTAAAAGACCCAAGACAGAGCAACACATACTGTTAATGTTTTTGTTATAGTAGGTTTACATGTGCACTATAGTAACCTTATATGTTACAGATAAGCAAAAGAAAGAAAGCCCCTATAATCCTAACCCAGAAATAACCAGAGTTACTGTTTTAGAGGAATTTACAATGCAATTGGCACCCACTCTACCCTGCCTTTTTTTTTTCACTTTCAATGTACATGATTAAGTTGCCCTTTAGCAAGACTGAGCTATTATATACTTCTCTCATTGTTGAGAAACCTCTTTGCCTCTGCCAACATCACACACAAAAACTAATATTTAATCCTGTTAAAATAGGTGAAGAAAAAAATTAATAAATGTGTATTTCTTCAAATTCTAATTAAACACTTCATTATGAGTTTGTGGAATATTTCTATTTCTGGGTAATTTATCTCTCTGTTTATTTTTTACCTCGTGGCTATTTTTTTCTACCAGGGCATGCCACTCGGTTACTATGAAATTGTTCTGGAGAACTTAACACATGTTCCCAAGCTGTCCCCATGACTAGGCCAGTCACTTGTCTTTTATCATATTTCCGCTCAGTGTCACTGATCCTAGGGAAAGGGACTAAGAAACCAAGAGAAAGATGCAGCTGTGATCCCATCCTGCATTCACTTGTAAACTGAGTACACATCATGAATTAGCGTCTTCCAGGAAAGGAAGCAAAGAGAGAGGCAAGCCTTAGAATATCAATTTCTGTGGAATGAGAACTTTTCAGAAACTGGCAAAAACAGACCTTAAAATTAGTAGATTTCCCTAGCCTGCTTTGAACTAATTTAGGACTAATACGAATAAGGACAGCACACTGTAATACTGGTCCAGAAAAGAGTGTCATGAAAAGTGCATTTGAGCAATGGCAAGTCAGATTTGGTAATTACAGCCAACAGTAAGGTCTGTTCATCCACTGTGGATGCATTGAGCCATTTCCATGGGACATGCATGAGGGTCATGTATGGCTGTGCCCTGAAATTTCAATAGAGAATGAGCACTTTTATGGTTTGGTAACTAAGAAATTAGCTGGAGGCAATGCTGAAATTCTTTCTTCTTGGGGGAAAAAAAGTGGTGTGTGTGTGTGTGTGTGT
>NC_034594.1:6048066-6066382 GCF_900095145.1 Mus pahari | reverse complement strand
GTGTGTGTGTGTGTGTGTGTGTGTGTGTGGAAACTATGAAGGACAAAAGTAAAAGAAACAGCGAAGCTGAGAGCCCAGAAACAGAAAATGGCAGAAACTGAAGAGAGTAGGAAGAGAAGTTTAAAAGAAACACATTGTAAGTGTAACCTATCCCGATTATCAAGATAGATTGCAATGTCCACCCCAAAGCGTTCAGTTTATGTAAGTAAGCATACACCTATGAAGCCTTTGAAACACTTCAGATGGGACTTATCTCCAATGTGTCACAAATAGTGAATTGCATCTTCTATTAAGCATACATGTCAAAAGTAGTTTGTGCTTTTAAATCTTAGAAAAGAAAGAAAGAAATTATACAGAGAGTGAGATTGAGGGAGGGGGTTGGTAGGAGGGTGGGAGGGGGGAATCAAGTGTCCTGGATATTAGAAGTTCCTTAAGTTGTGAGAATTTAATCTTTTTAGACTCCTCAGAAACTCTCAACTACTTTCCCCTCAGAAGTAGCTTCAGAATCAAGGGGATCATTTATAGTTGTATTTGTTGTAGATAAATAAAAGGTGCTTGGTTTAATGGTCTTGCTACCTGAAGTCACTTTAAAATTCAACAAAAAGTATTTGATAAAACCTCAAACCTATGGACATAATAGGTTGGGATCATAAAAGCAGTCTAGGCTCAAATCATTTCTGGAAAAAAAAGGAAGAAAGAAAAGAAAAAAGGAAGGACAGATGGGTGAATAGATGGAAGGAAGGAAGGAAGGAGGGAAGGGAGGGAGGGAGGGAGGGAGGGGGCTGTCGTCACATGTGTATCTAAAACAGAGAACATAGCTGATAACAGTTTTAAACCTGAGTCATTTCTTTCTCAAGGTATCCAAAAATTTGTCTATTCGGTGTTATAAGTAGCAAAGGATAATTGTGACATAGAAACAAAAATGTGCTTAGCTATTTCATGAACACATTAAAGATTATGAAATTATTGAAACAGTGGAGTAAAATTCATGGGCTTGACATACAGTTTAAAAGTTTACTTTTAAAGAGTACCACTCTGATACAAATAGCTGAATTGAGTAGTCTGGACAATAAATCCTGGGCATAAAAATATAACTGACAAATGAGGAAACAAATTCAATTAGGATACTTGAGCAAATGGAAAGGTTCACCAGATGCCTAGCAAAGGCTTAGTAATCCTGTCTTTAAATGGGCAACTGAGCCGCTGGACTCATGTGATGCCCTTTCCTTTGGCCTCTTTCCACAGTCAATCAAAAATTCGTGAAGGAAAGCACATGAGGGGGACACATTATATGGCTTGAAATTCTGACAGAAACGTGGTTCATGGCACTCTGAGAACTTTCAAACTTAAGTGTTCTGTTTTCTTTAGGACGATAGGTAGGTTTCAAACCCACTAGTTGATGCTGTAATGGTCTCCCTCCAAAGAGGTGAAAATGAGCTATTTTAAAATTCTTTCTGAGTATTTTAAAATCTTTGCCATTGTGGTCTTATTGTCTTTGGACTGTGGATCTCACTAAGTGAGACTTATGTTTCTGAGGTAACACTCTAAGGTAATTATTTCCATTCTTATGGATTAATAATACATAATTTCTCCCCAACTGTGGCAACACACAACTAAAAAAAGTTAAGCATTGTTTAACCTGTGAGTTAATCTTCCAAATTCTAGTGTTTAAAAAAAATCACACACTATATGTATATAAATATATGTGTATGTTTACTATGAATGAATACAAATCTGAATATAGATATATACACACTATATATGTATATATGTACATACCGTAGGTGTATATGTACTGCTATACCCACCCCCTCCACATATTGAAAGAGATCTCGAAGAATTAAAAGACCGATATTTATAACACCAGTCTATTGAAGCATAATATATTTAACAGTCACAACATACCTTTATGGATGTAGACACAAACCTACATACAGAACGATGATTAGAACGTAAGCTGACTTGATTAACTTTAGATAAACTCCAGAAATAGAAGTGCAAAATAAAACATACACGATGCCCCTTTTTATTTTTAGCTCAACTGTTAAAAAGCCAATTATCTACCTGTGAATGTATACCACGCACCATTCTTTGAGAACACTTCTTCATAGTCAGAAGTGAGAAAGCGTCTGCCCCCAACTGTCATTGCCACTATGAAATTGCTATTAAAACAAAAACCTGAAAAAGACTTAGTACCCAGCTCTGTGTGATCAAGGAAAACCTGGGCACGAGTTGGCTGAGGACTGTCTTGCTGAGTCCTCCGTGCTCACCGAGTGGGAGGGTCACACTGAAGGGACGAATAAGGGCAGAGATGCGTCCCGCTTCCACTCGCTGGGAGCTGGAGCGGGCCACTCCGCGGCGGTGCGGCAGCCCTGTCCGGACTCCACCGCGCCTCCCAGGGGCTCTGACACCAACCCAAGGTAAGCTGCGCAGCTCTGCCACATTTTGCTTGATGTCGCCTACTAGCCCGGTCTCTGCCATATGCTGTGTTTCTGGTCATTTGCCTGCATCTGCTTTTTAAAGAAAATGTCACAACGGTACTGCACAAGTGCATACATTTCGAGGGGGAAAATCTGCCCACCTGCGGTTACGCATTCCCACGCGGAGCCGAGGGGACCGAGTGCATTTGGCCTGATCAGGCCACTTTGACAGGCTGCCTATAATGTGGCTCCTGTTTGTGCGTCCAGGTCACGCGGGCTCGCGCGTTCCACTTTAGTTCTCGGTGGATTTTTCTGGTTGGGTTTGGGAAGCAGAAGTGTGTGCGATGCTGATGCGGGTGGAAGGGACGCGAGCTATGGAAGAAGGGGTAAACGAACAGAGCAAGCTACGAATGCTGTGGGACTGCGGTCTCTGGGCTTGGATGCTGTAACGGGGAGAGACGAAAGCCAGGACGCACAAGCTCGGACCCTCATGTACCCCATGGAGTTACCCACTTCGACCCGCGCGGGGGTCCCCAAGCCCGGCTTGGGCTGTCGCGGAGGAGGAAACGGGTCTGGTCCCGGAGTACATGGCCCTGTGCCTCCTTCAGCACGCAGAGTGCGCAACGCGTCCAGCCGGAGCGCAGTCGCTGTCCCCGCTGTCCTCGCAGCTGCGGCCGCCCGCGGAGACGTCAGGGTCCCGGCGCAAAGGGCCGCCGCCTCGCCTCCGCCCGCGGCCCTCGGCTCTGCGGGAATCCGGCCGGCGCCGCAGCCACCGCCGCCTGGAGGAGGGAGGCGGCGCGCATGGTCCTGGAGAAGTTTGTTGGCCCGGAACCAAGCGTGCCACTGCACAAGCCAGCTCCTTTGAAGCAGGCGGGAGATGAAGCTTAACCTTACCCCAGCTAGGTCTAGGAGGGCTCTGAAACTAGTTGAGTGGGTGGGCAGGTTACTCACGTGGGCCCCATGCCATGGGAGGACAGAGGGAAACGCATGGTGAGTTTCGGAGGACAGTGGACTCTGCAGTGGAGAGAATGGGACCCAGATGCTGAAAATGTATACTTTTAATAGAACCATCCAGGAATTGCGACAGTGGGTGATGTGAGACCTAGAGTGAGCTGGGAAATGGAAGGGTAACAGAAATAAATTGTGCAGCCTCCACCCACCCCATCATCAATTCAGAAACTACTTACTTCCAACCTCTCCTTGGAGAGAAGGTCTGAGGAGCAAAAAGGATGAGAGGGTAATAGAGGCGCTTTAGAAGAATATACATCTGCTCACTCCCCACCCCCACTAATGAGAGCTAAGGAAAGCAACACTCCTGTACAAATCAAGGATTACAGTTGTTCTTTAACGGAGGAGGAGGAGGAAGCCTGGCTGAGAAGGGTGGTCTTTAAGTTCTCCTGAATAGGCGAGCAATGTCCGCTGGGCCTTTTCTGAGTAGAGAGCTCTTCACCAGGCGCCTGCAAAGGAGGTACTGGGATGTCTCCGTGTTTTCATGGTGCAAACTGTAATTTCTCAGGCCTGAGATGAATGGATGGGATTTTCTGATAGGGATAATTCTTCAGGGTGGAAAGAGGTAGCTGCTAGGAATAGGAACCTCATTCTCAGGAGGGTTTGGCCAGAATGATTTTTGTAAGTGTTAAGAAAACTAAGTAAGGTGCCCCAGAAAAAAAAAAAAGTTCCAACAGTAGAATAGAACAGGAAAGCCGCTGCATATGGACAGGTACAGAATACCCAAAGGAATGGAAGGAAGCCTCGTGCAACTGTATTTGCATCTGAAGTTTTGTTATCTTCAAGTCCTTCCCAGACAGTAGCCCATAGTACTCGTCAGAAATGGAACCTTTCCATCTATTTTTCTGGTCCTGTAGTTTAATCTCCCTTGCTGAAATTTCTGTTCATTTTCTGAGACAGCAGAAACAAGCTGGGTCCTGAATGGATGGCTCTAGAGACAGAAGGAAATGTAGATAGAAACCATAGGAATAGGACTAATGAATGGCATCGTAAGTGGAGGTTCAAAAGGAAGGATGACTAGCAAGCAGGAATAAAATGTCATGGAGCTGTAGATATACTACTATGCAGCCCGGAAGTAAAGCTGTGACATGGAAGACCGAGTGAAGGGGATGAGTTGAGTTACTTCAGGCAGGCCTTGTTGAGAACTTGTGTCTCAAAGAGGCAGAAGATAGGCAGGCTTAACAGAGGAGAGCATGCAGGGAAGACAGAAGGTGATGGCTTAAAGGTGTTGAGGGATGAGTGGTGCTGGGGTAAGACTGTAAGCACAAGTTAAGTGAAGTCTAAGATGAAGAGAGCTGATGACACCTGTGGAGAAGAGACTGGAGAGGGGAGGGTGAGAAGCAGAGGGTGCTGTATGCTGTTGTTGTGTGGACCAACAGCAAGATAACCAGGTGAGGAAGCCACATACTGAATCTAAGGGCAGGATGGTGAGAATAGGCCCATTCTATTCACCCTGTAGATTGTGAATGGAAAACACCTCTTAAGAATGGTATATCAGGGGGCTGGTGAGATGGCTCAGCGGGTAAGAGCACCGACTGCTCTTCTGAAGGTCCTGAGTTCAAATCCCAGCAACCACATGGTGGCTCACAACCATCCGTAACTAGATCTGACGCCCTCTTCTGGAGTGTCTGAAGACAGCTACAGTGTACTTACATATAATAAATAAATAAATCTTTAAAAAAAAAAAAAGAATGGTATATCAGAAAGCCAACGGAGCTATTCAGATAAAAAAGAAACTGGAAAAGGTGGATGAGTTGGGAAAATATACAAAGCTATCAATACGAAATTCTAAATGACCTTGTATCATAGGCAGGGATTTGCCTATGGAAAACAGAACCAGAGCTTGTAATCAGGGAGCAGTGGTGGTCGGCTGTGGTTGTTGAGATTTAGGGTATCTGAACAGCTCGTGCAGACAGCTGTCATTCAAAGAGGTATGTTGATAAAGCAGGCACATGGTCAAGAACAGAGAAAACTGTTTAGGCATGTCCAAATAGAATTTTCGGGTTGACATCTTTAGGGAAATGAACACTATTTTTGAAATGAACGGAGAATATCTATGGGACCTTGAAGTATTTGGGTAAATTCTTCAGTAGTGCAAATGTTAGCAGTCAAGGAGTATGTTTTTTGAGGGGCGAAGACCAATTTCAACACTATTACTATTTTGGAATCTCATTAAATCACATTCACCAAGCCTTCTAGCAATTTTTTTCCTATACTTTCCTGCAATTCCTTATTTCATATGTATCCTTCTACAAATATTAAGCAGTCTGAGTCTCACTGTATTGGCTAATAGATCTCAATATTTGTTTCACTTTCATCTAAAAAAAATTGCCCCAGACTGTATTCCTTCTTCCAACGGGTTGAATAGCTACCTAAGGAAGGTAGGTTTACAGGGGACCAATGAGTAAAAGGTAACAGTCTATGTTCCCTTAAGAGAATAAGGAGAGCGGGGACAATGTAAGGAAGCCATTGCTGCTCAGTACAGACTGCACAGATGAGGAGTGGAGCTCGGTCAGCTTACAACGAACGCAGTGCACAGTGAGCTGCCTGAGATGGCATTCACGGAATACACAAAAGTGGCTTTTGCACGGAGAGTTGAAGGCAGAGTAAAGAGTGCCCAGATGGTCATGAAATTGGAGAGATGGTCCACCAATAAATAAATAAATAAATAAATACATACATACATACATACATACATACACACACACATACATACATACATAAGTAGATAATGTATGTATGTTTAAAAAGCACAATCAGGGCTGCAGTTGCAATTTAGAGGTAGAGAATATTCTTACTAAGTACAAAGTCCTTATTTTGACTCCCGGAACGTGCACTCCCCACCCCAACCCCCAAAACGAGGCAGAAGAATGGCGTTTGGGGGTAATGTTAATAGTTTGATGGAACAGTTTGGAAAGCAGTAGATAAGCAGAAAGCTGGAGAGATAAGACAGCCTTATGTCCCTTGCTTCCAGCATACAATGAAATGCCACTGAGGATCTACAGGAGAGCCCTCACATGATCGGGCTGGTTTTAGAAACAAAATATTAGCCAGGATTTCTCACACTTACCTGTAATCTGGCACTCCACTGGGGAGGCTAACACTGGGTGATTACTAGTTTGAAGCTGTCCCTGGATACCTAGCAAAGCCTTGAAAGGAGAGAGAGAGGAAGAGGGGATCAATTTTCAGCAGCTGGGAGATGGAAATTGGGGAAGGGAGAATAGAGGATAGGAGTCTAGTTAGAAGGCTGTTGTAACTTTCAGGACTAGAAATGGACTCGAAGTAAACAAACTCTTTTCATAGAGAAAGTGTACACACTTTCAAAAGGCACGCTTTGGAAAAAGATTTGGCAGACTTCCCTCCAGGACTGAGGTGCATGATACCGGGGTGAGGGTGAGGAGTGGGGTGGGGTGTATGGGTAAGGTTGGAGAAGAAACTAAAGATGATCCGGAACTTCTTATGTTCCTACTTTGACAATATTTGCAACAAAAACATAAAGGAGAAAAGATTCCTGTGCAGTAAGTAAGAGGGTAGAAACCTTGCTTAAGTTTTGTGAGTTTTTCTGTGGCTTTATTTCAATTTCAATAATACGATAAATGATGAAATTATAAAGTAACTGCACACCTATTCCAAAACCAGTTGTGTTTGATTATGACCTTAGGATTTGAGCCATTTATCATAGCTTTTCTTTCCTTGCTGGCTTTTTTGTTTCTTCATGAAAGATAGACTCTCAAGATTGACAAAAGAACAGATGTGTGGCACCTGTTGTTGTGCGTATTTACACAATGCCACACTTCATCACAGCAGAACTAGGCTTTCCTGCTGGAGTTGCCTATGGACATACTGGGGCACAGTCAAGACAGCCCGATTGAAAAATCAATCATCCACCCTATTATTTAGCATTCCCTCTGGGCGGAATGCTCTGAAAATGTGGCTTCTTGCAGATGTTTCACAGGTCAAACATCTCTCTCTCTCTCTCTCTCTCTCTCTTTGTCTCTCTCAACAAATCCTTTGTTGGAACAAATGGAATTTCTAACAAAAATGATTGTTTTAAAGAACAAATTAGATGTACCCACTTGAAGGACGAGATATTTAGAGCTTTTTCTAAGTTATTTCATAACCTTTCTAACCTGCTGATTTGGAAGTTGAGCTGTGTTACTTAATTATAGTGTACATAAAATGAATCTATCTTCTCCCATCACTTTCTTCTTTGTGCTCTTCATGTATGTTTCTTTGTTTTTCTTTTCTTCTTTTTTCTTTTTTTTTAGGTGATGATGGCTCTCATGTAGTGCACAGTTTCAAAGACGCCTGGTGAGCATGTAAAATGCTAATTGGTGTAACAGTAAAGATATTCATATGTGAACGAGGCTTGATTGGATTGCTCAGGCATTCACTGACAGGTTTCTGAACAATTTCATCTAGCAAAACCTATCATTTCAGCCACTGATCCATCCACTTATCCATCATCCACTCCTCCACTGCTCTGCCTTCTTGTTCAGATTTCCTATCCTTCCTTTTGTTTTTTCTTTTAAAGAAAGTATGTTTATTTTGCTCTCCTAGACCATAGCGACACCAGGCACTTATTTAGTTATTTATTGTTATTTTTGTAAATGTGTGTTGTGTGAGTTTTTGTATATAACATGCAAACATGTACCCATAGAGACTAGACACCCTTAGTGTCCCTGGAACTGGATTTACAGCCAGTAATGAACTGCTTGATGTAGATGCTGGGGACCAAACCTGGGTTGTCTCCAAGAGCAGCAAGTGATCCTAACTACTGCATCATCTCTTAGCCCTGACACTAGTAACTTCCATTTGATTGCTGCTATATCCCCAACCAATTAATGATCCATAATAAGGCTCTCGTGTCAGCAATGGAATGAAGGAGTAAAGTTTTCAATTGTGTCTTCCTTTGCTGCTCATGTATTTTGTGCACAAATATACTATATATTAGAAAATATAGCAAGAAATTCTTCAAGGCCCATTACCCTTAAAATTCCTTAGGCTTTTTAAAAGATCTTCAGAAGTGAACTAAGGAAGTTTAAGAGATAGCATCCAAAACTAATCTGGTTGGCAAGGGGTGGGGAGAAGAGTGGGTTACAAGCAGAAATCAAGACCTCGTTCCTGCCATGGCAAAGGGAAATAGGTTGTAGGTAGTGCAACCTGAAGGATTTCAGAGGGTTTGTCTTAGCAGATCTACTGGTGTCTCTGTGGGCTGGTCAGTGCTGTGTACACTCATAAGTATGATATTACATTGCGTGGCACTGGATAGGAGCTCTCAGGGTTCTGCTTGGGATCACGGTAGGAGTAAGTGAGTATTTATGCGTTGCTAAGGATCTGAGAGTTACGCCTTGCATGCTGCTGTTAAACAACACATGGTAACAACAAAAGCTTTTTGATCAAGCAAACCTGAACTTGATCCCAAGGTTTTGGGATAGATTGTTCTGTGACCATTCATGTCTATGGAACAGGCCTCTGATTTCTAGCTTTATTACAAGGATTGGGGCCTAGAAAAGGGCTCTAACGTCCTTCTTTTGTCATGTGTGTTTTAGGAGGGACTCAGTTCCTGAGACTAGACAATCACTCTTACTGGCTGAACCATCTTGCCAACCCAAGATATTTGTTTGGGTAAAAGGAGAAAATGTGTGTTTTTAAAATCAATAATTTTAGTTTTTAAAATTTTTTTCAAATATATATAGATATATGTTACATGACCTTCTTACTCTATACCCCCTTTTTTTTTTTAAAGATTTTGTTTATTTATTTACTTATTTTATGGATATGGGTACACTGTACCTGTGTTGATGTTTGTGAACCATCATGTGGTTACTGGGAATGAAGGTTGCTTGCTCCGGTCAGCCTTGCTATCTCTGGTGAACCCTGCTCACTCCGCTGGGCCCTGCTCACTTTGGCCTAAAGATTTATTTATTATTATATCTAAGTACAGTGTAGCTGTCTTCAGATACGCCAGAAGAGGGTGTCAGTTCTCATTACAGATGGTTGTGAGCTACCATGTAGTTGTTGGGATTTGAACTCAGGACCTTCGGAAGAGCAGTCAGTGCTCTTAACCCCTGAGCCATTTCTCCAGTCCCTCTGTACCCTGTTAATGTTAGAGGCAGGCATAGTTTACTTATGAGCTATGAATATTAAAATATATACTATTCATAAAATATGTTTTATTTTAGAAAATGAGAACACATAGAACCAATAATTTCTGTATCATTATTAAAAATATACTGTAGACATCTGTATACAAGTTTCCCAGAAAGCCATTTGAAGGTGCTAAGGAACTTCAGCTTCTGCATACATTATGTAGTGGTGTCCCCTTAATCACTGAACTGGGAAGGCTTTGGCGGTGCCTGTCTTAAAGCTTTCTTCAGCTGTGAAGAGCAGCACACTGAGTTATATAACAATGGCTTGAAGTAATTTATGCAGATATCTTGATAATCACCTTGCTGAGACCTGAGGGGATAAGGTAGAAAAGTGCCACATTCTGATAAGGGGTTTTGGCTAAAGCCAAGAATGAAGAAATCCAAGGTGGGAAACTAGGGAATGTCCAGCAGCCTGAGCTCTATCTGTGTTTGAAGGCAGTGACAAGAAAGAGGAAAAGGACAGGCTCAGAGAGTGCTTCCCATAGCAATTTTATTTGGGACCAACCCAGCAAGTAACTTATGAGAAAATCTAGAAAATATTGCTAATGAAATGAAGAACTAGAAGATGTAAATGAGATATTCAACTGGATAGAAGATAGACAGGTAGATGGATGGATGGATGATGGATGGATGGATAGATAGATGATAGAAAATGGATAGATGATGGTGTATATACAGGCAGATTGGTTGATTTATAGATTATAGATACATATATAGATCATAGATGATGATAGACAGCTATATGATAGATGACAGAAAGATGATAGATGATAGATTATAGACAGACTGATTTATAGATGATAAATGATACATATATAGATGATAGCTAAATGATAGCTATATGATAGATAGATAGATAGATAGATAGATAGATAGATAGATAGATAGATAGGTAGATAGATAGGTAGATAGATAGACAGACAGACAGAGACAGATAGACAGCAAACAGACAGACAGAAGTCAGGTAGGAAATAGTGGATCTGAAGGAAGATGAGAAGGGAGTCTAGGTACTGTGAAGTTAAAGAGCCCATTGAGCATTTTCAAAGGGAGGAAGGCTTGACTACTGGAAATTCCATAAGTGATTGAGTTAGGATGGAGAGTGAACAGATTCTTGTTTAAGTTTCTGCTGATCTTGCTGTGAGATAGTGGTCAGAGGTTCACACTTAAACATTTGATCAGCTAAGTCATATAACCTTAAACTGAAAACACTTTGGATAAGTAAGGTTGATGCTAAGTTCTGACATTCTCTGAGCAGCTTAAGGAATTTGTTGGGTGATGTCAAGACTGAATTCATATGCTTGTGACTATAGTTTCTTTAATTCTTTGTTGCTGTAATAGGAGCCAAAGTTTTGATGAAAGTGAATTTCTAAAACCATTTAACATTTTTACTTTTTAGATATCAAATCAACCTGAGTGAATAAGACAAGTGTAACTGCAAATCAGACTAATTAGTCTATAGCAGATATAGAAGCAGATATCTTTAGAGTATGTAGTTCAATGCATACATGCATATGACTTTCATACATTAAATAAGACATCTGCTCCTGGCTTAAAAGTGAATAAATCAAAACATAAGGATGTTCTATAACTTGCATACAAGTGACAGAAACCACACAGGAGGCCAAGATTTTAATTATTATGTTTCAGTGCTAACTGATCAACTGAGAGAAAATACAAGCATAGGTTTCCCTGAAAATTGGATCGATATTTGATATAGAATTTTTTAAGCTAGAATTCATTTGTTTAACAGTTACTGACATACACAAAATAGTAGCTGTGATCAGTTTGCAAGGTTGTATGAGGATCTTGATTGTTTATATCTAGAATTCAAAATAAATAAGGCATAAGACCAGATGTTTCATATTTAGAACTACACATACAGCTTTTAACATTGTAATTGCTGCCTCTAGCTATTCATCCAGAAATATCTAAAATCTCGTATTAATTTTAAAATGCTGAACTAAGTGTTTGGCATTTGTATGTAGAACATCAAAGATGATAAAGTTTTTTTTTTCTCTCGCAAGAGAGTCTATTGATAGAAGTTAGATAATTGTGTGATGAGTTCTTACATATTTGATTCTTCAATTAAACTGTGGATAGTACTAAATAAGTAATTGACGACTCTTGAATAGTCATTTTTAAAAAATTGTAATTGTTAAATAAGTAAAGGGATCTGTTACATTCTCCCTTGGAAGTTATTTCCATTTTAACTAATTCACTACAGTAAAGTTAATTTAAACAATGTTAGACTTTTTGTAAGAGGGATCTAAAAATATTTTATTTGTATTATTTTGTATATATTTGGATGCTTTGCTTGCACTTATATCCACACAACGTGTGTGTGTGCACGATGCCCACAGAGACAAAAATAGGGCATCAGATCACCTGGGATTAGAGTGACAGATCACTCTGAACTGCTTTGTGGGTGCTAGGAATCAAATCGTGGTCTTCAGGAAGAGTAGCCAATGCTGTTAATGACTGAGCCAAATCTCTACCCCCTAGAGATTTTGACTGCTGAATGTTTCATTGTAAGACCTGTAGAGCAGGAATATAAATTCATAAAGGCAATGATGACATTACCAAAGCATTATAAAATGCACAATATGTATTACACGTATAAGTTTCCTTTTAAACAGAATGAAGGTTGTATATGTTCAATGGTAAGTTTAGGAGTGAAACCCAGTCTAATAACAAAATTGTTCATGTAAAATATGATGATGTCAATTAAGCCATGATATGTCAATATAATATTTCCAAACAGAGTCATGAATGATCACATCATGTTTAAAGTTCTGTATCATGGAATTTGATACCAAATGTATAGCAATAAGAGAAAAATACAATCCACTACATTTAAAAGTTTGTGTATGAAAGCATGCAGTCAGTAGACAGATATGAAAACCCACGGTCTCTATTTCTTAGGAGAGAAATTGTGTATGGCATAAGCTGATAAAGGGTGTTTAAAAAAATAATTTTAAAAGTACCTGCATGGTGTTCCTTCCTGCCTTTGATGGTTTATGTTCCAGGTGAAAGACAAACACAACCTTATATTTTAATATGCATTAAGGAGCACAATAGCTGTGCAACTTCCTACTCTCCATGCTGTTAGCATCTACCTCTTATTGATAACCCCATTATTACTTTAATGTCTCATCTTGGCTGCTCTTAACTCCTATTCGTCAGCTCTCTGGGCCACATTCTCTTGGCCCTTAGCCCCAGGAACTCTCCTTGCTTCTTTATCCCATGGTGGCTGTCTCCCTTCTCTCTCTTCATGGTCTCTAGCCTGGGAAATCTAAACCGTATCTATATCTTTTCACCCCAACTATTGGCTACTGGCATCTTTATTTAATAATCAGTATTAACTGCAGGCAGTGTCCTTCAGGCTATATACAGACTCCAAATCTTAGAGCCTAGCACTTAGCAATAGAATTCAAGCAGCATTAGGCCAGCTCACTACAAAAGGGTTAAAATGCAGAACGTATGAAAATGTAACTTCATGACAGCTAACTGTGTTAAAAGAAAACAGGGAAGGATTTTGAGTATCATCACCACAGGAATACAATGTATCTCTAGAGAAATACATATATTCACAAGGTACATAAAATATGTTTATTATCACGAATACTCAGGAAAACACTAATCAAGACCACAGTGGGCCACCCTCTCATATCATTAGTATGGGATCTATCAAAAATAAGGAAAATATCAATGTAACAGAGAGGATGGAGAAAACAACTCATCTGTGCACCACTAGTGGAAATGTGACTGGTGTGGGTGGTATAGAGATACTGCACGGTGGCTCTTCAGGAAATTAAAAATATGAGAACCATACTGTCTACCCTGTTTTCTTCTTTGAGCATATAAACAAGAGAATTGTAACTGGGGTCTTAGACTGGTGCTTGTGCATCTCCTCACAGCAGCCAAGAGATAGGAGCAAACAAACACATGTTCTTTGAGGAATGATGAACAAAACGAGCATCTGCAAACTGTGACGTATCACTAATAAACTGTTAGCATCTTATACTATCGGCCTGAAGACAGTTTAGTCAGGAAAGGGCTCGATGAACAAATGTGGGGACCAGAGTTAATACCCAGAACTCACTTGAAAAAATTGGGTGTGGTGATGTGAGCTGGTAAATCCAGCTCGGGAGAAGAGCTGGCTGGCCAGCTAGCCTACTCTTAGCAGAGAAAGTGAACTAAATGAGAGACCTTGTCTCGAAAGAGCAAGGTTCCTAAGGGGTGACCCCTGGGACTGACCTACGCCTTCCACACATGCAAATGTATATGTGCAGCCACAACCACATGAATGTACCTTCGGGTACACACACACACACACACACACACACACACACAAATACCAAAGAAAATAAAATAAATACTAAATAAAATAAAGAAGACATAAGTGGAATGACTCTGTGTATTTAAGATGCCTACCATAATTAAACTTCTAGCAAGGAAGGCAGAGTGATATTTGAGGATTTGCAAAAAATGAGATGGCACGTTTTTGGTTAACAGGCATAGATCATCAGTTCTGTAAACTGACAACAACTGTAAAAGTGGATGAGGCTGGGGGTTGCAAAGCAATAGCAATGAATTTAATCCCACTAACATGCATGCCTCAAAATGGTCGGAATATGAATTTTATATTATATCTTACCACAAATTTTAAGATAAAAAGAAGCAATCATCTGTGCAGTATGGCTTTAAAATCACTAAAAAGGCGGGAGAAATCTAAGTGATAAGAAGCGGATTTTATAAGTAATCAATTGAGTAACCGACTAAGAAGGAATCCGGAAATATTTCCCAAGCACTCATAAAGATGAAAGTGTGCATTGAAACACTCGATTGCATGTTAGAGCATCATATACCCTGATATATAATTATATGGCATGTGGATATCGATTGATTTCTCCCTGCTGGTGATGATTTGGTGATCGTGATGGAGAATACCAAACTTGAACTTGAATGTTTCTGCCATTACAGATCTGTGGCCATTTGTTTCCATGGTTTCAAGGCACAATGAGGCACACTGGCTCTTGGAAAGTGTTGACCTGGGTGACAACGTTCCTGCTTCCTGTCTGTACCTGTGTGATGGTCAGGGACAAGCCAGGTATGTGGGTCACCTCTCTACCTGATTGATTAATGTTATCTATAGTTCTTAAGTCATTAAAAAAAATTGAAGCAAATCTTATTAAAGCTGGAGAGGTCACAGGTTAGCTTTACTGATATAGACTAGAGAAATCAGAATTTTCTACTACTTCCCTTCAGAGTGTGACCACGATGAACTTCCAAACTTCATGTGCATGTTATCAACCTTTTGTCTGTAATTGAAACTTATAAATATGATTATATGCATGTATGCCTCTGTGCATATATCTGATATCATCTCATATTTTAGCCTTTAAAAATTATTTGTTCATGTTATAAGTCTACAAACTCACCACTAATTAGGATTAATAAACAAATGTCTACCTTTAATTAAGAAGAAGTTAAAAACAGACTCAGAAGTGTAAAAAGAAATAGAGTTTAATTGCATGTCAGTTTTGTACTATCTTAAAGGGGAGAAACAAAAGGTGAATGCATCTTTAAACGATCCAAGAAAACATAGTATTTATTTTGTTATTAAATTTATGAATCTTGTCTTAAATATTCCTAAAGGGCTTTACATCGCTTTGGAGCATTTATTTTATTTTATTTTATTATTTATTTATTTTACGTATATGAGTACACTGTTGCTGTCTTCAGACACACCAGAAGAGGGTATCATATCCCATTACAGATGGTTGTGAGTCACCATGTGCTTGCTGGGAATTGAACTCAGGAACCTCTGGAAGAGCAGTCAGTGCTCTTAACCACTGAGCCATCTCTCCAGCCGATTTGGAGCATTTATATTCAGCAACGATTTTTAAAATTAACTGTGACTGAATAGATTATTAACCTATACACCCTTTATGTTGCAAAGTTAGAGTGACTATATTAGAGAATTCATTTGAGAGAGAGAGAGAGAGAGAGAGAGAGAGAGAGAGAGAGAGAGAGAGAGAGAGACTCCATGTTTACCGAGGATCACATGAGATGTATTTGGGTGATCATCACAAACGGCGGTGTACCATGGGACAGAACCTTGCTCTGCATATGCTCTTGAGCATTTCCTAAGAGTGCTCCTCAGCTGGTTATCTTACATTATTTTGTTTTAATCTCTAACTTTAGCAACTCGTTCATTTGTAAGAATGCTTGTCATCACCTCTGCCTCTGTTAAAATACTTACTTCACTGTAAGTAAAGAGAGGTAAATAGGTATAAACTCCCTCTCAAGGAGGCTTTTGAGATTACTCACACACAGGATAAAAATTCACATATAAACATTTAACAGATCTTTGTACATCTTAATTATTTGTCAATAATTTCACAGGAAGCCCATTTTCTAAAATAATCCACAGGGATGTTTAAATGCTGTATTAATATATTAAGAATACTCTGTGGCTGTCACAGTCTGGGCAAGAAGCACCTCTTCTTCTGTGAGAGACACGGGAGCAGCAGCAGCTAACAACTCCAGCCATGTTAGTAAAAGAGCGGAGGGAGGGAGAGTGACTGTATTCGGAAAACCTGCTCTAGTAAGTTTATGTTGCTTTAGGAAGAGCAGGGGAGGTGTTGCAATTTAACACTGATGACTGGGCTTCCTTACTTAGAATGGAAGATAAAGCTGTAGTTGAGTGGCTCAGTATTTTGGCCACGCTAATATGTAGAAAACGGCTTTGAATGGAATCACGGTTAGAAGGATCTACGCAGATGGTTCTCTGGTTTTAGCAAGAGAAAGAATCATAGCGGGTACTGATTCCTGACTGCTGTTGACACCATGGTAAACTCAGGATTTTACACCTTTGACAAGCCAGCCAGCTGAGTCTAATGTGGGATGAATGCAGCATGTGGGGAAATACTCTGGCATAATTAATGCCATTTTATTTTACTTCTGATTCACTCCTAAGCTGGTTATCTTCAGTTATTTTGTTTTAATCTCTAGCTTTAGTAACTTGTTTACTGTAAGAAGAATGCTTGTCATGATATATATATATATATATATATATATATATATATATATATATATTATACATACATATATATATTCATATGTGTATTCAAATGTATTCTAGTTCCAAGTACCTTACTGAATTAGTTTCTTTGAAAGATCTTTCCTTAAGAACCCAAGTCATAATATTTACAAAACATGTTGCACTAAGGAAATTATTAGAGGCAAAACTGAGTTGTGTCAATCGATTTGGTAGAGGGGTGCCTGCAAAGCAAGAAGCCATGCATATTGCTTCACTTCAAGTATCATCTGCATGAATTGAAAATCTGCACAGCACTGTCGCAGGGTCAGTTGGAGAACATGACCCGCTGCCGCCAGGTCTGCCAGGAGACTCTTCTTGTGCCGTGCCTTGTGTGTCTGATTCACAGTGCAAGGTTCCCGTTTTAGTCTCCTCATGTGCAGACCTGTGTGTGTGGTCACTAACCGTTTACCGGAGGGAAGTGATTACATCTAAAAATAAAGTCTAGCAAATCTGAGGGAGAGGCTAGGGTTTCAGGTCTGGACTTGGTGAGGTTGTCAACAGTTTATAGTTAAAACCAAACGTTAGAAAGGATAACTCAAGCCTCTGTGGCTGTCTTCCACCCTCTGACAGCATCAGTGTTTCCTGTGGCTGTCCTCCACCCTCCGACAGCATCAGTGTTTCCTTGGAATATTGTTGCAGGTGGGGCAGGATTTAAGAATAATTTGGAAGAGACTGTAAGCATGTAAATTGAAAAATCTTGAATCCAGGCATTTCCGATTCTTTGATCAAGCTTATGTTATATTCACATTATGGGATAAGATACGTTTGTGTATTTTCATACTGACAGTAATATCCACTTGACTGTTTGATAGCGTCACCTACGACGTTGTCAGGGTACAGAAGAAAAGCATATTGACATATGTATAATGCTGGGCAATCTACAAACTTGCTTTAATCAGTTGCTTAGAACTTATTATAGATCCTCTATAATAGAACCGTCCACATCACATGCTTAATTTCTCTTAGTGTATCCTTAAGCATACATAATAAATTATTATAAGAAACCTTAAAAAGGAAACCTGCATGAAGAGCATAGGTGGAATCGAAGGCAGGGTGCTAAGAGAATTTTTTAAAAACAGTTTCCAAACAGCACGTAAGCTGTCTAGTTTGTTCTGAAGACTCTCACGGGCTCAAGGTAACACAGAAGCCCTGTTAAGTCAATTCTCTACTAAGTGAAAGGTGAAGTTTGTTATTCTGAAATATAGCTCATATTTATTGATTAAAAAAAAATCTCTTATTATCCTCATGTAGAAACTTTAAATAAATCTTAGTGCTCAGTATGGTACCACCTGAAAATCTTCAAAGCGACACACACAGTACTTAACTCCTAAATTTGGAGAGTAGCAGGAGAGAGTGTGTCTGGAGAACATGCCTCTTAGCCAGGTAACTCCTTCAGGTTACTGGGATCCAAGGTGAAGGTACTCGTATGACTGCTTGTGGGCTCTCCCTTAAAATAGTTCTGTTCTGTTTCTTTTTCTCATCTGCCACCCCCTTCATAGGATTTTTGCTACATTATAGTCCAGTAGGCTTTGTCTACTCTTGTTAGCCACTGATTAGCTCCCAGCATTGAGCAGCACATATTCAGTTCTCAAATGCTTTGGCAGCATATAAAGTGTGTGCACCGGGGGGGG
>NC_034594.1:6040765-6048037 GCF_900095145.1 Mus pahari | reverse complement strand
AGCACAGCCAGGAAGGATGAGTAACCCCCAGTCTACCTCCATCCAATCAGAAAGTCTTGTGGAAGAGTTGGGGGAAGGGCTGAGAAATGCAGAGGGGATGGGGACTCCACAGGAAGACCAACAAAGTTAACTAGCCTGGATCCTCGCAGTTTCCAGAGACTGACCCTCCAACCAGAGAGCATACAAGGGCTGGGCCCAGACCTCCCTGCACATATGTAGCAAATGTGCAGCTTGGTCTTTATAGGGGTTATCTCTAAGAACTGGAGCGGAGGCTTGTCCTGACTGTTGCCTGCCTGTGAATCCCGTTCCCCTAACTGGCCTGTCATGTCTGGCCTCAGTGGAAGAGGATGTACCTGGTCCTGCAGGGACTGTGGTTGCCAGGGTGGGTTGGTATCCAGAGGCGATCAGCCTCTTCTCAGAGATGAAGGGGAAGGGAGGGAGACATGGTAGAGGAGGAGTCTGCAGGGCTGCGATCAGGAAGTAAAGTGAATAAGTACATTTAAAATAAAGAATTCTGTTGTAGCCTTAAAAATATATATATATATGTGAGATGACTTAGTCAGTAAAAGTCTTGCCTTTCAAGCAGAAGAACCTGAGTTCAATCCCCAGGAGTTACACTCTTGTGGTTTCAGCTCTAAGGAAGCAGAGGCAGTACACAAACCCATATACACATGTATAGTTTCGCACGCACACGCACACGCACACACACACACACACATACTACAGAATACCCAAGAGATGTTTTCCATCTGTTTATGCAAACTAAGCAGTTCCACATCTGCAAACAGCCGCTGTCTTTACCTTCTCCAATGCTTATCTCGAGGAGAAGTGGTATCATAAGTAAGGAAAGTAATTTTCCTTAATGAAGGCTTGAGATTGATAAGAGGACTATCAAATGAGCTAGATTTCAAATTATAGTTTTATAAGTGAAATTCATCGCATACATTATGTATGTGTTTGTGGATCTGAAGAAAGGGGAGAATCAAGGCAGAATAATCAACAAGCAGAGCGGCCCAGTTACAGAGGCTTCTCGTTCTCATCTCTTCTCGTCAGGCAGGCTTGCTGTGTGATCGATCGTCTGTTCCCGTGCTTCAGAATGAGCTATGTCCTTCACTTTTTCTGTACATTGCAGCTTTGATCTGTTTCAGTTTTGTAGCTAGCTAGCTTCCTTCCTTCCTTCCTCCCTCCCTCCCTCCCTTCCTTCCTTCCTTCCTTCCTTCCTTTCTTTCTTCCTTCCTTCCTTCCCTTCCTTCCCTCCCCCTCCTTCATCCTTCTGTCCCTCCCTCCCTCCTCCCTTCTCTGTCTGTCTGACCTCCTTCCTCTTTCTCTCTGTTGATAAAGATTTTAGTTGGTGTGTAATATTCGTATATACTTCTGTGATGCAATGTGGTGATTTGATATGCTTATACAGGTGTGGTGATCAAATATGGTAAGAGGATTTATATGTTCTTAAACATTTCTCTGTGTGGGGAAGTGTTAAATGCCTATTTTCTCATTATTTCTAATAATTAATATTATAATAGTATAATAATTTTCATAATTTATAATGACGTATTGTTAACTGTAGTTGTTTCTTCTGTAAGATGGAACATTGAAACCCATTTTTCAACTTTCCCCTTTCCCTCTTTCTCTCCCTCCCTCCCTCTCCTTCTCCTCCCACACCCTAACTCTCTCTCTCTCTCTCTCCCTTTCCCCCCTTCTCTAGTTTCTAGTTTTTGGAACAAAACACCTAACATAAAGAACATATTTGGCCCACACTTTAGAGTTCAGTTTAGCTTCCAGCATGGCAAGAAAGTCACTGTACCAAAAGATTAGGATGGCTGCTCTCTGGTTGGTGCAGAGAGCCTTATCTGGCATCAGTGGGAGGGGAGGCCTTTTGTCCTGTGGAGGCTCGATGCCCCTTTGTAGGGGGATGCTGGAGGGGTGAGGAGACAAGAGTGGCTGAGTGGGGGAAGGTACACCCTCACAGAGGCCAAGAGGGGGGATGGGATGGGGGTTTGCAGAGGAGAGACTGGGAGGGGATGACATTTGAAATGTAAATAAATAAAATCACCTATAAGAGATGACTGGTCTCATTGCAGCACTGTTAGGAAGCTGAGAGATGAATGTAGGTATTTACCTTGCTCTCTATTAATCAGTCCAGGCCCCAGCCTATGGGGTGATGCTGCCCAGACTTAAGTTGGGTTTCTTAGCTTAATTAACCTCACAGAAGTCCCCTTAGACCACAAAGACGGTTGTCTAGTAATCCTGGATCCTCTCAAGTTGACATTAAGCATCACCTTCAAGGGTTCTTGCTACTGCTATTCCACCCTCTACTCCTGACGAGCTTGACTTTTCTTTTGGGGCATCAACATCTGAACAAGAACGGACAGTATTTTTCTTCCCATGGCAGGCTTGTTCTACTTAACGTAAGGTCCTCCAGTTATCCTCATGCGTCCACCAATGAGAAGGCCCCATTCATCTTTACGGCTGACACCCACCGTGTGCGGATATACTGCATTCTCTTTGTTCACTTACTTGTCAACAGGCATTTTGGTTGATTCCATAGCTTGGCTGTTATGAATAGTAGTTTAATAAATACCTAAATGAACATTTTTGATGTAAGAATTATAGTCCATTTGGGGATCTATCAAGTAGTGGGGTAGTCGGATCATGTGATAGTTTCATTCTGGATTCTCTGAGGAGTCCCACACTCTTTTCCACAGAAACTGTAACATGTTGGTATCATCAGTGAACAAGAGAGCTCTTCTTCATCTCCTCTCACTTCATCTCGTCTTTGTCTTTTGATCGTTTGAATTGGAACGAGATGTTCTCACTGAGCTTGGACCTGCGTTTCCCTGATGCTGGGTGATGCTGATATTTTTCATGGTTTTTTCCCCCTTTTGTACATTGTCCTCTGAGAAATTCAGATAGTTTTCCTGTTTTTAAATCGGTGTCTGTTTTGCTCTTGAGATCTTAGAGTTCCTTTCAGGTTCTGGTTATTAACCATTAACCTCTAGTCAGCTGAATAGTTTGCAGATGTTTTCTTGCCATCTGTGTATTGTCTCTTCATTGATTGCTTGTGTTATATATAGCTTCCCAGCTTTATACAATGCCCTAATTCGTAAACTTCTATGCAGCCATTTCAGATAACATCTCAATCTTAACACTTCTGATTAATACAGATGCTGTCAAATAAAAGTGAGTCCGACTTCTACCTAGTTAAGCAGAGCAATTGTCCCTTCTTCTAGTCACCAGCCTGCTGTGTCTAGCTGATTCTTGTTTCTCATTTCCTCTGCTTTTCCCATCCCTGCTGCTTTGTCTGTAGTCCAGGCTAGCATCACCTCTGGGCTCATAGAGTGTGGGAAAGCAAATAAAGTAACCAGATAAAAATCTCAAGGACCAAGCTAAATCCGAAGGTTAGATAAATAATGATGTTTTAAAATCTATGCCTGGGTATTCCAGATATTTTTATCAGTCTTACTTATGTTAAAATATTTTCATTATGTATCTGATATTTGATTATGAAACGTTTATTCGTTTCCTATGTTGGGTAATCCTATATGGTGTAATGGGAAGACACGGATGGGCAGGGAAGGCTGGGCTCATGTAAGCACAGTTAAATGGAGGTACAGTGGCAATGAGGATAAGACACCTGGACATCAAGAAAACCCAGCACAAAGATTCTGAGGCAGAGGACAGCTCAGTGTAAGGAAGAAATGGTACAGAGGCCAGGATCCTGCAGTCAAGGGAAAGAGGAGTAATGTACCTCATGCTACTGTGATTGCAAAAACTCTGACTGCTAAGTCTGCAAAGTCAAAAGATAGACCATAGGCTCTGGCACACTGACCAGAGCAATGCGTACTGCCTTGTGGATTCTCCTATGAAACAGTGTTTCGCTTGTCTGTTCCCAGAAAAGATAAATTGATCTATTCTGCATTATTATTGTAAGTCTTTCCCTCAGACTTAACTCACACTTATCTGAGTCACCCATTCTTATCCACAAGAGCTATGTTGTGAATCCCACTGGCTGTTGCAAGTTATGGTTAGCACTCAGCCTTACATACACTGTCTTCCCTATACATACATTGCTTACCTGTAATGAAGGTCAGCTGATAAACTGGACTCAGTAAAAGATTAACAGTAAAACAGGCACCAAAATAGAAAAAATGGATATTCTGTAATATAAATTTAAATTAAAAATAATTTCTGGAATGTTTTCAATGAATATTTGCATATTTCAGTTGCACTTAGGTCACTAGAGCTCATAATGCAAAACTCAGAGCAGGAGGGCCACTGTGGTGTATAATTCACAATTCCCTACTGCTAAAAGGCTAATGTGTAGCGATGTAAACACTTTGTTTTTAATCTTTGTATTTAAATCATATTTAGATATATTCATTTTGTTTTATGCGTTTGAGTGTCTTGTCTGCATGTGTACATGTGTACCATGTGAGTGTCTGGTGTCTGTAGATCTCAGAAGAGGGTGCTGGATCTCCTGGAACTGGAATATTGGTGGTGGTAAGCTACTGTGTCGATCCTAGGAACACAGTTCTGTTTCTCTGCAAGAACAAGAAGTAATCTTAACTGATGAACCACTGCTTTATACATTTTAGGAAAGTTAAAATACTAATTATATCCTCTCCCTGCAAATGACTCATTTTGTTTTCCTGAAATCCGTGAAGTGTTCTGTAAATACTAAGACCTTCAGCAAACCACAGAGTCTAATAGAACGTACTTGCCTTTATTCTTCATGATGCTGAAAACTCAGTTTCCTCCGTAGCTTTTGTATACACAAGAATGAATTAACCTCATGCTTTTTCCTAAACTAGAGTTGCAGAGCCAACTAATTCATATTTGATATGACCACCAGTAAGCAAACACAACAAAACTGAAACAGTAGATTTTAGCTGGTCTTAGATATGGGAAGAAAGGGGGAACCAACCAATCAACCAATCAACCAACTAAAAAAAAAAGCTGAAGAGATCCCAACATGCTGTCAAGTATTGTAGTGAATAAATACTATATTAAAATGATGACTTATTTAACTCCAAATAGAAAATTCTAGACAAGAAAAAGGAGCATGTATTTAAAGATAATCAGGCTTTTTTCTTTTCCTTTTTGACAAACAAAACTGCTGTTTGTCTATTTTTGTTTTTATTTTGTGTGTTTCAGGGATCTTGTCGAAAATTCCTTGCCTATAACCCTATTCTTATACATATGTTTAATGTTTCTCTGCGTTATTAAAAATATTTCTTATGGAGCTGGAGATATGCTCAGTGTCTATCGGCACTTGCTGATCTTGCAGAGGACCTAGGTTCAGTTCCCAGCACCTATATGACAGGCTCACAGCAACCTGAAACTCCAGGACCAGGGCATCCAGTGCCCTCGTGTGGCCTCTGGGAGTATTGCATGTATGTGATACATGCATTCGTACAGGCAAAACACCCATACATGAAAAAATTTTAAAAATGTCTTATGAAAAGAAGAAAACTGTTCTCAAGATTCTAGTAGGCCAAGGCTGCTGGTAAAAGCAGAAACGAACTGACATATTAGATTGTGTGTGTGTGTGTGTGTGTGTGTGTGTGTGTGTATGTGTGTGTGTGTATAAAAGTGGGATTCATTTTTTAAGCACACATTTAAAACCAATGGGAACAAATGTATTTTATTAAAGAAGGGGGTTTCTTAGGTATGTTATTACTTTGTTTAGAATATGCTTTTGAGAGATGTTTAATAAGGAAGAAGGAAAAGCTGGTTTACAAGAAATGTGTTTCATTCTGAACCCTGCCATTGAGCAGCTTAGTGATTGTATTTCTCTAGGGTGACTCTTTTTTCAGACCAGGGAATAGAGGGTTAAAAGATGCTTCTTCTTTAAAGGCAATTGAGATAAAGTCATGATGCATGCAAAGTTGAGCTAGCTGATTTCCTTTCTGTTTCCTGTGGCTCTTTTCAGGATCCCAGCAGCCTCATAGACAGCCCAGGTCTTTCAAGCCATGTAAAGAGGAAATTAAGTCTGACAGTGATCAGCACTAACACTTCAGCATGCATCTGCTGAAATGACTGACTCTGCTTCTGAGAAACTGTTGAGTTCTGCAAGCACTGCATCTTTCTGAGAAGGATGGCATTCATTACTCTTAGAGATACTCCAGAGAACCTCTGAGGGACACAGTGGCCGTGCTTGGTCCTGTTTCGACAAATATTGTAACATTTGAGTCTCATGCATAAGCCTAAAGTCATATTAGTATTAAAATGCAGATGTATGTGTGAATGTTAATATTTTAATAAATTAACATATCCAACCTGTAATAGTTACCTTCACTGTTTTTAAATTAATTAGCATATCTAGTTTATGGATTGGCTTTGATGTTGCTTTGTCAATTTTGTGAAGCAAATTTATGAATCATCATGAATTTATCTTATTGTGCCTTAAATCTTAAAACACTTGGTTTTAACTTGCTTTGCTCATCTGGTCACAGCAAAGCATGTGATCTAAGGTAGGAAATGGCATTAGTGTTTTATAAACTGAATACTTTTAGTGGAGAAATATATAACTATTGCTGGAAATGTTGAATCCCATTTATTTTCAGAGCAGGGTGTTTATTCCGTTGACATCAACATCCATTTGCTAGGAAGAATTTAAATGAGATTTACGGTTTCCTACCAGAGACAGGCCACACACCTCCCCCTCCCTACCAAAGTCTCACAGCAGGGAAGCCCTTCTGCTGTCCAGAGATTTGTCCTGTCAATCACATACTGAATCTTTCCTGTGTGTGCACACAGGATGAAGAATGCAAGGTTCCTCTTACCATTTATTGACTTACAGATATCCGCAGCCAATATACATTTTTATTGGGATTTTTTAAAATTTAAATTATAGGATTGTTTTTAGGTCAGAATATTTACTCAAGAGAGCTGCTGGGTCTCTCCCTGTGTTGAGATTTTGCATAAATAGGGCTGATGTCAGTAGATGTTGAAAGCACAACACGTGGGCATTTTTGCATGTGTCTGTGTACACTTGTATAATTAGTACCCCAGTAAAATCATAAAATGTATCCTGGATTCTAGATTTCTGTGTACCTGTCCTGAGGCAGCACCTCTCTGTGGCAATCACTCCTCTGAAGCAGATTGGTTACATAATTATCACATTAGTGGAATAGGTGGTATTTATTTAGGAGAGCTGATGCTTCCCGAGTTATTTTATCTCTAAGGTCAAACAGTTTTATGTATCAAGTCAAATCATCCTCCCTCCCTCCCTCCCTCCCTCCCTCCTTCCTTCCTTCCTCCCTCCCTCCT
>NC_034594.1:6013174-6040510 GCF_900095145.1 Mus pahari | reverse complement strand
CCTCTCCCTCCCCCTCTGCCTCCCCCTCCCCTCCCCCTCTCACAGCTACCCAGGTTTTTCATTGTTTATTCCATAGTATGTCCTCTTGTTGATGAACTTTTAGGTTGTGACTCTCTAAGTAACAATAGCATGGGCAGTCTTATCGAAAAAGATCATTTGCAGTCCTGTTTGGCTTTTATGTCTCTTGGGTCATTGAGTTTTTCTTACTTAGAGTCATACATCACTACTAAATACTGTCAAACAGTTTTCTCACATGGTCCTGCTACTTTCCACCACCACATGTCACATAGAAGCTTGGGAAATGTCACCCTTTGCCACACTCTCATCAATACTACCAGTGAAAGTTCTTTAATTTGAGTAATTTAACAGAATCTTAGTAGTGCTTCCTCTCCATCTCTTGATTACTAATGAAGTGGAACACTTCTGATTATGTGGGCTGGTAATTTGGATATTCTGTCTTGTGAAGTGCGAAAAGTGTTTTGAAACAAACCTTTTTATGTTTTGCTCATTTGTGGGAGCCCAGGGTTTGTTCTGGATACAGTACTTCACTGCGTATTTTCTCTGCTTGTGTGGTTTTCCCCCTCTCTTTAAGATATATGCATTATAAACACCTTCTATTCGATGGCTTGTCTTCTCACACGTTTGATCTTTTGATTAACACGTCTTTTAATTTTAATGGGGACCTGTTTACTAGTCTTTTGACAGTAATGCTTTGTCTCTTTCAAAACATCCTTTGCTTCTCTGGTTTCACAAAGTTTTCTGCATTACTGAATCTCTTTAGGTTTCACTTCTCACACTTATAATAATGTATTCCAGTTTCTGCATGTGGTGTGAAGATCAAGATTCAGTGATTTCCTCTATCAATGCCTAACACCAGACCCTGCTGGTTGAAAAGACCTTCCATTTCCCATTAAATTGCTGTGGTCTCTCTCTTTTTTTTTCTTCTTCTTCAGTAAATGAAGCTCTATGTGGAAGGGTCTGCATTTGGACTTCCTACTCTGTCTGATTGATGTGTCTTTCTATATGTACACCAATACCATGTTAAAAGAATTCCTGGTAGCTCATGGTCTGTCTCCAAGTTACTGTTCAACTTTGCCTTTAGCTATTTTTTGTTTCTTTGTTCTTCCATTTAAACTAAAGAATAAGCTTGCCAGTTCTCAAGCACACCACACCACACACACACACACACACACACACACACACACACACACACACCCTGACTTATAGGAATTGTTTGACTTGTAAGATATATGCTAGCCCTATTCAAACCTTGAGATCCTTCTAGTTAAGTATGCTATGCTGAGTCCATCTCATCAACACTAATCTTTCAGCCAAGTAGATGAACAGTTTGGTCATAAGCAGTTTATTTCCTGTTTGTACTATAAAATTTAAGATATAAAACTTTTACACGTGGAAAATTGAGCGTGTGACTGAATGATGTTCTTTGATTAGGAGTGTAGCTGTGGCATGATTTGAAAATTGGGTGGAAGTTTTATCTGCACTCTTTTGTTAGTAGGTCTGAATAAGATTTAAATATATCAGTTAAAAGAATAATATATGTGTATAGATTACTGCATTTGTATGATGTGGCTTTATTGGACACGTAAATTAATTGAATAGAGATTAACTTTATCTCTCTGAATATCATTGACAAACTTATGAAGTATTAACTTTCTCAATTTTTATCATATAAGAAGATCTCTACTTTCCATTTATACTTAGTTTTTTTTTTCTGTTCATGTTCCATTGTGTCATAAAAGTTTGCGATCATCTGATTACAAAACCTGGGTAAAGTTATGATAAAATATAGCAGGAACTCGCTTGTTTAACTGGTTGGATTGAAGAGTTTACTGAAGCTGTGAAATTCAGCTGATTCCTATTGTCAAATCTATAGAAACATATGGACGTTTGAGCAATAGTGATAACACTAGTCCACGTAAGTGTGCTTTCACATGGGCCAGGCAATAGTCTAAATATTTTATATAAACAAACATTAAACTTTCATAGACATACAGCGGGGAGGATATCCTCACTTTACAGAAATCTAATGAAATGATTCAATTAGGTTTTATGTTCAATTTTATCCTGTTTATGATTTTATGCTAGCAGTCAACTTTATTTGGGAAAAGTACGATGGGAAATTTAGTTCAAATTGTTTGTTTGTTTGTTTGAATAGAAACAACCTGCCCTACACTGAGAACAGAGAGATATCAAGATGACAGAAACAAACCTGAATTGTCAGGTAAGCATTACAGTTCTTCTCTAGGCAGCACTTTGTACAAAGTTATCACCAGATACACCATAGCCCAAATTTTGGGCATCATTATCAGAAATTTTGTGGGGTCCCTTCATAGTGGCCAGATGCTGTATGGTTGAGGTCCCAGGGAGTGGGGGTTTGGGGAGGGTAAAGTATTTATCTCATTAAAGGAATAATTATTCCACCCATCTTATAGTAGGACTTAACAGTGAATGCACTGCCTTAGGGTGGTTCCTCAGCCAGCTCATTGACCCTGCCAGATGGAAAGTTAGGCCTCCACCAAGCCAGAGATTTTATCCCCCTGACCAGAGGGTGAGCCTTAGTGCTATTTTGCCCGCGTTACTGTTTAAGATCACAGCATACACATAGGGAAGTAAATGCTGAAGGAGAAATACTGACAGCAGAGTTCAGTATTGTCTCATCTCAGGGTAGCAGCAAGTCCCTGTCCCCTGTCACTGTCCCCTCACCGAAGAAGAGAACAAAAGCTGTGTGAAATCACAGGCATCCTGCCTTCTGTTGCAGTTTTGAAAGGAGAGAAGAATATTTATGAGATGTTTTAGCATCCAGATGTGGTCAGGATTTCCATACAATTTTGGTACATTTTAATATTTTTTTATTTTTTCTAATTTTTTGGTTATTAATGTTGTCATTGCTGGCTTTTTTATTATTGTCATTTTTTGTTTGTTTGCTTGTTTTTTGTTTGTTTGTTTGTTTGTTTGTTTGTTTTTGACCGGGTCATCCCAGGCTGGTCTCAAACTCAGAATCCTCCTGCTTCAGCCTCCGAAGTGTATTCTAGGTGTGTGCTACTAAGTCCGGCCAACATTCCTATTCTTCTCTCCCACTTTCCTTTCCATTGCTTCTCTCTGTTTTGTCCAACTCTCTTGGACACACGAGATGATAACGCGTGTGCTGTGTCTGGATTCTAAGCATTTTCTCCTGAAGTATGGTTTTGTAAGATGCTGTCCAGATTTTAAACCAATTACTACTACTTTTTATTCTATTTTTCTGCTTACACGTTAAAGATGGCACAATGAACTACTATAATAACTTGCTTTGGTCAATTCCTAGATCAAATCGGAGTGGTCTTTTATTCCATGTAAACATCTGTGAGGGGCAAGCATGGTGGTGAGCATGAGCAATCTTAGCTCTGAGGAGGCTGGTGTCGGAGGATAGCTTTGCATTCAGAATAGGTGAAGCCAAAAAAAGGAATGATATTTGTGATCTGTTCTTTAGAAAGATGGCTATACCTTTTGCATGCAAAGAGAATTTTATTCTCCTGTACCATAAAAGGAAAATTTAAAAAAGACATGGAACACATTTGCTGATTTCAAACAGGAGTTTTTATTTATTTTTTTATTTTAAATCAATCAACCTGTGGATATGGATAACAAAGAATCCTGTTTAAAGATCAATATGTCTGTGAGTTTATTGCTGGTTTTAACAACATGTCACATCTTACAGGCTTTGACCTGGGAGACAGCTTTGCTCTGAGGCGTGCGTTTTGCGAAGGCGATAAAACCTGTTTCAAGTTGGGAAGCACGCTTCTTCTCAGAGACACCGTGTGAGTAAAGCAATTTGTTTTTCTTTTCATGTTAGCAATGCTACAAAATTATTTTCTAAGGATATTCCAAATTATTGCTCAAAAATTAAAAAACTCCGTAGTGTACCCCAAAGCCGTAACAAATACACAACCTAAGTATTTATTATTGATAAAACTCTGCAATCAAACCCTTTATATGCATAAAGAAATAGTCTTTAGAAAATTAAATATATTTTTTTTGGAGAAACCTTATTAACATTTAACATAGACATAACCGATATTATATTTTAAAAGGTGAACTATGAAACATAAGGCTCAATGTAGATTCAGAGACAACAGACTGGTACTATATTTATTCCCATGTATACTCTGCTCTGTGATGAATTCAAACATCAGTTTAGTCTTGGATGCTCTCTTTGTATACGGAATAGAGCTTAAAGGGAAGAGAAATTGTTTTGCAAGGCTTTTTGTTTGTTTGTTTGCTATTTGTATCTTGGGTCAGACTTGAGCATTCCTGTGTGTAAATGTACCATTGTGGAAAAGCACTATGTTCGCCCTGGTCCTAGCATCCACATAGATGTCTTCATGTGAAAATGAATTGACATGCGTGTGGGTTCTCGCTTTCCTCAGAGGTCTTCTTGCCTACCCTGAGAGTCTTCCTGTTATGTGACACTTTGGATTACTTTAATTTAATGACGTTCTTCTGTTCATTCACTGATGGGAAACAAAGATACTGAGGAAGAGCATAATTTGATGTTGCAGGGAATATAAGGAGTGAATGTCACCTGGGGGGAGGGATTTCCATCCTGTGTCATAAGGTATAGCTGTTCACGGGACCTCATGAGCAGCCACTGAGGACAGCCCAGCAGTTCCGTGCTTGGCTATGCATATGCTGTAAGGAAAAGCAAGGCACACATGCGTGCATGGTGTATGGCGCGTGTGTGTGTGTGTGTGTGTGTGTGTGTGTGTGTGTGTGTGCCTGTGCGCACGCTTATGGAGGGGGAGGTTAACTAGTAGTAGATAACATTTATTAATACATTTAGAAAACACAATACATTATGTTCAAAAATTAAGATGCATTTTTTCTTACTTCTTTTTTTCCTATTGATTTAAATCCCAGCAATCCTAGCAACGTGGGAAAAGAATTGATTGGACTGAATCATTTTACGTTCACTGGACTTTTCGGAAGGCAGATTCTGCTGATCTGAACTGTACTTTCACTACTAGGCAATGCTGCTCTCCCCTTGAGTCCACAGGATTATAAATGTTAGGCTTCATCTGAAATTCGTTTTCCAACCTTGGCTCTAAATCAGTCCTAAGTCTCTAGAAATCAATGAAAGGGCATTTTCTGGCTCTGCAGAGCATAACCCTGTTCCTCCGCGACAGGAAACGGGAGGGTGTCTGGTTAAGCCGACTCCCGACTCATCCCGACTCTTGACTCTTCCCCACGTTCGTTTTGCTCAGGCAGCCAAGTGTGCAAGGATGCTTCTCTCGCATATGCCATTTTGGGTTTTCAATGGGCCTGGAGTAAAGTTGCAGCTATTTATATGTTTGTAAATAAGCTGCCCTGCGGAGTCAGCATGGGAAAAGGCGGATGCTGTTTTATATGGAAAATGAAAATGCTCTCCATGCCTGAACTTGCTTTTATTGTTCTGGCACATTCCACTTGACATTCAGGAGGGAAGAAGCCTTCTGAGTGTGGGAATCAGAAACCTATCTGAGGCTCAGTATCTTCACTGGCTTCTTGTGAGACACCCGAAGTTTGCTCAGGCAAGGGTTTTCAAGATATCTATCCTTATATCTTTATTACTGTACACTCAGAGGTATATTAAGGGTGACTGAAGAGCTTGCTATTTTTTCATAATTTGAAATTCCTGTTTCTTCAGTACTTCTTGAGCTAACAAAAGGTGATTATTAGAGACTGGCTCTTTAAAAGAATCTAGGTGGCATACTATTTAGTTGTCTGAATTATCTTTTCAGAGCAAGTTTTTGTCCCCCTCTTAGGGTTCTTAGATTCATTGATAAAAAGTATTTAAGAATGGATTCAAGTGGATCCTTGAAAACAATTTTATTGGTGTTGCAAAGAGAAACCCTGAGGGTATGTAAGCAGGAAACCTCATCAGATGCTGAGAGAAGGAGAATGGGAGAGAAAAGAAAACCATGATTTCTGAGCTGGTCTGGGGGTTAGATATGCGGCAGACAGGTAGAGGCAGGTCTGGGAGTAAGGAGGCCTGGAGTGTCAGGGAGGGAAAGCTTGCTTCGCTGGGGGGATAAAGATCTCCATATAATGGTGGAAAGAAAAGGGAGAGTTACTTTTTTGTGTAGTTCTGACAAGTGAGTGGATGCACTCTGCATGGATTCTGCTCAGATGCACTCTGTAAGACACCGTGCTATGGGGAAGAGCACAGGGAGGTCAAGAACAGTGTCATCAAAGGAAAACTATTCCACCTATCTCTTTAGCTTGTCTTAAAGGGTAGGGGGCGCTACCTTCCTTGGACCTTGGACAGGCAACTGACCTGGCTCAACTGGAATGTTATGTCATCACCTAGGCCAGAGATTCTCTTCTCTTCTGGATGGAGTTTTTACTTCATGAGCTTTAATTACTACTCACAATGCATGGGTGATGGTTCATAAATTTTGAATTTCTATGTATCATTGATTCTAAAGTCATGGTGCTCAGAGCTGGATTGGAAAATAGATGATAAATTTCAAGACACATATTTTCTGTCTTATTATTGATTCCAATATGGCAATTCACCCTATCTTTCAGGCTATTTATTTATGTATTTATTTAGATAGTGACCGTCTGAAATACCATGTTAAGGTGGATTCTGAGCTGTACTGATTTTTGTAGATTTTTAGCACTATGACCCTTCAGGAGAAAGGACATTGTGGCACACTCAAATGAGTTTCAAATCTGTAACAGCTCTGATTTATGAGAGAAGTCTGGAAGATGTTGGGTTTTGCATTTGAAGTAACACCTATGAATAAGGGTGAAGGGATGCTAGTCATGAAAAATATCCAGCTAATAAGACCTTATGAGCTAGGGTAACATTCTTTATTTGTTAAGTATTTAACACATATGGCTTTGGGCGTGTTAACAAACTTAACCTTTTGCAATGCTAAAAATATTCTACCTAGAATGGAATAAATACATTCTGATTTTTGTTACCAAAATAATCTCTAGTGAGAGGAGTCATCTTCTCTGTCCCCTTAGTTACATTATTGGTTACTTTACGAAAGCAGGGTTATATAGTTCCAACTTTCTCACAGATGTCAGGGACAGTCAATGAGAGGGGAGTGGTGGAGATGAGAGACCAGCAGAAGAGGTGGATTAGTTTACTTTCCTTCAGAATAAAATGTTGTGACCAACAAAGCTTGTGAGAGACAGAGTTTATTTTGACTTATGCTTCCAGATGGAGAGTCCATAGAGGCAGGGGAGGTGGGGCTGGTAGCAGGTGGCTGGAACAAGAATCCCAGAGATGACATCTTCAACTGCAAAAAGGAAATAGAATATATCAGAAGTGGGCAAGGCTGTGGTCTCTCAAAGCAGACCTTCACAGACGTGTTTGCCTTAGGACATTTGAACCACCTCCATAGACAGCATTGCTCTCTGGGAACCAAGTGTTCAGATACTTGAGCCTTTGGTGGGGCTTTTCTTAGCAGAAGTGATGGGGAGGGGTGACAGTAGACACTAAGTTTCAATGAGATGGGAGTAAGTCTTGGCTTTGGATTGTATAGCAGGGTAGTTACAGATAACAATAGTACATTGTCCATTTCATAAAGATAGAAAAAGATCTGGAAAGTGTCTCCTTAAGGAATTGATGACCATTTGAGGTGGTAAATATGTTTAATTTAACTTTAATATCATACAATGCATGTATGTCTCAAAATTATATGATACCCCATTACTATATAATGATTGTTATACATCATTAGAGTACATTTAAAGGTAGGAAATGTGCTTGCAGTCCATTGAGGGGGTAGAAGGGTCAATCAACAATCACAAATGTTAAGAAAATGTCATATAAATAAAAACTGAGCATGTCACAAAGGAAGGGAGAAATAAGTAGAAAGTATTAGACTTTTCCAAGGTCTCCAGACTTTAGCATCTCCTTTGGAAATCACCTGAACCTGAGTAGTGACTGGATAGCTTATGTCAAAATTGACATCTTGTCTTTGCTGAATGATGGATCTCATGAACATGGCTCCTTTTCACATGGACTTTTATACAAGCTCAGGTCTACAATAGCCAGGTCTTATAGGGAGCACAACAAAATGCTGGAAGGCGACTTTTAATCTCTATGTATGATTATTTCCGTTAGTCTGATGTTTAGAAATAAAAATCCATCTTTAGGGAGCTTGATAGAGAGTACTAACTCTGTTCTATCACCTTCATACCCTTGTGTATTTTGTACTTTCTGAAGCCTTCTGTAGCATTAGGGCCTGTGGTTTTAAATTCATATGTGTTGTTTTTAAACATAAAACTCATGCAATGACAAATAGGGGTGAGAGTGCTCTCTAACTACCAAAGATGCTCCGAGATGGTTTTGTTAGATAAAGAATAAGTAACAGGTAGCATTAGTAAGTCCCTGAAACTCATGTGATCAAAGCTGATTTCAGTCAACAGATTCTGAGCTCCTTGTGGCTCAGCACCGAAAGACACTCAGGCTTCCACTGGTAAGGGATCTGAGTCTTGTCTTCTTGGAACCTGCTAGAGAGATACAGAATAGGAGGGAACGCTACATGTTCCTAAAAATTTCACAGCTCTGTCCATTTTCCTACAAATGTCATGATTTCATTTTCCTTTGCACCTGAACAAATATCCAGTGGATCACAGTTTCTCCATCTGTTCAACTACAGATGGACCAGTGGGCTGGCTCCACGTCTTAGTTGTTACAAAGAGTATAGCAATAAAGGTGGAAATATTATACCACGTGCAGCATCCCAGACTGATAAGACAAATACCACATATTTCCTCTCATATGCATATGTAATTTATAAATATATAATAATTAATCCACATATAGCTATGAATTTAGAAGGGGACCACAAGAAAGGGGAAAGTAAAGGAGAAGAAAATAAAACAGAAGGAACTATGACTTGAAAAAGAGCCAGGTGTGGTGGCGCATTTTAATCCCAGCACCCGGGAGGCAGAAGCAGGCGGATTTCTGAGTTCGAGGCCAGCCTGGTCTACAGAGTGAGTTCCAGGATAGCCAGGGCTACACAGAGAAACCCTGTCTCAAAAAACAAACAAACAAACAAAAACAAAAAAAGAAAAAGAAAAAGAAGACAATTGACTGATGAGGAAGACTTGCAGGAGCGAGCCAGGAGGATGGAGGAGGGAAGGGGAGGTTGAGGATCGGCAGGGGCTAAGTGTGTATGAAAACGCCGCAATGAAACTCATAATTTCATATGGAAGAAAGGAAGAAACAGCAACTAGAGATAGTGGAGATGATAGCTTGGCTGTTAAAAACACTTAGTGCTCTTATGAACAATTGGGTTGGGTTCCCTGCACCGGCATCTGGTGGCTCACAACCTCCTGTAACTCCAGTTCCAGGAGTACCCAACACTTCCAGCCTCTTAAGACATTTGCTCTCAGATGCTCATACAGACTCTCGCAAATTAATAATTAAAAATAAATAAATAAATAAACAATAGCAAATAGTAATAGTAAATAATAATAATAAAATACTACTACTACTAACAACAACAATAACGACGACACGAATACAATTTTGCTTTCCCTTTGTACTGACTGAATCTGAAACCTCCTGCCTTTCATGGCGCAGCACAGTTCAGCAGCAAATCATACCCCTCTGTCACTGAGGCTACATTGTAAGTATTTCGGGATTTTCATTCCTTCCCTCATATGGGCCTGTTTTCTAATCCACGATTCCCTTCTTTTTTGCTCTTGGTTGGGTTCTCTCCAAGTACTCAGAAACAGCTAAATTCTGAGGCCTGAAACTATACTCAGCTCTGACACAAGAGTCTAATTCCTGGGCGGGTTTGAAGGATCACTTGGCAGCTCCATTAGGCTACGGAGAGTGACTGCATCCCCTGGGTTTCCTTGGACATTCTTTTGTTTTGAGAGAGAAAGCTTCCTATGTAAGGGCCATGTGACTTCGCTAAACCCCGTCCAGCTGTTTCATGAGAGTGAGTGCTACACATGATTCGAAATGTCATCCCTGCACTTCCTTAATTATCATCTGGCATGCCAGGAACGTGAGGTGAGTCACCGCTCATACATTCTAAAATGAGAAGGAAAGTCTACTGGTCTCACAGCTACAGAATTGTCTTAGCAAGCTATCTTAGTAAAATTATTTAGTATTAGATCTGAAAGAGTTTAAAGGTAACCTTTGTAGAGGTTTTAAGTAATGTATAGAAATATTTAATTACTAATACTTAAGAGAAATTATCTCAGATTTTTAAGGGAAATTCAAGGATTTTTTTTTTATCAACAAGAGGCTACTTAATATAAAAATGACTACTAAAATGTAAAAATGATGAAAAACCCTCCAAGTATGTTTGTTTGTTTCAGAGTTTTATATTTTGTTCCTCCAAATTTACTTTATAGTTAGATAGATATAAATTAATGAATAGAAATTAAACAATTGATATATGTAACAATTTAGCAGAACCTGATAATATAATTTCAATATTTTTCAAGGTTATCCTTAAGTATTCCATCATGGGGCTCATAAAAAAAATCAAGCAACATATGAATACTTCATTGGAATGTTATGTCCACTATCTCTGACATAATTTCTCTATAATGCAATTTTGAAGAACCTTCAAGAAACTTTTGTATGTTAAAAAAAATGTTAGTCAAACACTCAGCCCAATATAAAAGAACATTTTTCATTTGTCAGGTGGAGAGTTCTTTTATTCTTCATTTTTAAGTGCAATGTCACTGAGTTGATTTTGTTCAAAATCCCCTTGGGAACATAAGGAGGTATGAATACAGGCTACGTTGATAAAACACTGCATCTTTGCTAGACTCTCTCTGCTTCTAATACTTCAGAAGTATAGGCATTGAAGAGTATTCTTGCATTAATTGCAAGAAAAAGTGAAGAAGGTCCTTTGAGGTCGCAACTATGAATGCGGTCCTGTGGTTATACAAATCCTGCTTTATGGTTTATAGGTGGGTAAAACATGAAACACATTCAGTTTCTTGTCAGTCACCTAGCAGGGGTTAGGAAAGCTATATATTCTCATTATCAAACTTGTTAACTGGATATTCTTCATTCAGATTTCAGGCACTCTCTATTATTTTGTAAGGCTGATTTGCATGAGTAATTAGCCATAAAATTATACATTGGTGGTTCCTTTGACTGTGAATCCAGAGACGAATAATCCTTTTCCTTCAGAAACTTCTAAAATTTTGTATCTATTTGTGAGTACTAGCAGACAAAACATTTAGAAACTTTAAATATTTTTAAAATGACGACACAACTAAGAGATTTATTTGCATAATATTAATATATTTAACATATTGGTAAGGTAAGAAGTCTTCATTATCTCCTTCAAAGAGTACAGTCTTAAAAGTCAAACAAAATAGCAAATAAAATGAAAGCAAGTGCAAGTGAGATGGTGCGGGTTCATTTGCAAGCGCGCCTCTTCCGAGATTCAAGGGCAGGTCAGCTTTCGAAAGGAAAGAGATTATGCTTCTGTTTCTCACAGAAATGGTGGTTTTTCCTCCAGTTGGTACAATGCAGACGAGAATACTAGCATGTAAGGCACAACACTCCCTGTACAACAGTCAGCGTATTCTCTTAGCGGAAGGAACGGGAAGCAATTGAAAACCAGCTTTGCATCTCTGAATAGACAGTTAATGCTTTAAGTGTTCACAGGAAAACAGAAGCCCTGTGTAGGAAGGATATGACTTTGGGGTGGGAGAAATGGAAAAGAAAGGGAAGAGAGAGACAGGAAGGGAAAGGACAGGAGTGGGAGAAAATGATCGGCTGGTGCCACAGATTCTGCTGACTTGACATTGAATCCTGGGAAGAGGGAATCTCAACTGAGGAAAAGCTGCAGTCAGAAGGCTGGTGGACATGTCTGTGGGGCATTCCACCCCCCCCCCCCACACACACACACAGAGTTTAGAGGGGTGTGGCAGGGATCCAGTACCTCTGATTCTACTGGGCACTGAGGCAGCATTATGTATCCACACAGCATCACAGAGTTCTTAGTAAATATAGTCTCACTGACTCCTGGTTCTCCATGGGGCTCCAAAGTTAGAGATAAATATAAGCAGTTCTCTCTATTGCTCTCATGTTGGCTTGCTCCTTTTGATACACACACACACACACACACACACACACACCATATAAAACAGTCTTTGCTCAGGCAATATTAGGTCATTATTAAGTTCAGCTTTGATGCCAGTGGGGGAAAAATATGAAATTGCAACAAAGTATTGCATTCGACTCTCAAATGGTCATGCATAGTCTCTGTGGGTTGTAAGACAAAGAAAGGCACGTCCATGCTTTCAAGTTATTTCTGTCTCCGAAGACAGAGAAGCCAACGATTAGCCATTATGGAATGCAGTGGCGTATATATGTGGCACACACGCTGAGAGACCAGATGATGCTCCCTGGAAACAGTTTCACAGAGGATTCAAAGGCTGAGGTGTGAGGTGTGAGTGTGCCAAGCGGGCTGGGGGACAACAGTGTGTTCAACAGCGCATGCAAAGGCTGTCAAAGGGAGGATCGCTGTGATTTTAAAGGTCAAGGCAGTTGACTGATTCCTGTGTAGTTAGTGAACACAGGTATAAGGATATCTAAATAGGCAAGACAAGGCAGAATTAATTTGGAGGCCATCTGTGCTGATCTGAAGAATTTGTTTGAACTTTATTCATCTAAAAAGCTAAAGGCGCGGGAGCAGTAGCAACCAACCTTGGGGGGCCGGGGGAGGGGGGAGGAACTGTGTGAACACCACTGAGAAATCACAACTTTCAGTTAGGTGTGAGACTTCCTAAATGGATTCCGAAGCAGGAGCCAGGCACCCAGATCCCAGAAGGACATTTCAGATTCCCAGGGACGTCTTGTGAGGACTCAGCTTTATTCAGGCCGCTTTGAACTTCCTTGTGTGGGGGACACCTGGCACCGCTCACTTGCAATGGGTCTCTGTTTCTGAGAAGCAACTTGCTTAACTCCGTTTTGGTTTTGCTCTGAGGCTGAGTGGCATTTGTAGGCGGGCCTGTGTGCAACAGGAAGCCATTTGCAACACCCCAATGAACAAATGCTTACCAGAACAGGCGAGGAATTATTAGAGCATCACCCAAACTTTATTTTCCCATTAACAAGCTATGTGTCTGAATCCTCTTAGCAAACACGGAAAAGGCTAAGATTTCAGACTCTCTGTGGCTCTGAAACCAAACGTTATCCCCAGGCCCGAGAGAAGGCATTTAGACTGACGCTCCGGCCCGGCTCGCCAAATTGCTTGTAAGTAGACAGGTGATGTTGAATGTCAGCTGGGAACGAAACGACTTACTATAAACTCCAGGCATCTCTCACTTCGCTCTCAGGAAATGTAACTTGTATCATATTTCTCTTCCTGGAAGCTGTTCAGCAAGACGGAGGCCTCAGTGATACTGGTAAATACGGAAGTTCTTTATAAACCCTGCCTCACACTTTATTCAGAATGGAAGAGTTAATTTGGAAGCCTGTTCCTGATATTTAAAAATAGAATCTTTTTCCATGTGGCCATCCATTTGAAAAGAAAAATAAACAAATGTCAGTCTTGTTAAATATGATCTGGAAAGCTTGCATTAGGTCTACTGAAATAGCACTTTTTAAAAGGCAGCTTTACTTTAGGCTCTGGGCTCTGAATCTGGCTGGAGAGTTAGCCTCGGGAGCACTTTCTGTCTAAATCAACGATTACGGCTTTTGTATATGTCACTGTTTGGACGTAAAGTACACTTGATTTGGAGGAATACAATGTACAAAATGAAGTTTTTCTAGAAAAATTTGGTCCCCCCCCTTTTTTTTAAATGAGCACCAAAAATCTGAAAACATGCAAATCTTTCTTCTTTTTCCTGTTTTCCCCCTTGCCATCTTCTTATTACACAGCGAGGACAGAGGAGAGAAGGAAATAGCAATCAGGTGTTTCTTTTGCTTACCAGCCTCTTACTCTGCAGTTTGATTTTATCCTTGGCTTTGTGTGAGGCAGAGATGCTGTCTGCCCCACTGTGGGCTGTGATTACTTCAGGGATACAGAAAACCACACCAGCTTGACCTTTCTATACAATAAAATTATTTAATATACCAGGAGATATAAATTTATGACTTTGCACCAGGCTCTTTTTTTTTTTTCCTCATCAGGAATACATCAAGGAGAATAAATCAATTTGTCTTAAGTTTTCCTCCCATAAAACAACTGTGTCAATAAGTATTTTTGCATATTTTAGAAAAGTGATTGCTTTTCAATGTCGTTCTTCCTGAATTTGACAAATGTTCCGTGCTCAGCCCCCTGGAAAGGGGGGAGGAAGAATGAAGTCTGTCCCCTTGAGACGCTCCACTGGTTTCTCATTGGCCAGAGATGCCTTCCAACTTGTTCAGCTGAAATCTTCCATCCTTGTGAAACAAGATTCTTTACTAAGTTAACTTTGTGGGTTGGTAGCAACGTCAGACCCTGGTCTGGGAATTCAGTGGATGAACGGGACAGAACAGACACTGATCTGTGTGTGCAACAATGACGCAGGATCTCTGCAAAGAGTTCTCCTCTCGATCATTATTCAAAATAGTCATATTTATGATCATTACTTTTACATCTTAAAGAGCTGCTCCTCACTGCCCCGTCCTCTGGCAATCACACAGATCCAGCATGTGCATGGCACACTTTCATAGGAGAGAGAAAATGACCTTCCCAATGCATAGCAGAACTGCCTCAAAGTGGCTTCTTTGTTGTTCCTAGGAGTTTCACAGCTCCTAGGTGGGAAGGATTTCTATCTTTAAAAAAAAAAAAAAAAGCCACTAAGCCTTTGGATGTTACCCCCAGACCTGCAGCTAACTGAGCCCTGCTCTTTGGACTCTGTTCAACAAGTTTCCTTTTCAGGAACTCCCTATCCTGTGAAACCCCAAACAAGTCCCTGTTGAGATAACCCAAGCTCCAGACATTGCGTCCACATAAGGAAGGGCAGGGGGAAAGGAATGATGTTTATTTTTTTTAAAGAAAAGAATTATTCATCTTTTTAGTTAGGTATCATTCTATTAGTTTTCTCCCTAATGTGTTAAAATCCCAACCTAGTGGTTTTCTTTTATAAGACACACAGGCACTTCTCATCAAAACTCTTCAGCACTTTTTGTCTCACTGTGATATATATACTGATATGCATGTGTGTGTGTGTGTGTGTGTGTGTGTGTGTGTGTGTGTGCTAACTGCCCTTAAGATTTTACTCCTGCTTGAAAACTGAGTTAATATTAAAGAAGTACTTGTCCAAAATAAAAAACTAATCTCTAAGGTATACAAGGGAAATATTTCTGATTTTACCGTTTTAGAATGACTGTATGTTCTGTGATACTTCCTGGTCTCTGCTCAGATAACAGCAGGGGAAGGAACTGTAATTATCAACTACTCAGGGAGATACCAGGCACCTGGATGTACAAATGTCACAGTGAATATTTTCCTTGGAGACCAAATACGATTTGTTGCTGTTGTTGCTAATATTGTGTTATTGTAAACACTGAAATGAATCTTAAATTTTATAAAACTAATATTTTATATTAAATTACACACTCTCCACAGCTCAGGAAAAATAAAACTGGAGATTTCTTTTCTTCATCGGAATCAGAAAAGATTACTTCTAAGTAAAGTCAATAGTGATGAGGAGAATCTTATTTGTAGCTAAGAGGAAGCAAGCAACTTGATATCCTGGAAAAAACTGACCTTGGAATAAAAAGTCACAAGTTCAAGTCCCCTCATGATCTCTGCTTGGCAGAGAGACGAAAGGGTAGTCATTTAAGGTCTGTGGCTTTGGTTTTTCACTTAGGAACTGAGGAAGGTAACATAAATTACTGACAGGCTTTCCTTAAGCTGTAAGAGTACAGTTTATGTTTCATATGTTTTCATAGTTCATGTTTCATAGTTATGACTGTAAGAATTTTTTTGGAGAAATACTACTGAATAATTTTTTTGTTAAAACCTTCTTGGAGCACCTGTTAATGTTTTCTCTACAGTGGTCATAAATCACTGTGGAGGTCTTACATTTCTCATTGGAAGTGACCATCGGATGGGTTGGCCTTTTTTTGTTTGTTTGTTGTTTCTTGGATTTTTGATGAAACTTCAGTATCACCTGGTCCTTAGTTGCTCCTGCCATTTTCCTGTTGGATAGACTGTGGTGCAGTTTCCCAAGGTTTAAGCAAATGAACATAGATTTAATGATCATTCAGTCATGGGACAGGATCACAGGCATTGTGGGTTTCTGCAAATAACTGTTCCAGTGGTTGTTTAACAGGAACAAGTTGGCCACAGCCATGTTTTCATGGAAATCATTTTATGGTAGTTGTGAATAAGCAATAAATGTGTAAGACATCTAAAATCATAGAAGACTGGAAAAAAAATAGGACAAGGTGGTGTGTTAGGCAGTGGCTGGGAAACTTTAAGCTTCTTAGAAGACATGGCATTTGAACTGAGACATGAAGGAGGAGGACAGTTTGTGTAAATGCAAAGTCTGGAAGCAAATTCTGAAAAGATAGCCCCATGAGAAGGTACAGAAGACCATAGGCAAAGGCTTCAATGACCACAGTGTATTCAAAGAGTCATAATCCAGGTTATTGTGACTAGCCATGGCTGCCTCACAGAATCTGGTGTAGAGGACAATGTGTCAGCTTCTGAACCAGCATCATAAATGTGCCCTTTATGCTGTAAACTTGAAGACGTGCTAAAAGTTTTATGTAACAGAGGTATCTTGTCTAATTTTTAAAGTTTATTCTAGCTACCATGTGCAAGCTAGACTGAAAAAGAGAGGGGAGTGAATAATCATGATAGTGTAACAAGAATCCATTGGAAAGATGTCGACCACCTGGACTCAGGCAAGGATCGTGCAGATGGAGAAGAGAGCATTGAAATGCAGTCTGTTTTAGTGGTGGAAGAAGTAAGACTTGCCAGTGGATTGGGTTGGTAATGAAGGAAAGACAAGAATTAAGCTGACTTCTAGGGATCTGACTGGAACAGCTGGGTGAATGGCTGTGTCTCTATTGAGTTGTGGAATGTTGATGGAGGGAAGTGTTTGGCTTGAAAAGCAAGAAGTTGAACAAAAGGATGAATTTGGTCTTCAAGTAGAGATGCCCAGTAGTAATACAGGCATGTAAGTCCAGACAAGTTAGGCAAAGGTTATAACCCCCCTTCAGCATCTCTCTTTCACTCTCTCCCTCCTATATTCTCTCCTTCCCTCCCTCCCTCCCTCCCTCCCTCCCTCCCTCCCTCCCCCTCCCCACTTTCCACTTCCTTTTCTTCCTTTCCCTCTTGCTCCCTCCCTCCATCCCTTTCCTTCTCTTTCTTCCCCCTCCTCTCCCTTTCTTTCCCTCCCTCCCTCCATGCCCCTCTCTTGCCCTCCCCTCCATCCTTCCTGGTGACATTTTGAGTGCTCAGATTTCAGAATATTGGTGTGTCATTTTGGTCTGGCTAACTCAGGGGTATTTTGGACTCCAAATTTGTTCTTCCTTCTGTGTTCTCTACTAAAATTTCCTTCGTTCATAATAATCCCTGTAGACCTTGGCTCTGTGCTTTGTGAAGTGAGAACTGATTATTAGATAACCTGGTAATAACATGTGACTGGTTTTCAAGGATTAATGTTGAGTAAGGTCTAGTGTTAACAGATCTTGTGTTTTATAAACACAAGCATTACCCAGGGAGGAAGAGAAGCCCAGCAGAGGATATTAGGTGCTTGGGCTTTCTGTGAAAGCAGTACATAATAAGAAAGGATGCTGGCATCTTCCAGCACTTTTTGACCTTGTATCACACCTTTAAATGACTTTGGATGTACAATTCTATTTCACAGTAATTAAAGGTACACAGTGATCAAAACCATCCTCTATGTCTGGCCAAGAGCTTTCCTATAATACACAAACTATCTAAACTATTATCTTATTTGTATTTCCTAATGGCTTCAAATCAATTTTACTTAGCAAGAAATCTCATTAATCAGGAAGGGAAAAAATTCACTGAGGAACCTACTTAATGTAAAATTTGGATAAGTCTAGTCTAGTCTAATGTTCTGAACAATGAATTCTTTCATGGGTACATAAAATGCTATTTTTTTAAAGGCAGTTTCATGTCTTAGTCTTCTGTTATTGTTGTTTAATTTTAAATATATGATGAAAATATTCACTCAGGTACATTTTTATTGATTTTTTCCCATCTTTTCTGATGCTTCACTGTTTTAAATTCATATGTAAAGTGTGAATTAAAAACTTAATTTTTGCCCACCATAATAGAAAAATGTATTTATTAGTTTACGTATCAGCATTCAAATAACTTGCCTCTCAACTTACATATCAGTACACATATCAATTACATATCAGTACACACGGCATTTTGGATATCAGGAAGAGGCGAAAGCATAATCTATATCACCTTTCTATTGGCTAGGCCTCTGAAGAGAACTTATGGGTCATTTTTAAGGCTTAGTATTATTTTTTTCCAAATGGAAAGGATTGTGACTTTTTTAAAATTTGATTTGTTTTGTTTTCTTTTTTTTCCTTTTTATTTTATTTTTTTTCAAGACAGGGTTTCTCTGTGTACCCCTGGCTTTCCTGGAACTCACTTTGTAGACCAGGCTGGCCTCAAACTCACAGATCCACAACACTCAGTCAAGCTGTGGTTTTTTAAATAACTATTAATAGGATTCATGGTCTTTGAAAAACTGACTAAATACAGAAAATGCAAAGATAAAAGCAAATCTTTCTCAATTTTGACACCCTGAAGGAAACACTGTAATATTCAGATTTCTAGAAAACATATCTTTTGCTGGTGTCAACCCCCTGCTGATACAAGTTCTCATATTTGATGCCATTTTCTGTCCTCACTGGCAACTTCAAGGAGGTGGGTACCAGATCCTCTAACTCCTCCCCTACAGCTTCAATCCATTGCTTTCTTCTGTATGGTTGAATTGAGGCTGCTGTGTGGAGAACATCAGAGAAGAGATGAAAACTAAAAGATTTTTGCAACACTGAAGTAAACAACAAGTTCAAAGTCATTTAGGATGTGTGAATTGTGAGACTTCAGAGATGCTCTGGATTCTGCCTCAGCAGCCAACACAAAGGGAACATCATGGTAGCTGTTTCCTTCCACACCGCTGGATCATTCAGAATAACTTTAAGCTCACTCTCTATGACCGATAGTCACCTAAATTACTGATTTTATATCTTTCGTTGTTAAACTGGCAAGTGTGTGCTCACACCTGTCCATAAATATTTAGGTAACGCAAATGAATGTGAAGAACATTCTCATAGGAAATACACGATGGATTAAATACAAAATTCCATTGAGCCCTCAAGTGTAGGCGAATATTAATGCATGGGAGTAAAATTCATATTGAGAATATTGAACTAGAAGCAATGAATATAAAATAGGGGTGAAGGCATCAAATATTCCATAGCTAATTTATAGCATAGTCTATATATATTCATTTGCATAGAGCTTAACAATAATTTTCTTAATGGGAATATCACTGAATAAGCAACGGATAGGATTTCTTATAGGAAATTACACTCCATTCAAAAACATTCAGGCTGGATATCTTGGACATAGCAAGCTGTCATTATATCTCTCTGGTAGCACACAAGTAATCTAATATGGCCTCTTTTATAATAGGAACTTTGGCAAGGCCCAGAGAAATTATCCTGTATCACATCAAGTGTTTGCGTGTGTGTCTCATAAGCAAGAAGCCAAGGCAGCAGAGGCAAATATAGTTTTTAACATCTTACTTTTAATTATACAATATTTTTTCTTTAAAGCTTACTTTCTGTGAAGGCAAACAAAACAAAACAAGAAGAACAAATATTTGTTTTTGCTTGAAATCAGCTCTTGAAAGATGATTATAAATTTCTAAAAGGGAAAAATGATAATTATAAAGATCTTCAAACACTAAGAATGCACACCAGCGACATTGCTTCACTGTGTGTTTCAAGAGTGTAATTATTACATATTAATCATGCTAATTAGTTATTTTTGACACAACAGAAACTTTAAGATATAAAAACATTTTAAACTTTAAAGTTGGATTATAAGTTAGTGAAAAGAATTATGTTGAATTTTTATGTATGAAGTATTAAAGTTTTATGCTAAAATTAAGCTTATCTTTACCTGTCTTGTTTCTTGATCACTTATTTCTTTAACACAAAGTCATCAGGTGGCCTGTCAAAATGCTGATAGACCTTGAAGTAAATATAACAAATTCCATGTCAAATAATAAATTGTGGTGACTATAATAAATTCCACGTATTTACCCAATATCCTCTGAACATACCCCTTGAGCAGATCTGAGTGGATATAACTGAGCCCCAGGCACCATCTGTTTCTGCTTCCCAAGTACTTGGATCACAAATTCAAGACATCATGCCTGCCTTTAATGTGGGTGTTGAGATTGAATTCATGTCCCCTTGCATGAGTGCCAATCACATCACTTACTGGGCTATCTGTACTGCCCTTCTTTACTTTTATATCTTTTATTTCTTTATGTTTAAAATACATAAATATAAATACACATATGTACATATATCGATAATGATAAATCAGTGATGATAGGTGTATAAAGTATAAAGATGCATTCTGTATGAAAGCTTAACACCATGTAAGAAAGGAGAAATGATTATATAGGAGCAAAGTTTATATGTAATATTATATATATATAATTGAAAGTCAATTATCATGAATCTAAACTGAAGTGCTGTAAATCTATAATGTTAGGTATAGAGGAGGAGGAGGAGTCAGTAAGAGAACAACAGAAATATTTTAAAAAGGAGGAAAACGGCACCAGAGTACAAGCATTAAACACAAACAGTAATGGAAGAATGAAAAGCCACAAAATAAGTGGGAAACAAACAGCCAATGATAAGTATAAATTCAATCTTATTTTATATGATTTTATATAAATATTTTATATATGATGCTTTTTATCTATTTTATTCAAATGGATAAAAAGTATCATATATCTATATAGTATCTAAAATAGGTATACTTACTATTTCAAATTTTAGTAAAAAAATTCATTAAAAGCAAAAGAAGTATGCCATTCAATCTACATTGAAATGCTTTAATAGCTATACAAATATAATTTATCATCTTGTAATCTTAGTCCATCAAAAGGAGATAGCAATGATCAATATATATGCACCCAACAACACAACCCTAAAACCCACAAACACTGACAAGGTTGAAGACAGAAATAAATAATTTAATAAAAATGATGGAAAACTTCAATATCAAATGTAAAGATTAAAAGACCATTAGGGCGGGAGTGAATGGGTTGGTGAGCAGGGGTAGGGGGTAGGGGGGAAGGAATAGGGGGAGGGTGTTTTTAGGAGAGGAAACCAGGAAAGGGGATAACATTTTAAATGTAAATAAAGAAAATATCCAATAAAAAGGAAAAAAAAAAAAGACCATTAGGTAGAAAATTCTCAAGGAAAACATGCTGCCTCTGGGATAACATGGTCTAATAGGTTCTGAAGGACATTTCTTCCTGAAGTAGCAGGACATAGTGCTTCTCAAATATGCATGGAATATTATCCAGAACAGGCCATAAAATATGCTTTAAAAATTCAAGTCTTTCATATATGCATTAAGTATGTTTCCAACCATAATTGACTCATTAGAAAGCAGCAAAACATGCTTCAATGTATTCGATGTAAACAAGCCTAGAGATGCAGTTGGCAGTGATCTGGGGTCTGCGACATTGAGACAAGGTATTATAAGACATCTCTCACTATACCCCCATGGCTATTCTTTATCAGCTAAGAATTCAGCCAATGTTGGTATAATTCCAAGTTTACTAAGTCCTGGTGACTGCGCTGGCTTTATTCTGCTTGTCTCTCATTAGTCTGGACAGTATTTATGAAAAGTGTGATTAATTGTCAACATTTAAAATTTGAAACTTTTAAAGTAAAACTGTAGACTTTTGGCTTCTCTGGAAAATGTGAATGATCTGGCAACACTGAGTCTATGATCTCATATGGTACCAGCTGGCTGGCACTAAACAGCAGCTGTCCCTGTAGATGGACTGGGCTCTGTTGCCTGCAGTCCTCATATGTGTCCTCTATACAAGGACCTGTGCCACTTACTATTGTTAACTCACCACTCTGCTTTTCATATAGAAGTATAAGAGGCATGCGAGGAAGTGAATACATTTTTATATGCACAGCTATATCAAAATGGGGGTAGGCAAGATCAAGGCCATGCTTTTATCTGCAAAGCTGACAAGCTCAGTTCATTTATTGATTTGCTCACATTTATTATCTACTCTTTGCTGTCACTACTGTAGTTATAAAGGACAAATAGGTGAGGGGGTTTAGCATAAGCACCCAGAGTTTACATTCCAACCATCCTGTACCTGAAGTGCTATATATTTTGGATTATATGAACAGCAGCAACAACAAAAGATACCAGTAGTCTTAAGACCTTCACAAGGAGTGAGGAGGGTGGGTGCAAAGAGGGCAGTGGGCTACCTGATTGGAATAATGTTAGAATTCAGGAGTGCGTGGTAAGGACTGAAGGGATGGCAAAGATGCAGATATTTGGAGTGTTCATTTAAATAGTTTGCTGGGTTAATGAGAGGCCACCAGTTATACAGTCAGGTCAGAGGGAGTCTGATTTATACAGAGAAGGCATATATTTGTAAAGCAAGATTACAAGACCATTTGAAGAGGACACATTAAAGATTTAAAAGGAGATTTGCTCTTGAATAGAAAGTCACAATACATTCTAGAAGAGAAAAGCAATTGGAACGTGTGCCTGATTGAGCAACAGCAAAGAGCTGGACCTTCAGCATTGTAGGTGGGGAGCATTAGGGAGAAATGGATCTACCTCAACAGATTCCTGAACCATGCAGGATTGAGAGAAATCTGACTATGCAGAATCCAATGGGGGAAGAATGTGTAGGTGTCCACATATGGGTTTGTGTGTGGGTGTGCAAACACTCCTGTGTGTATGAGTGTGTGTGTGTGTGTGTGTGTGTACGTATGTGTCAGATGAGCATGAGAGTATAAACCCCCAAGTGACCAACTTACCACCTTCCTTATCCAACTACATAGGAGGTGGGGTCTTTGAAGCTAAAGAATTTGAACCATAAGCATTACAGACTAAGCTTAACAAGAGAGTAAACACAAGAATGAGCCAGGACATCAAAAACTGAGGCAAAAGTAAAATTCTATAGAGAATGTGAGACTCCCCTCTCCACCAAACCATTTACACACTTGCAGAATGCTTATAGTCAGGTGACTATCATTTACCATGTGTAAAACAAAAGTATTCTCTTTGTGAAAAAGAGAATATATCCAGAGAAATAATAACTATATGTTAACATTTGAAAAGTCCTTGGAGAGACCACAGCTAATCAAGCTGAGCAGTAAAGCATCCATTGGCTCACCATCCCATTGGCTCACCATGCCAACAAAGACAGCATTTCTCATCACAGTCATTCTTCAATGGGAATGGCTAGCACAATGTACCAGAAATTCAATAGCTCCATAGCTTCCTGTATGGATCAGAGGGGAAATTATTAGAGAAAACTAACCCAGACAAAGTAGGGCTATTCAAAGATGCTGGAGTTAGCCATGTACCTAGAATATGACGATGTGTGTGTGTGTGTGTGTGTGTGTGTGTGTGTGTGTGTGTGTGTGTGTGTTATAAAATGCTAGTATTATTAAGTGCATGGTGCTTTACTTTTATAATACAACTACAAGTATTTTTTTGTCCTTAAGTAATATACTTTCTTACTTGAGAAAAAAAAAAGAAATGAAAAGCAGCTTTATTTTAAGATTGCGGAGTTTCATTCAACAATGCAGAATTCTCACATCCAATGAAAAGAAATAAACACTTTACCCATTATCTTAAGAAATTCAAATTCAGGATATGTGATCATTGTGATTTTTTGTTTGTTTGTTTCCTTGTGTTTTTACCAAGACCAGTATCTTGACATTGAGATTAACATAGAATGAAATTGGGGCCAATCTTTGTCTTCTACTATCTACTTCTAGCGGAGTGACAATACAGCTAAATCATATTTAATTTATTGTCATCATAGCTTTCTGGAAATCAATATTAGGAATTCATTTGAAAGACTTAAATATGGTAAAATTTCTTCAGAAAATATTCCTTGATTTATAATCTTTTAAAAAAAGTTCTTCCCATTTTTTCTACCAAAACCATGAAGGAAGCCCACTTTTATTCTTCCTTAATCACTGCTGTTCACCCCAAATCAGTGAATTCCGAGACTCTACCATGTACTGTAGCCTACCCACTTGTTTATATTTCCCAAGGTTTAAGAACACCATATCAGATGATTACAAAAGGAGGAAAACGAGAATGAAAATGACACAGAAAATGCAGATACAGTTGCTTCCATACTTCTAACAACAAAAGACGAATAATAAATTAGAAACCTGTTGGGAGTAGCTATGATTGAGAGTTTACATCTCACAGAGCCTTATACTTGAATTTCTTCTCTGACCACCATCAGTCTTCCTACAACCCTTATTTGTTTTCTTCCCATAGTAAGATATTTCCCAGAGGTCTTCCAGAGGAATACGCTATCGCCGTCATGTTTCGGGTACGAAGAAGCACTAAAAAGGAACGGTGGTTTTTATGGAAGATTTTAAACCAGCAGAATATGCCCCAGGTAAGCTAGCAACTGATGTGACTGGGTGAGATGGTTCCCTGTTCTGTGTACCCAAATCTGGAGAAAGGCGTAGTACCCAAATATTGTGCTATTCAGGGGAATTGTCAATAGAAAACTGTAAATATTATTAAGTAGGAGAGCTTTGATGATGCATATGATGTGAGAATCTGGTGAATGAGAGGTTGATGTTTTGATTTGTCTTAAAGATTTATTTACTTTTATTTTATGTGCATAAATGTTTGCCTGTATGTATGTATACATACACATACACTATGTGCTTGTCTAATGGTCAGAGAGGTCAAAACATAGTGCTGGATCCCCAGGAACTGCAGGTACATTTTTTTTTTTTTTTTTTTTTTTGGCCACCAAGTGGGTGCTGAGAATTGAAGTCTGCTTCTCTGCAAGAAGCAGCCATTGCTTTTACCACTGAGTCACACGCTAAACTTCACCCCTTTTTAAACTTAGAGATTGATATTTTATTTGAAGACCATGGTGCTGCTTTCCTTTTACAGATGCTTTATTGACTGGCTTCAGCTCATTAATTAAACTCATATCCTCTCATAAATATTATTCTTAAAGAGATTTATTTCTTTACTTAAAATTGCTTTGTCAATTAAAAGCTGATATTTCAATATTGGATTCATCAATAAAAACAAATTTGGAGCACACGCTTCATGCTCAAAAGTGACAAGAAGGAGAAATTTAGGGCTGTGGCAATGGGTCAGTATGGAAACTATATGTCATGCAAAAATGTGGACTGGAGTTCAGATTCTCAGCACAAACATAAATGCCAAAAGGAGGTGGGGGCCCACCTGTTAGTCTAGCACTCACGAAGTGGGAGATGGGATTGCCAGAGCTAGTTAGTTAGCAAGACTAGTCAAATCAATGAGCTCTTGGTTAAAAGGCAAGACCTGGAGTGCACATACATATGTACATACATACATACACACAGGCAAACATTTGTGCACATAAAATAAAAGTAAATAAATCTTTAAGATAAAAGGGAAAGCAAGTCTCCTATTCACCAGATTCTCACGTCATGTATATCATCAAGGCTATCCTACTTGGGGAAGACATCCAATGGTAATTGGCTCCCGTATTCTTGTGCACAAATGTGCATTATATCTGTGTACACACACACACACACACACACACACACACACACACACACACGTGTCCTTCACATATAGGAACATACATACCCAAGTATACCACACACATAAACACATGCCAAAAGAAAATAGAGATTTAAAAAGCAGAATTCCTGCTCTTATGGAGCAGAAAGTCTAGTGGGAGAACATTTCTGAGAACATAGACAGTGCAGTTATGCTACTGAGGGCTGCATGATGGGAGCTGCCTGAGCATAGAAAAGAGAGGCAGAAGCCCTTACAGAAATGACCGTGGGGATGAAGCAGTGGTGCAAGCACTCCACAGTCCTCAAACACATTCATGTTCTCTTCTATACATAACCATTGAGCACCTTCACCTTTGGTTGATCTCCTCACTATTAATATAGATCACCAGCTTAGGATGGGGTGATCATTTGAACTGAAAAAAGCATGTCATCTATGAAATATCTTCTCCTTGTCATGAAAATTATTAGAGGTCTCTGATCCAGGTCAGTTTTCATGCGAAACGAAATGCGCATATTGTTTTTCGTCTGAAATTAGCAACCTTGATTATTTATATATATATATATATATATATATATATATATAAAATCATGTTTAGGCATGTGATAATATTATCCAGTAGTATAATTTAAAACCATGACTTTTACACTTCCTAAAAATATATGCTTACCTTATGAATGCATAATACGTATGTAAAAGAATAACACATTTATACACACATACACTCCCTTATATGTTCTTTTTGTAAATGAGCAGACCACTAGAAACGCTTCATGTCAGCCTTCTTGAATCAAGGCACTACATTTTTTGTATCCACCAATGTAGCACGCATAGGTACCATCCCATGATTAGCTACTGTGCATATGGAGCATTTATTTGTGCACTTTACTAATTTTGAACTTCAATTTTCAAGCCATACGAAGATGTTCTCCTTATCTGTCCTATTTTTTCAGATATCTGTAGTGATCGATGGTACGAAGAAGGTGGTAGAATTTATGTTCCGAGGTGCTGAGGGAGATCTGTTGAACTATGTTTTTAAGAATCGAGAACTCCGTCCTCTCTTTGATCGTCAATGGCATAAACTTGGCATTGGCGTGCAATCCCGAGTCCTTTCTCTCTATATGGATTGCAATTTAATTGCAAGTCGACACACGGAAGAAAAGAATTCTGTGGATTTTCAAGGAAGGACAGTCATTGCTGCACGAGCTTCAGATGGCAAACCCGTGGATGTAAGTTGTATCACTAACGCTAACAGGGAGCTTTCAATATCCTTAAGATAAAGCAAAATATCTTACAATAGTGGCTCCTGGGTCTGAGAATGTGGTTCCATATGTAGAGTGCTCACATTGTCTGCATGACACATGGGGTGTGATCTCCAACACCAGATAAACCAGGAGAGGCGTGGTGATTTGTGGTGATATGTGCCTCGAACCCTAGAACCAGAAAGGTACAGACAAAAGCATCAGCAGTTCAGGTCAGGACCAATCTTAGCCATGTTGTGAGTTTAGGGTTAGTGGGCAACGAGAGAGAGAGAGAGAGAGAGAGAGAGAGAGAGAGAGAGAGAGAGAGA
>NC_034594.1:6008973-6012979 GCF_900095145.1 Mus pahari | reverse complement strand
GAGAAGAGAAGAGAAGAGAAGAGAAGAGAAGAGAAGAGAAGAGAAGAGAAGAGAAGAGAAGAGAAGAGAAGAGAAGAGAAGAGAAGAGAAGAGAGGAGAGAGGAGAGAGGGAGAGGAGGGAGGGAAGCCATTTCTTCCTTTAATGATTACACACACAAAAGACCCCTCTCTCATCAATGTTTATATTATTGTGTATGAAGAATACTTATTTTCCACTGTATGTTTCACATATAATTATATTCTGCTTTCACCCACATTTTGCAGTCACCCAATTTAAAAAAATAAAACCCGGATCGTGCCTTTAAAAACTAAGATTATTAAGAGTAACTTTTAGTGAGAGATTGGAAATATGACACAAAGCAAGTACAAGCTTGACCAAGCCTTTATGTTTTGAATAAAAGGATTAGAAAAAAAAAGATGAACTTTAAATGGTTCCAGACTATCTGATGTTTTCACTCAATAACAAAAGCCAATTCATTCAAGCTCCCTATAGCAATTCAACTGCATTTCCCACAAGTTATAATGTCTTTTTAGAATTCCTTTGACAGAAATAAAGTCATTAAATCTATCAGTGGGTCATTTGGATGAGAAGACAGGGCCAGAAAACCTCTTTCAGATGAAATGTCCTTTAAAAAATTACATTTTGAAGCTAAAATGATATAAATTACTGTTGATTTTCTTGCAAAATAAGACCAGTAATCTTTTAAGAGTGATATTTAGTTAAATTTAATAGCGAAACATTTTCTTATGGGTTAAATGATAAGAAAGTCCCTAAATATCTGTGAGGAGATTACCAGTAATAAATGCCAACCTGTAAACATGATATGCAGGCAGTGAAATTGCATTTCAGAAGTAAAACCTTGTGTCAATATGCCTTAAGAGGGGTTGCCCTTCCTAAAGATTGTTTGGGAGAAAAAGATGTATGGATACAGATACACTTTCAAGGAAATATGATTTTAAAATATTTTTCTCTAAGAGACACTGTATGAACAGATCTGAAAGACTGTCTGGATTTGGGGTCCTTGATAACCAGGCATAGAGACAGAGCTGAACAGCCTGTCCTAGGGGGTCCATGAGGGCCAAGGGGGAGATTGCCGGCTTGGGTCAGAATCCCAGCTGGGATCTGTTAACGTGTTAGTATCTTCAGTTACAAAATAGTTGCTTGTTGTAATAGTATAGGGTTGGAACTGTGTTTTTTTTTTATTCATAATCTGTTCTCTAAAATTAGAACATGGGGGAAACAAAGAGAAAAACAACAACAACAAAAAACCTATTGTTCTTTGCTTTCAAAACCTTCAAGCTGGACTAAAATCTGTCAATGAATGGTGGGTGTTACTACCAATGTATCATTAATCATAAGTCATGGTCACTTATTTTCTATATTTCATCCTGTCATGATTCTCTTGTGAGCCATTATCCACCATGAAAGTAGCTTCTCTGATGAGGGTTGAGAACTGTACTCATCATGAGTACACATACAAATAAGTAGTATTAGACTGAAATCCTTTAAAATTGATAATCTACCTTTGGTTAAGTAAAATAACTCCTAGGCAGTCCTGAGCATGGTGTGAAAGACATATGATAGGCTTTCAATAGCTGGTCTGTAAGTGCTGTATGTTTGTGTGTGGTGTATTCATATGTGGTACATGTGTGTGAGAGTATAGACGGGTATATGGTGCAGGTGCATCTGAGCGCAGAGCAGTGTAGTGGGTGTCTAGGATTCTTTCTGTATCATTTCCTGCTCTTGGACCTAGATCTCTTATTGAGCCAGAAGCCCAGTTTTTCAGATAGGCTTGCTTAACAGTGAGCATTCAGGACCACTTGTCTCTACCTCCAACCACTGGGTTATATAAAGACACAGCCATGTCAAATTTTTGACACAAGAGCTGGGAATTCAAACTCAGATCACAATTGCAGAACAAATCACTGAGCAATCTTGCCAGCCCCCACTTACCCATTATTTTGATAACAATGACTAGAATAAACTTCAATTATAATCTGCATTAGTTAATTATAATCTTCATTCTTTATATCCATAATTTGTATCCTCTCTCTAATTTTTATTTGACTAAGTACTTAAGCTCTTCAAATTCATCTCAATGACCTTGTAAAATTCCTATAAATTATATATCGCCGAATCTTGAACATTTTTGTCTTACCCATAGATGTGAGGCTGCTAATAAATCTGTAAGTTTTCTAGAATGTGTAATGCTTTCTATGAACCAAATTTATTTTGTCAATCTCAGTATAGTGCACATTAGAGGATACCTCCTGGATTTCACGGTGTGTGTAGTGTGGGGCAAGTTAGAGATTCACAGTTAGCCAGAAGTCTGTTTTCTGTAACCACAAATGAACTCTTACAACACCATAATTTGCTTTTTCTATATAAAATACATATCTATTAACATCAAAGTAATACATAACCAAGAGCTGTTAAATTGTCAATAAAGAACCGTAGAGAAAGGTCAGGATAAAGGAGGGAAGAAAATGGGAAGAGAGATGAAACTGATCATGCTATAACCAAGTCGAATACATACTTCTTTATTAATTGCAACCCTGAATTCACAACAGTAGGCTAAGTTCAAGACTCCAGTCAATGTTTGCTGTAATACAGTGTTATTTAATATTTCAGTAGTCTAGGAGTTGAAGAAGATGATACAAACACTTATCATATTGATATTTTATCAGTAATAAGCACCTTTCACCATTTCCTAGACAATTGTTCTGATCTTATGATTACCTTTCCATTCATCTCTTGTCTAAATGCCAAAACCAGGAGAATTTTCTGCAAATAGAAGAGAGTTTTGCAAAAAAAAAAAAAAAATCGTGAATCCTTTGGTTTTTGTGTTATTGAGACAGGATTGCTCTGGGAAGTTCAGACTAGAACCCAAGTCAGTCACATTTACACTCCTCTTGTGTCAACGTCATCCATGCTAGGACTGCAGGCAGACTGGGCTCAGTTTTTTGAGTCTTGCTCAGGACTGTACTAATATAAAGTCCGTAGGCTTTCTGCAGACTTCATTAGGTACAGGCAAAACCTAATTATCTTCTTTTCTCTTTATTGAGAATGGCACGTTTACTTCATACCTCAAATAGGACCCTTGGACCTAAAGAGAAAGCATTTTCCTTCACATACTCATATCTTTGACCACCTCTCTGCAAAGTTTGACTTTTAAATGTAATTTTATACAGAATTACACTGTAGAGCACAGTAGTATATCTCTAATTAAATATTTGTGGAGTTTTTGTTAATTCAATATTTCATTCTTATTGCTCGAGACAGTTAGCCAAGCTTTGCCATTGTTTTTCATTAACTCATTTCCTCTGTCTAATAATCTTCCTCTGTAACTGACTGTTTCTCAAGTATTTCTTAAAGCTATGAATCCTAAATTAAAATTAAACATTATAAATATGTATCAGTCATTTATATTAACTTTCCTTTTATTTTTATTTAAATTGCTGTGGTTAATAATGCCTAAATTTGATTCTCAAAACCAATCACATGTGTTGCTACTTACCTTTAATAGATCGAACTTCACCAACTTAGAATCTACTGCAATGCAAACTTCCTAGCTGAAGAATCATGTTGCAACTTATCACCTACTAAGGTCGGTTAATTTCCTTACCATGTGAAACACAAGCATGTGTGGTATATTTTAATTGGCATTCGTCGTCTGTAGGTTCTATGTGCAGGGCATTGTGAAGCATCTCAGTTGAAACTGGGTGAGTAATTTATTCTCAGTATGGAGCCACTCTTAGAACCTGCTCAATATTTCAACCACAGGGTTGCACACTGAAATTTGATGGTGATTTGTGCTCATGTTGGTCTCAATGTAGTAAGAACCAGTCTTTTTGTTTGTTTGTTTTTTGTTTTTTGTTTTCACATGATTATTTCTTTTTTTTTTTAATTATTTTCTTTATTTACATTTCAAATGCTATCCCGAAAGTTTCCCATACCCCTCCCCCCACCTCTGTTCCCCTACCCACCCACTCCCACTACTTGGCC
>NC_034594.1:5988861-6008962 GCF_900095145.1 Mus pahari | reverse complement strand
GCACCACCACTGCCCAGCAAGAACCAGTCTTAATGTACACCTTCCCACCGCCACCTGTACCGGTTGCCTTGTCTCATCTGAGGCCCCAGTTGATTGGAGGTGCTGTCAACATTTGTCAGGTCTTTCCCCATTATTGGGCCCCACATCTTAAGATTAGTCAGCCCTTGTCTAGTTGTGCTTTGTGACACATTCCAGTCCCTTGTTCTAGGCCCTTCTGTTGCCAAGTGCGTTTTTACCTTATGCCTAGCTTTCACCCCATCATGACAACCATCTTTCTAATACATTCTTCTCCTTTGATAATATCACCAGGATGCATCTCTAAATCACTAAATTATATATGCATTTGTTGTCTTCCAGCAAATATTTGTTACTAACCATGGATCTAGTAGACATTGCACTAAGGAAAAAACTGACAGACATGAACAGAATCCTAGTCTGATCATATTTTTCTCAAAGTCCTAAGTGATTCCTTGTTTGCAACAAAACATCAAGCCAGTGAATTAGTCTTCTTTATTAAATATTCTTAACACCATTCTTCAGCCATCACTCCTGCATCCACATATTTTATTCCAAGGGAAAAAAATCTGGTGCTCTCTCAGTCTCACTGTAATAGCCTCCCATGCTGCGCAATTTATGAATATAGTTATATTTGCTCTAAATTGATTAAAGTATAAATTAAACAGTAGCAGAGGATTTACTTTCCAATTCTTTTCTATTTAGCAGCTAGCAATAGACTTTCAACACTTACATTAGTTTGTTTCCTCTTGTGGTAAAATACCATGGTCAAAGGTAACTTATGGGAGAAAGAGAGGTTTTGTTTTTAATTAATTATTTATTTATTTTTGGCTTTTGGTTCCAGAGGAAGAGTCCATAATGGTGGTGGGGGAGGGGAGGCCTGGCAGCAGGCAGCTGGAGCTGGAAGCTGAGAGATCAAGTCTTCTGTCCCAAATGTAGAGAGAATGAGGAAGTAGATAAGTCCTCCAGCAAGGCCCCTCTGCACAGGGTGCCCCATCCTGGGCACCAAGTATTGAGATAGCTGATCCCCTGAGCAGCTTTTCTCCTTCAAACCACTGCACGGGAGTGATTTGTCAGCTACAAAATGAAAGGCTTTCAATAGGCAATAATTAAAAAAAAAACAAACCCTCCTGAAAAGAACATACGAAAAGCAAAAGTTCAATACTCATTGAATTGTTTCTTTGGATCTTAATTTCTCCAAATTTCTATACTTCCTAAGAAATCTATATGAAAATTTTAATCAGTGATTCTTTTCAATTCAAAAACCCTTGTAACTTCTTTTATGCGGTGTGTGTAGTAGAGTGAAATCTAGCCAAATAACTCAGAGTCTTTCAAATATTATGCCTTGCTTATATAACTTGGCCGTATAAAGCACATCTCAAACCCAATTTACGGATCTCCTTCCAAGTAAAGTGAAAGTCTGCCAGATATCTTTCTATAAATACCTAAAAAGATAGCTCGAATGCCAGTCTACAGACCTGAAATCCTGAGGCTTCCTAAACCTGTACCTTTAATCATTTTTTTATTTCAAAAGTTTATTGTAAATCATTGTGAATGTGTTATATTGGGGTTCTTAAAATAACTGTTTTCTTTCACTTAAAAGTAATGTAATGATGTCTTTATATTTATAAGTGTTATATTCTTCTTCATTTATTCATTGCCTTATGTTAATAGATTACTATGAAAACAGGTTAGAAGAGAAATGGATAAAGAATTGGATAAAGTAGCTTAAGGCTGACATGACTTCACATGTTAATAGTTTAGTTCACAGTGCTAACCTTAAAATTTAATAAAAAGATAAATAACAATCTTTACAAGAACTATTTGAAAATCAGGTTTACAGTTGAGAATAAGTTAAGAATTTAGTCCAAGTATGTAAAAATAACCAAACACGGTATTTTTCATGTTGATGATCATTTGTGGTGATCACATCACCATCCATTCTTTAATTAAAAGTAAATAGAACTCTGATACATTTTACAAGCAGGAATATGTAAATAAGATAATCCTAAAAGCCATTAAATACAGTTGATGAATGTTTGAAGCCAACTGTCTTGTTTGCTTTCTAGTTTTGAAAAGTGTCTTAAAGGGGGCTAGAGAGATGTCACAGTGGTTAAGAGTGCTTGTTGTGTAACCATAGTGAGCTGAGCTCTTGCTCTTCTTTTAGCCCTGATACTTTAGTGGGTGGTCAAAGAGAAAACATCCCTGAGGCTTGTGGGCTGCTATCCTCTTCCAATACTGCAAGTTCTGTGTTTCAGGGAGAGACCCTACTGCAAAGAATAAGGTAGAACACGATAAAGGAGGACAGCTTTAATAAAGTCAGATTTTCAGTCTCTTAAACAATCAACTATCACATGACTGAGAATGTAAAGTAAAAAGTGCATAGGAAATAATAAATCATCTGGGAGGAATAAACTGTGTAGCAGTCTTGTTTCATTTGAATATAATTTTTAGGTTATAAAATTGAAAATTTATTAAGATACCAAATGATCATCAAATATAGAGGCAATGCACATGGAATCTCTAGTTCCAAATATGAGAATCTGGCCACAGTGTGTCTGGGTGTGAAGTTTATTATGAGTCTTATTGTTACTACAAATATTAGAGTGATACCTATTATTCAAGAGTCATTTATGAATTCTATTTTAGAAAATGCAGCAAGGGAATAAACATCAGATATGAAGATGAAAATAATACCTACTGTGGACTCACACCACAGTAGCTAGCCATTGACGTTTTTATTTGCATAACTTGAATGCAGTTTTCCACTCATGTATAATTTGCATCCAGTGAGTTCTTCCATCTGTTGCTTCATCTTCACTGAAGCTGCAAATAAAGAGTCAGCCATGGGGAACAGCGTGGTATGAGATGTCAAAAAGAGCAGATAAATCGGAATCCCCTTTAGAATCAACATGTGATCTATATTTAAAAATATTTATTATATCTCTCCAGATGTAGGGCCTGAGAACAGAACTTGTGCTCTCCACAAATTCTCCCTGGCTTTTAACTGCTGTCTCTCCAGTCTCCTGAATGAAATTAGAGGGGGAAAATTCTGCCTCTTTATAACCGTGTTCAGCATGTCCTAAACTCACCAGATTCAGAATCCTCCACTTTTATATCTTTAAAGAATACTGGACTAGAATAGACTATATTGTGATTAGCCATCTTAGAGCATAAAATGAATTCATTTACAGCTTTGCTTACACTTACCACCAGCTTGCTGCAGTGCCTATATTTTACCAACCAAATTTATGTGCTTTTAAACTTTTGTTTGCCACATACTATTCACATTGTGCTTGTGTGAAGTATTTTATTGCAAGAATGTACTATTATGGATATACAATATCACTATACTTATCATAAGACCACCTAATGTGGCTTTAAAATTTCTCAATAATCAGTTTTCATGTACTCTTTGTGTGTTGTCAGCATGGTTAAGTACACTGCAGGCTCAGTGATAAATGAGTATAAATGTAATGAACTGTTAAACATGGATGGCAGTCTTGGTTACTAAGAAGGAAGGATGGCAGGCATCCAGACATCTCAGCTTGATGGGAACTAACAGCAAGAACTGACGTCATTCTCTAAATTCTCTTTGGGGATTTTAGTGTCCAGAGCAAGAAGACTTTGGAAGTACCACTTCATCCTGGGTGACCTCTAACACTGGTAAAATATCTTCATATCTGCCAGAAAAGCTGGAACTTAAAGACGCATGCCAGTGTATTCCAAACAAGGTATGTGAGCTTTCATATGTGTCCACTGAAAAGTCACTCCACACAGTGACTTAGGCTCCTTGGCTGTAGCCTGTGGTATACAGAAGGTGCCTCATGCTTAATCAAATCTCAAATACAATACAGTCACAGAGAAGGACCAGAGAAAGGAAATTACATATTGCAATTTTGGACTTTTATTTTCCTTTCAATGTATGGAAGTTACCATTAATGGAAAATTGAGAAGAGCCAATACATAACAGGGAAGTGCTATACACAGAACACATTAGGAATAGGCTGAAGTTCAGGAATTACTGAGTATAGAGCACATGCTAGGAATAGGCTGCACTTCAGGAATTCAGTTCTAGATGGAAAGTGCCTGATCTTCAACATAGATGCTCAAAAAATCAGTACAAGTATTTCTCCTTGCTGCCTGATGACTCAATTTGCAAATTTCCAACCAGCTGCCTCTTTCCTATTAATTGATAGTCTCTGTATGGCATATCCAATTAATGAGCTTCATCTGAGTATATATAGTTCTTTCATCAGTGATGCTGGGCCCATAGACCTCTAGGAATATATAAATATATATATTAATGTTCATAGCAGTCATGGAGTCTGTTCTAAAATCAGGCAGTTAGGAGATAAATGATGTCAGGAAAACAGATAGGTGGCAGGTAGTTATGCAAATAGATGCTAGATAATTAGATGAATGATAGACAGATGATAGCTGGCTAGCTAGATGCTAGATAACAAAGAAAGGATATATGATAGATACATGGTAGATAAATTGATAAATGATAGAAGATGGATAAATTGCTAGCTAGCTAGACAGATAGACCATATATATATATATATATATATATATATAGAGAGAGAGAGAGAGAGAGAGAGACAAAGGACAGAGACAGACAGGTAGATAGATAGATAGATAGATAGATAGATAGATAGATAGATACATACATACATACATACATACATACATACATACATACATACATACATACATAGATATACAGATCGATAGATGGCTTTAGAGCAATGAAACAGAATGATTTTGACACAGGCATTCATTTTTTCCCCTTAGGAAGAAGCAGGATTACCAGGAACTCTCAGATCCTTTGGACCTAAGGGCGACAAAGGAGAGCCGGTAATGTGCATACAACTTGTACGGTTGGGATGAAGGAGTTTGCTCAAAAGTGATTTGAAAAGATTTGTCCGCCTTATGTTTATGATAAATGCATTTCAAAAGGGTCCTCAAGAAATATGTTGAGATGAAGATCTCTGTAAACTAGTGTCACCAGCAGCTGAGTCTCTTGCTGAGGACAAAGGGTTAAGAAATTCTGAGAAATCTACAACAGCCAGTTCTTGTACCTGTAAGTTCAACACAACACTATGAAGCAGGCACATGTCCCAGCGACTCCCTAGCTTTCCTCCTCACCTGATTCTCCACATTCCTAGGAAACATATTTTCCTTGACTGCTGATGTGTCCCCACTGAGCAGGATTTTAACGCCCGACCTCTACTAAGTATCTGTGGGAGGACCTTTGCTCTGTGGGAAGCATATTGCTGCATATTTGAAGAGGAGTAAAGAATAGGATAAATTGTTTCCTGGATATCACTCCCAGAGAGAGAGAGAGATGCTATAACTGTTAGACCCTGAGAAAACAATCAGAGCACCCTAGGATGAATCGTGTGCTCTTGATCTCGAAGTGTACAACACAGGCCGTGACTCATGTGTCGAGATTTGTCTTCCCTTTGACTAAGCTCTAACTAAGCTGTAATATTTTCTAGTCTTTTGAATGTGTTTTCCAACCAATCAAATTAGGGACCTAATATAATGAAAGTCACATCAGTTGCTAGAGCCACAGAATAAAAAAAGCACAAGGCCTGTCCTCGTTGTGTGTATAATCCTGTGATGATGAAAGTCACCTCAGAAATGACACCAGTGGAAAGGAACTAAGAAGAATTAGTAAAGATGACAAATGTTAGAAAATTAATAATATGGAAGATTCATAAAATATTTTATGCAAAAAGTGTTAAAAGATTCCCATTAGTATGTTGCTTTAAACCATTTAATTTAGTTAGGGTTCTCATATATAAAATTCAGAGTGACAAGAAATTTTAGTCATGTCAAATCCATTGGTATAAAATTTATTAGTAATATCTACTACATAAAACAAATACTTACCATATACTTCCTTAATTTCCCCCCTCTGTGAACAGACTCAAAATCTGTGGATTTGATTAAGCCAGGACAGCCACTGCTGTATAAAACTGGTTTCAGATGACCATGACCATAAGCACAACCAACTTTTCAGAAACTTGGGTTCAGCATGAACGTGTGGTTTCATCTTAAGTAGTGATGACAGTAAAATATGTAAAAATGTAAGTTTTCCTCAGTGTTTGATTCTGGTATAAAATTTTCGTAGTTCTAACAGGTGCCCAGACTACCTGCATTTTGAAACCATCAAATGTTACTTTAAGATTGGGCAGATTGAATAGTTACTATTATGAAATAACCAATGCTTCAAAGAGTCACTCAAGGAGACAGATGTTACCACAGAAGCTTGCATTTGGATGTTTAAATACAAGGAAGAACACCCATGGAATTAGCATGGAGTGCTGGAATGAAAATCGCCTTGAAGTCTTAGAGAATATTTCTTAGTAGCATTGGTTCCTGAATAATATCCAATCAATGATTGAGTCTGAAAGACAACATTGTAACACATACACGTCACTTCCATTATAGACAGTCGCTGGATGTGTGTTTTCCTCTTTTCTATTCAGTGGGATTGAAAGAGAGGTGGGACTCAGCCATTACTGGGTTTTATGCTCTTCCATATGTAACGTGATAAAACACAAATCTTCAGTTATGAGGCAATGTCAAACAATTTCCAATTTATTGAGAGGCTCAGTGCATAAAAGTTTGGAGTTAGTTTATGTCCTTTGATAAATAACAATTGTGCATTAAGTTTCTATCTTCAAGTATATGAATATTGAATTCAGTGTTTTGTTTCCAATATTATCTGGCCTTTTCTTGATAGTTGTGACTAGTTTATGGATGTTTCTTTGCATTTCAATTAGATCATAATGGATTCGAATTTGTGGACATTAGATAAGAACAGAAACCATCTGGACATTTTTATAATTTACGTTTTCTCATAAACTATTAGATACAGTCTAGTAGCCTTTGGTAAATTTGAGTTTTTGAAACAATGAGAATGAATTTGAGAAAACCACTTTGAAATTCCTTTTCTAAGCATTTGGCAGGGTGATATTTCTACAGGTGTTATTTGAAGGGTCCTTACTGTAATGTCACAACTTAACAAAGGCAAATTCTCATTTTTATTTATGGGAAGCTATTAATAGTTAAATAACCAATCTGAATAAAAATGTAAGCAAATCCAGTTTCATCTGGTCCAGCGTCTTCTAATGCCTCCATGTCTCTCTGAAGCCATCTCCTGCCCTCTCACGTATACTTCAAGGCATCACATGGTTTTGTAAGATTGTAGCTAAAACCTTGCTGACTTTCTTATCAAGCATGCAAAATAATGAGTTACTTGTGCCATTTTTACTCAGGTATCACATTATTACTCATGTTGGTCCCTCATTACCCACCCTGTCATCTGTGTCCCCTCCCATCACTTCTCTCCTTTCCCAAAAAGCCCCCTTTAAAAAGCTCCTAAACTTTAATGTTCTTGAACCTACATGTGATCTGAATAATTTGGAAATTAATTTTCCAGTTTGCTTTCATATCATTCTGCATTTCTATGTAATTTCCCCAAATTTGCTGTTCATGAAAAAATTGTTTAGCAAATGATGCTAGCATAAAATGGTATTGTATATTCATAAAATCTCAAGCGATAGAGCCAAGCTCTAGTGATAGAGGCACTCATTTAAAAAGTAACATTACATTCCACTGTTTCAAGGATAGATTTGGTGGACTATTTAATGATGTGGGTAGTATGAGGAAGAATCTGAAGCATATTCTTTGGTGCCCACTTAAGAACTCACTTGGGAAATGCTAACTCCCTTTGATGTTAACAATTAATGTACCTTTTATGAATGTCTAATGAATAATTAAGGTGTTTTAGTGTATAGCTGGTGGTAAAGTCGAATTTGGCACCATGGACATTCCTGGAGAAAAGATATGCTGACTGGCTATTTGATTAACCTTAGTGCCTGTTTTATAAAAAGCTGAGTCAGACAAGAAGGGTAAAATGCAGAAGTTTTATCTCTTGGGGACCAGTGACCCGTAGTCCAATGCTAGAGCTGCCAAAGATACCCACTGGGAGGTTTTGTAAATGAACTTCCAGAGAAATACAAACTCACTTGCTTTTTTTATTGTTCAAGGCTATCCTTGAGCTACACAAACAGACTAAGGAACTGTGGCAGAGGCTACAGGGCCAGTGATGCCCAAATATAAACTGCACAGCTCTGTGGAAAGAATGTTTTCCTCAGGAACGTAAAAAAAAAAAAGAACTGGGTTTCTTACATTATCAGCTTTATGGCTGATACAGTACCTTAATATTTTAATTTTATTTAATAATGTTATAATTTATATAAAATTCCATAAATGTGTATAAAATCTATGTAAAATTACATAAATTAAATCATTTATTATAATACAGACTACATTTTGTAGCACTGTGTAAGACATATGACTTACAATACAAGAACTACATTTAGGTCTATCAATAAAAGGATCTGATTTAGTATCTAGATAATGAAATGGCTGCTTTTCCGATTTCTCCTCGAATGCCATAGGGAAGTTGTGAATAATTGCTTCCCTCACAGCAGGTTAATTCTGAAATTCACTGTATTACCTGGAGCTAGCATGGTGGTACTCACCAGCAATGCCAGCACTCATGGAGCTGAAGGAGGAGAAACATGAAATTCGAAGCCAGCCTGGGCTAGGCTGCAAGATTCTGTCCCCAAACATGAAGAAAATGCTCATTTTTCTATGCAATCTTTATAAAATTTCACATTTGAATGTTAAAATAATTAGCCTATTTTCACTATGCATATTAGGCCAAACTAGTCAGTTGTCACATGCTGATGCTGAGGCTTTCCTTAGGAAATAAGTTTTTGGTGAGCAGGTGAGTCCCTCCACCTTGTTATCTTTAAGACCACGACCCTGTGGTTTCACTCATATGATGCTACCACAGGCTTAACTGAGGCTGCCTGGTAGGTCAGGTGCCGTGCAGTATTTTGTATTAATGTGTATTGTCGTCGTTGTCATGGCTGTTTTGTTATTTTTGGTGATAGTGGTGATCAAACCCAAGGTCTTGCACAGGCTAGACAGTGCTAGACCACTAGACAGTGCTAGACCACTGAGCTCTCTACACAGCACTTGAGACCAGTACTTCTTTTTTCCCCATTAATTTATTTATTCACTTTACATCCTGATTGCAGCCCCCACCTCTTCTCCCAGCCTCCCCTTCACATAGCCTCTTCCCCCATCTCTCATACCCTTCTCCTCCAAGAAGAGGAATGAACCCCTTAGTTGCCAACCCACCCTGGCACATCAAGCCACCACAGGACTAGGCACATCCTCTCCTACTGAGGCCAGATAAGACAGCCCAATAAGGGGAACAGGATCCAGAGTTAGGCAACAGAGGCAGGCAACAGAGGCAGGCAACACAGAGTCAGGCAACAGAGTCAGGCAACAGAGTCAGGCAACAGAGTCAGGCAACAGAGTCAGGCAACAGAGTCAGGCAACAGAGGCAGGCAACAGAGGCAGGCAACAGAGGCAGGCAACAGAGGCAGGCAACAGAGGCAGGCAACAGAGGCAGGCAACAGAGGCAGGCAACAGAAGTAGGCAACAGAGGCAGGGACAGCAAAGACTAAGCTGCACTTCTGTTACATCTGTGCAGTGTATGGAGTGGTGGTGGCTCATGTATGCTCTTCAGCTGGTTGGTTGTGTTACAGGAAAAAAAGGCAGATTCTTAGAAAGGAAGGAACATACAGGGCAAGTTGAAGATGCTTTAGAGGAAGTCATCAAGACAATGTTCAGTAATGAATATTCCCGAGTCTCTGTATATCAGATCTTGCTTGTTTCTTTCCCTAGAGCAAGCTCTTGGAGGCAGGATGCTGAATAAGGTATCAGTTTACGTTGATTTCTCTGTAGCCAGGTTCATGCAACTTCATGGCTAGTATCATCCCAATACATAAAGAAACAATTGTCTTTGACCACATCTTCTTCCCAGGTGGTGCCAGCTCTGCTCCCAATCACATTATTTAGCTATGAAATGGATTTAACGCTCACATGTGGGAAAGAATTACCACTCCCAGGGTGGTGGTCTCACTTTTATAATCCAAGGTTTATCGCTTATTTAAAATCATGCTAACAACCATGTACAAAGTAAAATTAACAAGAAAGTCACTGTTATGTTATTTTGTGATATAGCTGACATATATTGCAAAGTATTTCATTCTAAGGAAGAAACACCAATCTTTTAAACTTCAAAAATTTTAAATCACATTGTAGTTAGTGTTTCAGATAGAATACTTCTCTTGCCTAATAATAAAAATACCTTATTTGATTTTTGGTGTTTTGGATGTGAATGTAAGCTTTCCTTAATGGATGAGTTGTCTCTCCCAGCCCTGATTTTTATAAATAAATTTCTAAAGAAAATTATAGTTCACAAATCTTATGTGATTAAATGATTAGAATCACGTATCTTCACAGCTTAATTTCCTAAATTTCCATCCGGTATTTTTTATTCTAATAATTTATATTTTTATATTCAGTTTACATCCCAATCACAGCCCTCCTCCCTCCTCTTTTCTCAGTCACACCCTTACAATTCCTTCTCCCCAATGATCCCCCATCATGTTCTCCTCAGAAAAGGGGAGGCCCCTCTGGGGTACCACCCCATCCTGGGGCATCTAGTCCCCGCAGGACTAGGCACTGAGGCCCAACCATGCGGTTCAGTTAGGGGAAGCAGAGTCAATGGCAGGGAACAGGGAACTGTCCCATTCTGCTTGTTACGGGATCCCACATGAAGACCAAGCTGCACATTTGCTATAAATGTGTATGGGTGTCACACCTTCCGTGTCACCTAAAAAGCATCCCTGTGCTTCATGAAGTTACAGCCCTCTCAGTATACATGACTTGTGGAAACATCTTGGAGCAAGTAGACAGGCAGCCTGCCGCAGAGCAGACACCTCGAGCACAGTTTTCTCAAATGGAGTGCTTTCATATTGAAGCCTGAAGCTGATTTATGAACACGCAATGAGGCACATTCTGAGCAGCATTAAGTAGAGTTTGCATGCTGGGTTCAATTTATATTCCCATACAATATGATACTGTAGTAAATTAAATTATATGCATGCAAATTTTATTGTTCTAAAATAGACTTGCACTTTGAAGTTCGGCGAAATGATAGCAGTAATTATTTTTAAGTGAAGACTCTAAGCAGAGTAGTAGTTCCCCCCCCCTTTTTTTGGCGACAGAAGCAAAATAATATACTATGTAGCACTGTTTTATGACATGTACTTTTGGAGAATGGAATCATTTGGACTTTAAAGAGGAGGAATTATAGCAACTAATACAAACTACCCTGTGAACCAGTGCACACTTAGAATAGGCATTCACCATCATATACACACAGCTTTTCTGTCCCCCATCATAAGACAGTCACTATCTGCATTACACTGATCCAGCACACCTACAAATTTGCCTAAGTTTGATAAATTAGCTGCTGTACATTCGTCGGGGAAAATTCCATTCTATTAGGAAATACCTGTTTACTTCTGGTAAACTACGACAGTAGTGAGGAACTGCGGCCAATAGAAGGAATAAGTGGAATGGATTAGTTTCCAGGAGAAATGAATGCTTTAATGCACAGAATCACATGCCCACACATAATAATACACAATATGCACATTCCCACATACACTTGCACATAACCCCTCCCAACACACACACACACACACACATACACACACACACACACACACACACACACACATCATATACACACAGGCACTTTGGTCTGAAGTGGGAAAATGGGCTGAGGATCTGCATAGTGGATGAATGTGCTGCAAATTCAGCTCTAGAGTGACACTTGCTCTAACTGATGCATGTTTCATTCAAAAATTTGTCTTATTCCTCACTTCACTGATGAACCAATGCATTATTTGGGGGCAATGTAGATTCTTTTTAGAAATATGATTCTTTTCCAATAATGTCTATTTTAATTATGTGATCATAAAAATATAACCAAAATAGAGCCTAAATCATGCTAAAGTAATACTTACTTACTGAATGACTACTTTATTCCCTAAGGAAAATCTGCTTTGTGAGACAGGGTGTCACCTTGTAGCCCAAACTGGCTTGGAACTTTCTAAGTAGGCCAGGCTGGCCTCAAACTCAGGGATTCTCTTTTCTGTCAGTTGAGTGCTGGTGTTAAAGGAGTGCACCACCAGGCCAGCCAGGAGGAAGCAGTTATTAAGCTACTGCTTTTGTTCCTTATGAAGTAGGTAGAAAGCCAGTACTCGTCCTCAGAAATGTGCCTGACAATAAACAAGCAAAGTTACACTACCCGGATCAGGGTTCTAGGAAAAAAATCCTTCTCCTTTATCAAATGGGAATTATAGTGGACGCACGCTAGCTTGGTCTTAAGGACAGAATGAGAGGTTTATGAAAGAGCCAACTTAATGACTGGCAGAGATGTTTACTAGCTGGAAGACATATTTTGAACACGCAGCGTGTCGATGCTCTTGCTCTAAGCTTTGGCTTACTGTGAGACTAAGTCAGAACTCACTGAAGGAAATTTATTTTATTCAAAATTTACTTGGCAGGAAATGTTAAAATAAAACTCACATATCTTCTGAGTCTTTGGCCTTTTTAAAAACAACAACAAAATTAATGTTCCTAGACCAATGGACCCATCCAAAAGAATTACACATAGTGTCACAAACTTGTATCATGCTGATAAAGCAGCTATTTATGCAAAATACTATGTGCTAAGCACTGCCAAGACCCTCCTCCTTCCCATTAACTAATTCAATACTCACAGACATTTTAGCTCAGCTTTGTTTTTATTACTTTTGGATTAAGAACCTGTATATAAAGACAATTAAAATGTCCCTAAGTTTCATAGCTAGCGAGGAGTGGAGTTAGGAGTGAAGCTCTGCCCATGTGAATTCATTGTTCATGTGCCTTCCTGCAGTTTCATCATCAAGACGCTGCCAAATTCCCTGCTTCCCTTTCACACTCCTTTAGAATTAAATCACAAATCCATTTTCCTTGCAGCTTAGGGAGCAGATTGTGAAGTTCACTCTGTAGATCCTGCTGTGTCTCTCTAAGTCTATGAACCCCTTTAACATAAGATCTTCTAACTCCAACACAGGCAGAAGAATCTCTGAAGAATTACTACAAACTAGTTCATTCAGGAAATGAGAAGGTTTTATAGTTTTACCTCCAGAAACAAACAGACTGAAAATATGATGGTTTAATTTTGTCCATTTGTTAAATTGAAAAGAGATTTGAAATATTCTCAGAATGTCCAGAGGTGACTCCAGAGACCTGTAGTCTGCCCTCCATGGGCCACAGTCCACTCACAACCGCTGTCTGGGTTGACCTGAACACCCAACACAAGACATTCTACCTTTACACCCATTACCAAACCTGCTTTTGATGCATGTATACACATTTCTATACACAGAGTACTATCAAAGACAATAGCATTAAACATAGTTACCTGACATTATTAAAATGACCTGTAATGGAAATGACACAGTGGGTCAGTTGCTAATTTGCCTGTCTGTAAGACAACAGAGAGGCTGCCTTCAGTATAAGGAACCTCGAAGGCAACGGACCCTGTCTCCATAAACTCTGAGCTCCCGTTCTCTGCACTGAATGTGCAGAAACAAGACTTATTCACTCTTTGTTATCTTTGCATTTCTTCTCTTCTGTGGACTGAAATGATGCTGTTTGAATCTTGATATTTTCCCTAAAAAGGCATTTGTGAGAACACTCCAGCTCCAGGAAATAAAGGCAGATGTTGTTTCAGTTTACGTACGTGCAGACGAGCCCTGTAGCTGTCGTGATTCCTAATGACTTCTGTTCCAGCCTGGTCCAGATGTGGCGTTAATGCCTCAGAGACTAAGAAACTTATAGGCGTTTAGCGAAAATAATTTTTGTTTAAGTCATTTGGCTTCCTCTGTGCATTTCTAGTTTCACCTAATTTTTCCATGGACAATCAGAATTAAGCTCATTTCCACAGTTTCTCCTTAAGTTCATAAAGAAATTAATATGTATTTGCACATAACAATTTATTGTTGAAACTGAAACCACTAAATGAGAACATGAAACTTTATCCAACAGTAGTTTTTTTTTTTTTAGATTTAATTACATTTCTTCCTTCCTTTCCTCCCTCTAAGCTTCTCACATACCCTCCTTGCTCTCTTTAAATTCATAGTCTCTTTTTTATTGCTATTGCCTGTATACATATGTATATGCATATACTGACATATTCGTAAATGTAAGCTGCTCAGTCTACGTAACTTGCATTCATGTTTTCAGGGATTACCACTTGGTATTATACGATAACCAATTGTGTGTCCTTCCTCAGGGACAGCTCTTTCTCCTGCTCTCAACGCCCCTCATTGCCTGCAGTTGTTTCTGTAGTTGAGAGCACATGTGCTCGCCCCTGTCCACTTCGACATGTTCGTCATCCTCTCTCAGCTCCTTTTGAGTGACACAACATTTTGTCAAGTCTGATAAAATATATGTGGAATTTATGTTAACAAAAAAATCATTGTTTGCATTTGTATCAATACTGCCAGTTATAAATGTGCTTTCTGTAAGACCAAGACAATGAAATCTCAATGTTTTATTTTATATTTCCACTAAACTAATAACAGTTTGTAGGGTTATCAATTAGCTATATAATCAACTTGTACTTTACCAAAAAGGAATCATCTGAATGCCTGTTTTTTTTTTTTAAAAATAATTAATAATGAGGGTCTCATGAAATCTAATAATAAGCAATATTCATAGAAATTAATCAAAAAATTATAGTTTCATTACTCTACCTTCTATCACTGACTAACATCCCAAGGCTAACAGGAATTATCGGTGGAAAACTCTGGCTTGATGTGGAGTGTGTTGGCATTACCTTATCAGTCAGTGTGTACGGATACAATACAGCCTCTAAATAAGCAGAAACAGAAGAAGCACAGAGGTAATAGAGGGACAGGAAAAAGAAACCTGGCCACTCCGCAGCTGACTTTATTTCTCATTGGTTTCTTATTCCCTCCTAATGCCTTCTACTCACATCCCAAGTAGAGCAGTTGGCAGGGAGCACAACAGATGGATGACAAGCTCGGCACATGCAGCGACTCTGGCACCAGGCACTTGACTTTTATTTACCAAACAGTTAGGCAGATCTCAGGAACCCAGTCTGCTAACACCCCTATTTGGTTTAATGTGCAGTCAGTATCTAGCATATAAATATGAAAATATTACCTGGAAAAAGATCCCTCACTGATTCTTTACATAGCTCACTGGCTAATGGTCTTATTCTTGGTATAGATTACTAACATAGTGAACAGTGGATTTAAAAACGTAATGGCTATCATTTAAGACATCTGTGACTGTGGATAGCAGTCTTCCTGAAGTGGCTCCATCAGAAGCATCTTTCAGCCAGCCATGCCAGGGTCAGTTTTATCAGGCTATGGTAATGGGTATGATTATCATGTAAAAGTGAGAGATTGAAGATCAGTTCAGATAGTTGATATCTTGATCTCTTACCAGAATCATCACAGATTACTACCTTCAAAGCTCAGGCATGTTTTTATGAAGCCTTCTGGTCTACCAATCAAAACAGGAAGCACTTCCATTCTCCTAAATTAGTATTTGATTTACATCAACAAGTTTGTATGTCTATATGCTTGGGAGCACCCAGAACAGAAGGAATCATGTCTCTCATATCTCTGTGATGCCTGTGCGTGGACCAACAGAGGATGCCCAGGTTGACAGACTCTCCGTAAGTTCAAGCTGAACTGCACTGAACTCAAGGAAACTTAGCTCCAAAGTACAGGAGAGAAGGAAGAGAGAACTGTTAGACATCTATGTTGAGGGAAGAGTGAGAAAGGTACTTTAGTAAGTAAGAACTCCCAAGGATTTATGCAAAGCAGACTTCAGGGAAGTAGTGGGGAGGAGAATCTGTACCTAGCAAAGCTTACAAGTGAGGTTTCCTAGGATGAAATGTAATAGGGGCAGTAGGTACAGATCCAGAACTTGCTTCCCGCTTCCCCATCACCTGCTCTCCCTGCACTCTTAAGCAAGCCTTACTGCCAGTCTGAAGCTAAGTTAGCCGATGGCTTTAGCACAGTGAGGCTCCAGTAGAGGTAACTGAGATGGAGTCACACTATCAATTACTCATCACGAGGAATACTCTGGACAGGAAGTGGCTTGCTGCAACTGGTATCTTACTGTCCTCAATTAGGAGCTGACTGATGGCGCTGTCTGTGTTCTATATCTTAAGTCATCTTTCACTTGGTGGAGTGCTTGCTGCGGGTTTCAGGAACTGCAGGCAGCAGATACCTCAACAGATGATTTATAGTAAACACCTTGATTTCCTTATCATGGGTTTGCAGTTTCAAAATTATTTAACCTGCTCTGACAATGAGCTCAGACCTTTATTTCTGACATACTCACTTTAAGAAGATCATATCAGTTTCATAGGAACCCAGAATTTTATTAAATTCTACAAATGTGGCTGGGTCCCCCTAACTTCACTAGGTATTCAAGAAAACTTTCACCAACCCTCCAAATAATTCCTAAATTGTTTATTTTTTTCAAAGCTCAAGATAACTTTCATTTGTCCAATTTGGAGAAGGGTTGGAACTTGATTTTTTTCTTTGAAAGGAAATTGTAGTTGTGCTTATACTTGGTTGCATACTCAATATATGCAAATTTACACATTTTTAGAAGCGAATGACATTAATAGAAAAACAACTTTAGCATCCAAAACAAGTGTGTGTGTGTGTGTGTGTGTGTGTGTGTGTGTGTGTGTGTGNGAGAGAGAGAGAGAGAGAGAGAGAGAGAGAGAGAGAGAGAGAGAGAGAGAGAGAGAGTTAAGTCTTCATTTTTGTTTTGTTTGGGACCACATCTGACATAATATACTGAGTTTTGAAAGCCACATTTTAAGAGACAGGTATACCCAGAGAGCAGGATCATATATTTAGAGACTCTAACCCATTGCTAATGTTTTAGTGACTAGAAGCCTTCATAGTGACCCAAGTGGACGTCACGCTTAGGATCCAGAAGGATTTTTCTCCTTTAAGACATCAGAAGTAAGACTAGCAGGAAATTATATAGGTTCAGAAAGCTTTAGTTCAGTAAGCACAGATGTGTGTTTCATTTAATTTGTGCTCCACAATGTGAATCAGACAGAAAAATTAACTAGAAGCTTAGAATAGTAAGCTTTGGTGGCAATGGTGAATATAAGACTATAAATACAGTTTCTGTGTTATTTAATTTGGGGAGTGAGTGTGTGAGCGGTGCTCATGGGGAGGTCACGGGACAACCTTCAGGAGTCACTTCTCTCCTTCCACCATGTATGTCCCAGGAATTAAAGGGCTTGGAGTGGAAAGAATGTCCCCAGAAATAGGTTTGAAAGGTCTGATTTGTTTGAAACTGCTGATTGCATTTTTTTCCAATTATGAACTAAAATTTTGCTTGGAAGCTAGAAGAGAAGCATCTTATGCTTTCTTTAGGACTAGAATTGTGGGAAAGGAAGCAGGAACTCTCTCTCTCTCTCTCTCTCTCTCTCTCTCTCTCACACACACACACACACACACGCACACACACACGCACGCACACACACACACGCACACACACACCCATGCACACACACGCGCGCGCACGCGCACACACGCGCACACACACACACACACACATGCACTAAATACATTAAACAGATCAGTTCCCTTTCAATAGTGTTGGAAAGTACTGATTTTGTGGGCAGAACTAGGTTTACCCTGGTTGCCAGCCGTTCTTTGGGCTTTGCTCCTATATTTCAGAATAAGCACTAAAGTGGCTGATGTTACCATCATAATGTTTTAGATTAAATTTTTATGGAGCCAGCACTTGGCATCAGCATGTTTGGACTATGTCCTTTTGAAGTTTTCATGGTAACTCATACACCTGCCGCCTTTTTGAGACAGAGATGGGATCCAGCATGCTCACTCTTCTCTGGGGACTAAAGGCAATTCGAAGTGATTATAAGCCTCTAAGTAGGGAAAGAGGCGAGATCAGTTAACATTTGCCATAGCGGAAACCTAGTATTTTTAACTACAGGAGTCACAGAACGTCAACTAAAGACACCTCGGTGCCAGCGCTCCAGGCACATGGTATGTAAAAGCTGTCAGCTAGCTAAGCTGTCAGCACTCCTTTTTCTCCGAAATGGGTTGCTGGCAGTGTGAATACCGTGTCATTGTGCTTTGGGGGATTATATGCTGTATCTGGTGATCCTGAGTAACTTGCAATATGATATAAAATATTATATTGGATCAACTGAGGAAAGGAATCTGCTTCTTAGGGACCAGTGGGCACACTTCAGTGGTGAGTAACATTAGAGGCTCTACTTCCACAGACTGTTCTTTGACGTCAGATACTTAATGCGATTTCCTTATCTCTTTATCAAATGGCACTGCAGCTTTCTACTAGTCTTGCCGGTGCCTCAGGTCAAGAACCATACTAACTTTCAAGTGAGGAAATGCTTAGTGCACTGATAATTGTGCTGTTTTTTATGCTTCCACATCTAATTACATATCTCAATCAAATTTTACCTGTACTATGATAACAGCAGTTATACTATAGAGTACTTTGATAGTTTAATCAACAAAGAAAACACCTAACTCTTAAAACAAAGGGTGTGCGTGTATCTGTCAATAAAAAAGAAAAGGAGAAACAGTAAAACTGTCCAAAACTGTATTAGTAATACAATTAAGATCTCAATATTGAGGCAGAGTATCTCATTGCTTTAAAATGTGAAGATTTTACACTTAAACTTCCTTTAAATAATTGCTAGAAATGATATCTGTGTTCTAGATAATCCTTAAGAACTGTTATTTTCTAAGTGAATTTTCTAAATATTTTACAAAAATAGAGCAGATCATATTTTGAGCTGCCCGAATCTCGACACTCAGGAGCCAGAGTAAATTCCTAGACCCAAGTAAATGCCTGAGGGTTCATGGGGACTGTATCCACCCCCCCTGAAGTTTCTCTTTCTGGGTGGTGTACTATTCACAAAGCAGACTTGTCAGAGCGATGACCAAGAATTCCAGCCATGGAACCTGATAGGCATCTGCTGAAAACATTTATGCCCATGACAGGAGACAGACAAGTGGAGAGGGAGCTGCTTCATGTAGAATTGCCTTGGTATGACTTTAGAATTCAGTTCACAGTAATCAACAGATATGGATAGCGAAGTAACTATATTCACAATGTGACAAGAATATCAAGATGTGTGTATATATCTCAGATTAGGTAAGAAGATACCTATAAATCACAATTAAATTGGCTACCAGGGACCATGTAGGGAAGCAGGACATTGGCCACAACTGAAAGGCTAGAGTTTGAAGCCCCATCACTGTGTAACAGTCTATAGAAGATGATTATGAGAATGGTAACTCTCGATGAATTTGTTAGCAATACCTACCCAATAAAAAGCATTTACTCATGTACACAAGGAAAAGAGAAGGAAGGAAGGAAAGAAGAAAGAAAATATTGAAGGAAGGAAAAGGAAGGAAAGATGGAAAGGGGAACAAGGAAGGAAGGAAGAGAGGAAGGAAAGAAGGAAGAAAAGATTAGATTATTAAATAGCATGTGGAATACACAGGATGTGAAACCATTGAACACTTACTTGAAATATTAGGTTATACTACAAGTTGGATAACAATGAGACTGATCCTTAACAATCCAGAGCCTCCATATACTCCCCCATTCCCTGTATTACCTGATTACCCCGTAGATGTGACAGGACAGAAATTGGAAGCCCGGATGCACAAGAGATATCCAGGAGAAGGTTACCTTGCCTCATACTAGAGGGCCCCCCCTTTGAGGATCTTTTACAGTATCATTTGTGACTAATGACATATATTTTGGTTACTCTTTTTAGGGTGAAAATGGATTACATGGCACTCCAGGATTACTTGGTCAAAAGGTAATGAGTTTTTGTAAATGTTTCTTACAAACTAAGCTAATAACCCAGTCTTTCCAAGGAGGATTCATAGAAGTCTTTCCTTCTTGGAGACTTTTCTTTTTTTTTTTTTTTTTTTTTTTTTTTGGTTTTTCGAGACAGGGTTTCTCTGTATAGCTCTGGCTGTCCTGGAACTCACTTGGTAGACCAGGC
>NC_034594.1:5983212-5988856 GCF_900095145.1 Mus pahari | reverse complement strand
CTCACTTGGTAGACCAGGCTGGCCTCGAACTCAGAAATCCGCCTGCCTCTGCCTCCCGAGTGCTGGGATTAAAGGCCTGCGCCACCAGGCCCGGCTTCTTGGAGACTTTTCAAGGAAACATTCATTACAGTATTAGTGGCATGTGTCCCCAAGAATCAGTGGTGATGCTTTCTAAGGACCATGGGCGATTTAGGGTGGGACCAGAAACACTTTCACTGTTATCAGTCAGAGGGAAACATGTATTTTCTGCAGTTGTTCCCTATTTGCACAGGTTGCATTTCTCATATTGGATTAAGCAAAAGTATTTACAATGACCTAAAATTTCTGGCATTGCAAGGATGCTATACACACAACTAAGCTCTTCAAAACACAACTTTCTTTGCTTTGGACTGGTAGTGCAGACCAATAATCCTAGCTACACAGGAGACAGAAGCAATAATATTGCAGGTTCACAGCCTGCCAGCCTATAGTGGGAGCCTAAGGCCAGCTTGGACAACTTGATGAGATCATATCTCAAAATGAAAAGCAAAAGGAAGGCTGGAAACAGTTTGGTGAACAGTTCCTGCTTAGCCAGTAGGAGGCCATAAAGTCAACCCACTACATGGGAAAAATAAACCTGCAGAATGTCACATTCATATTCATCATGAATGAGAACTTTAACATCATCCAGGGTGAGTCTTTCTTTCTCATCACCAAAATTAACTTCCTCTGCATCCTTTACTATCTATTCAAGGATTGCTTTCTCTGGAAGCAAACTTGACTGTGCCAAGCATACTGAATGCACAGAAACTAATACACTTCAGATTCCAAGAGGGAAGTGGAGTGACTTTATGTGGGGCCATCTGTCATGATACAGACCAGACAATCCCACCTTGAGGGAGAGCATCATTGATGAAATTTCAGATGTCCCCTCAATGCCAAACATGTCATTTCTGCGTTCCAGTGAAGTGTTACCAGTTTTAAGAGCAAATTGTCTGAAAACAGCTAGGTTTTCTTATATGTAGTTGGCAAGGTCATTTGAAAAGATACACTTCTATGTATAGTTACAGCAGCTTTTAGGATTGTTTCCTTACATAGCCCCTTAGAGAGAATAAGGTTAGATTGGGAGGCATGAAATGGCATGCTTCTGAGTGTCATCATAGCAGTTCTAGACCAAGCCCAGTGGGACAGCATGTTCTGTATCTGCGAGCTGAGTAGCAAGCCAAGGGATGTGTGGATTTATCTGCTGGGAAATAGTTTTGGACTTTCCAGCAGCTGTTTGTGGTGGCCACATCTCATTCTGACAATGTGGCTGAGGCACTAGGGACATTTAACAGCTTCAATGTCAGCTTGAATTACCAGATGGAGTTAAATTCTATACTTTAGGGGAAGCACTGTTAAAAGAGAGGTAGACACATGCACCTATGAACTAATCTATTGTTTTCTGTTAATGTTTTGAGGCCAAATGAAGCAAAAAGGTTATTTACTTATGTTTCAACACACACACACACACACACACATATATTTTTATGTGATTGTATTTGTATGCTAATAAGAGCTCCACTCTTAATTAATGTGGATTTTAATTAAATCATGTGCCACTTTATGGAGGTATTGCAAAAAAGGTTAGATCTGAAACTTTTCATCTTTAGCTACGTATGCTCACATATGTTTATTTATTATCCCAGCAAATAATAGTAATGGAGGTAGGAAGATCTGGAATTCATGAAAGGCCATTGTGAGCTATATCATGAGTTCAAGGATAGCCTGGTCTACATAATATCTTCTCTCGGAAAACTTAAACAGAAAAACAAAAGAAACAAATGAAAATATTGGTCTCTTATGCCTGTAAACTCAGAAGATACTGGCTGGATGCCTTAGACCATGACCCTCAGTGGGTGCGTGGCAAATATGACCATCTGTACCACTCACCTCACAGCTATGCAGCCAAAGGTCCCTGGCACATAGGAGACTCTCAGCATTTACTAAACGTTTGATTGGAATGTCATCAACCTATTTATATCAAATTAAATCTGAAAACAAACTTATGAAATTGAAAAGGAATCGGCTGAGGGAAAGACGCTGGTACCTTCTAGATTTGAAGGACAACAAAGAGAATGACCCCTCTCTGTGGCTGTGAGTTGTATGAGCAGAACAGAAAGAAACCTGGGGCTGCCGGCAGGTGGGCTCAGGACGCCAATGTTCACAGCTAAATCCACTCATTATGAACCTCTCATTAGATGCTCATGTTGTGGAAGGTAGATCTCAAAGAAGTCTGTGTCTTATATTTAATGAGATGCTAGTGAGGACAAGAATGCAAACTCAGTCTGTGCCATTTAATTCAATTCTCAAAGTAAATGATGATGCTAACTTGTGGGATGATGATGGTAGCATCCTCAGATGCTAACTTGTGGGATGATGATGGTAGCATCCTCAGATGCTAACTTGTGGGATGATGATGGTAGCATCCTCAGATGCTAACTTGTGGGATTCTTGGCTTTATAAAGTGAAATTTTCTAGAGGGTAGGGAAGTATTCAGAAAGCTGTTCCTTTAGTATTTTGCATTATTCAGACTTTGTTTTGTTTAATATTGGCTTGGAGCTTCACATCTCAAGGAACTGTTTAAATGAGTGATTATTTACTGTTAGAAATATCACCATTATTATGAAAAGTCCATGAACTGTAAGTACTGTTCTTATTACTATACAGCATGCTCTTCATTTACAGGGAGAACAAGGACTTGAAGGCATCAAAGGAGAAATTGGTGAAAAGGTATTCCTTTCCATATGCATTTGTAAGGATGAATTATGCTCCTGAAATAGCTTCATGTGACATTGAGCTCCTAATGTTCTATAGGACACATGAAATAATTTTATAGTGATGCTAAAATATGTGCATCACTTAGAGTAGTCTTAGTATATTGGTGATAGACAGAAATAGTTCTAAACTTACTTAGTGGTCAAGTTTCCTTATATGTGAAAGATACAAAGATTTATTGAGCACTGTATTTTTATGTTATGGTCCACTATGGCTGATGACTGACTAAAAGATTCCTAGTATGGACACTGGTCATTGGATTTCTTTCCTGGGGGGATTAAGAAAGCAAAGGAGCCAACTATAACAGAAAAGAAACAGTACACTAAAAATTATTCCAAAAGATTTAATGGAGGGATGGTTAGAAAGTATGAGTAATATACAAGAAACTCAGAAGACTTTAAAGTGCCTTTGGTCACATTACAAAAGACTTGTTAATGCCAAGAGGTTACAGATCCAGAGTGAGAGAAAAGTGTGGGGAAGGCTTCGGGCAGGGACTAAAGGAAGCACTTTTTCCAAAGCAGTCAGTCCCAAGTGTGAACCTGGACAAGAAGTAGCTCATTCTGCCCTGAACTCTTGTTGGCTAAGCAAGCATAGCCAGTTGGGTGGATGTAGCCCATGAACATGGGGACCCTGGGGCTCAAAGGAGAATGGAAAATGGTAGACGGTGGTTCTTGAGGGGACAGGCACAGATGCCATCCCTGTAACTCAAGGGCTATAACATCTTCCTCTTACAAAATTGAATTCTGCATTTTATACCTTTAAGCAATGTTATATTTTATAAATGAATGAATGAATGAATAAATAGATAGATAGATAGATAAATAAATAAATAAATAAATAAATAAATACTAAAGTCATCTGGTTGCCCTCAAAAACCATCCAAACAAGCATACTTTTACAAATGTAAAGCTTCAGCAGGTGGAGTAAATGATCTCAAACTTGTCAGTGTTATTTGCTTATGTTTACCATTCTTGGCAGTGATCAGTTATTTGCATCTTCTATAAGTATTTATAGAGACAATGAGCATCTTCCATAATTACAGGACAAATTACACACATTGTAAGCTACATGATAATTACTTTTCCTCACTGAAGTGAGAGAGAGCACCATATAATAACCATGCAATTGAGGAAAAATTCCATTAAAATTATAACCATTTTCAAAGGGTCTTTTAGAAATCCCTTAAAAAAAAAATATATATATATATATATATATATATATATATATATATATATATATATTTGCTTTAGAATAATATGTATTATCAGGCCATGCCTTTCTGTCTTATTTACATGTATTTTTGGTTCCTTAGTAGTATTTTACTTGTAGAAATAAATGAAAGTAAGCAATGTATAATATGCTTTCTATAATACCTTTAAAATTTGGTTATTTTGTTATTCTTTGAATATAGCTAATGTTTCATGGTAATAAATGGATTCCCACAGACTGAACATGAATGAAACACATTATGTGTATGCATTACAATGCTATAATAAAATCCATTATGTATAATTAATATGTTAATCAAATGTTGAGAAAAAAACATATATTCAGTGTAGTTTGCTTCTAAGCCTTCCTTTCTGCTTCCTCATGTATATTGACTGCTGCATTCAAGGAACCCCTTTTACCATAAGTAAGAAGCAATTATGAAGACAATAAGCTTCAAAGATAAAAAACAGTGGCTCTATTGAGAATCACAATCCTGATGGTTGACAGTCACATTTAATATTCATGTAACCATGTTTATTTAGAGGGTTCTACTTTAATTACTATTTAGTGTACACTAAATGTTTGATCCTTTTCAGTATTGCAAGCTGAAGAAAACACATGAAGTATGCCTCTGTCTGTTCCATGAAACATGTATTTTTCTATAGGTCGAATAATTAAGGTCATGTGATTAACTTTGGTTTTGAGGTAAAGAAAGAAAAGTCTGTAACAGCCCTCCTCTGGTATGCCAAGAGCATGGGAGTCCTGGCTGGCTCACAGTGCATTGTTTTCTGAACCAAATTAGCCATCTATACATAAATAGCTATTCCTTGTAAAAGAATAAGTATATAATTACTTTAAAAATATTTCTTCTTAAAACATCCTGTTTTTACTGTGTTTAATGTGATGGTTTTAAGTGACATAATACACTAATTATAAGCTAAACAATTCACAAAGCTATGAAAAATTTCATGTCTATCAGGGACACATGTTTATGGCCAAAAATAATATCAAATCTGAAATACAGGATATGGTGTGTTGATTTCCAAGTGTTATTTCTACAAATGATAGAAGCCAAGTTCAGAAACCTGCTATTCATCATAGCCAGAAAATAAGGTTTCAGCCTAATTTACTTCATTAGAATGACCATAAGATTCCTCCAAAGTCAAATTTATAGATGCACTGTCCTTAGTCCAAAGTGATTTTCAGATGTGACAAGTCAGGTGTGTTTAACCCCCTGTATCCAAAAGGTATTGGTGACAAGATGCACTGAACATTTTAAAAATCTGTAGATACTCAGGTCCCTTAAAGAGAATGGTGTGTGTCCTATGCATATCCTCCTGAGTAATTAATTGACTTTAAATTATTTATAATACATATTATAATACAAATGCTAAGCATGGCTGTCATACCCTAGGGAATAATAACAAGAAAGCACTGTGAGCTCAGCACAGACACATTTTAAACACAATTGTGTCTATTCTTTGAGAATTTCATGTATACAACATATTCTTGTTCATATCTACACTACTACACTACTATCCTCATAAAATTCTCCCCTCCCAACTGCATCTCCTTTCCTTCCTTCCTTCCTTCCTTCCTTCCTTCCTTCCTTCCTTCCTTCCTTCCTTCCTTCCTTCCT
>NC_034594.1:5979255-5983201 GCF_900095145.1 Mus pahari | reverse complement strand
ATAGGGAACTTTTGGGATAGCATTTGAAATGTAAATAAAGAAAAAAATAATAAATAAAAAAGAAAGCATTTTGACAATATAATTATTTAGCAAAACCAAGTGTAGTAGACTTCCCTTTCTTGCCATGTGCTTTCTCCTGGGTTAATTCATCCCCACTGAACAGGCCTGAAATCCACTCAGAAAGTGGTTGGTGACCTCCCCATGCCACTATTACATCAGTAAGAATATTTTGCCTCACAGATCCATATTGTAGCATTCAGGGTCCAGTGGTAAGACCATTAGCATCTTTTCTTGAAACTACATGGTACCTCCAGGTTCTAGGAATGCTAGCCAGCAGAGAAGATATTTTCCAGTAAATTCAGAACTGATTTCTCTATGTCTTTCAGCCAAAATATGCAGTGTCTTCAGCTTTAGAGTTTAATGCTACAAGCCTAAATTATCTCATGTGTCACTGTAGGTCCACTGACCAATAACTCAGAGAGTTATCCCATGCCTATTAATGATAATCCCTTTTAATAATCCATATGTTCTTGGAGCAATAGTGTCTTTCCATACAGGATCCTTTGTCTGAATTCTTTTTTTCTTAATTATATTTTTAATTAGCTTATTTTATTCAGTGTATTTTCCAGTTTGATCCATTTATCTGAAAATTTCATGATTTAGTTTGTTCTTAACATCTGACTTAATTCGGTTGTGTATATGTCTCACATTTTTTCCTTATTTGTTCATTAGTGAATAGACATCTAAGTTGATTCCTTGCATGTTATTGTGCCAAGTCATTTATATAGTGAAACTTCTCTTAAGGGGTGGTTAGTTCTCCCCAAAAAAGTTATTTATCAGATAGGATTCTCTAAGAATACACGTTTTCTTTTTTAAAATCTACAATGCCACATGATAGCTCATAACTGTAACTTTAGTTGTAGCACCTGCTCTCTGGCACCTGCAGGCATCAAGACAACATGTGTTGTACATCCCATACATACATACATACATGCATACATACATACATGTAGGTAAGACATCCATAGAAAGGAATTAAAATGAAATTGAAAGTTTGACTCTGCTAAAACTGTTGTAAAATTCCAGACAAAGAAACACAGTTTTACCTATTTACTGAAGGCATATTTTCCCAGTGCAGTTGGTTTAGATTTATTCATGAGTAATATTGACCATAGAATATGCATATATATGATTATTCTATGGTCAATATCACACACACACACACACACACACACACACACACACATATAAAGTACTAAAGTGAACAAGATTTTCAAATCTCTTAATTTTAGAGATAAAAATTAGTTCTTTTTTGTGGACTGTTTGAGCCAGGGGGTGATGACAGAGCACAGCACGCAAAGCATCCTCAAGCCTTGAGTATCCACAATGCCCCACCACAGGGACTCCTGTCTAGGCTTATGGGAATTACCCATTCTTCGCTATGCTGTTTGTGGATGTTTCCTGCTCCCCTCATGGTTAGGCTAACAGCAATGAAGAAGCTACTAAACTAACAAATGCACATGCCTCACACTCTCTTAGAATCACTGCTGAAAAGCTAGACCTTGTAAACGGCTAGTGATGTGATTTTTATTGTCCTGCTGCTACCAGAGTCGTCTTTACATGCTGAAATTCCCCAAGATATATGTTTGTAAGTCAGAAAATCATGTTTAGCCCACTATTTCTCTGGCTTATAAATGTTGCATGCATATTTTTTACTGGAGAGTATCTGCTGGAAAAATATTTCACTGAGCCCCATTTCTACTGGGCTCCTTTAAATGCACACTATTTAATTCCATGAAATGTATATCATTCTAATTAATAAAATTACAAAATTGTATTTTATAATCTAGAATATATGCATAAACATACATGTACATGTATATGTATATATTCACTTTAATATTAGAAAACTGTATAGATTCATTTATAATTAAGCCATGTGTCCAAACATTCGCAATCATTAACCAGCAATCCTCATCAGTCAATTTTCCAGTTATATAATTCAGATTTTTGGATGCCAGCTTAAAATGGAGTGTGTGTGTGTGTGTGTGTGTGTGTGTGTGTGTATGTGTGCATGTGCATGTGTGTGTGTGGTGTGCATGTGTGTGTTTGAGTGTGTGTTCCTATTGTTGATTTTATTAATGTTGAATTCACTTGCATTAGTTACGCATGCAGAGGGTTTTTTTTTCTTTCTTTCTTTCTTTCTTTTTGGTGGTTGTTTTTGATGTTTCAGTAGGAAAGATAGACAAAGCTTAATAGAAAATGTCTACACCTGTGCACTTGGATTAGCCACTCATGCTGGGCTTTAGTCAAGTGAAAAAGCGGTATTGAATCCATTCTTGCTGTTCTATTGACTACTATTTGTAGAATTAAATTGTAGCAGCATCTTCAGGTTTTATGTCTCACATATAATAATGATATGTAAATGCAAAGCTAGTAAGTGGGGTGGGGGTGAAGTTGGTAGAATTTTGTCCATTTATATCTGACAGGTTATGACATATTTAATTTATAACCAAAGTTGAGAGATGAGATATTTTTATACTAGTACCAGAAATAAATACCACTCACGAATAAATAACTCACACACTTACTTCTAACAGTAGTTATCATGATTATACCTAATCATGAAATCAATAGTAATTATTTGCCCCCCTAGGATCTATTACCCAGAAAGTGTGATCACCTTAGCCTATTTATTTAATTGTTGACATGTAAAAGGCACAAGGAAGTCGAGGAACTGAAAAGGATCCATGAGCTTTGGCCACATTAAATTGAATGAGAAAATAGCACAAGGGGAATTTATGCAATGTTTATAATCTTTTCTTTGTGACATTCTAAAGCAGCATTTTAGGTCACTCAATGAATCTCTTTACTCAAATGGATAAGTCCACACTAGCTGAGACATCTTACATCCTTGTCAGTGTCTGCTGGTGTGTATACCCATGGTAACGGTGACTAATAAACCTATATCACCTACATTTTATGTAACAGAATAGGAACATGTGCTTCCAACCTACCCAATAGCATTCCAAAGAAAAACTAGATTGGCATCCTCTTGCAGTACCATGGCAGCCTGTGATTGGCATAAGTGGATCACATGTTCCTGTATGCTGAGTTGTAGATCATCTCTGCTCTGCTATTTGTGTGAATATGTGTGTGTTCTTTAACATAGGCATTTACTTTATAAGATACTCAATTCCTATTTAACAGGATAGTTGTAGGAATTTAAACTATGCATAAGAAATAAAAGGTACTCTATAAAAAAGTGATTCAGTGCTGGGCAGTGGTGGCACATGCTTTTAATCCCAGCATTTGGGAGGCAGAGGCAGGCGGATTTCTGAGTTGTGGGCAGCCTGGTCTACAGAGTAAGTTCCAGGACAGCCAGAGCTATACAGAGAAACCCTGTCTCAAAAAACAAAAACAAAAACAAATGAAAAAAAGTGATTTGGCAATAGCCAAACTGTGAAACATATAAAAAATATTGATATTTTGAGGGAACAGGCTTGACACAATTAGTATCTTTAGTTTTTAAATTTTCACAATGTTAACTCCTAACTTTCCTTGTAAACAAGTAAGTAAAATATTCAAGAATATCAGCTCATGTTCAAAAAAATTTACTCCAAACCAGCACCAGTGTAAGACACCATTGCTATGTTTAGTATGTCTTTGCATGTCTTAGCTGAGTGGTTCTTCCATCACATTGATCCTGTCTGCTTCGCTCAGGTATCTCTTGCATGCTGGGATGCTGGCTGAGGGTGGCTAGTCTACGGTGGATTTTAGTCACTGTGTCTTTATTCTAGATGCACACTCTCTTTCCAAAAGCTATCATAGACTTTTCTCTAGGCCAGGATTGAGAGAGAGAGAGAGAGAGAGAGAGAGAGAGAGAGAGAGAGAGAGAGAGAGAGAGAGAGAGAGAGCAACAACCACAAGCAATACCGTGGAAGAC
>NC_034594.1:5969978-5978355 GCF_900095145.1 Mus pahari | reverse complement strand
GGCCATCATTGGGAAGAGAGGTCCCTTGGTCTTGTAAACTTTATATGACCCAGCACAGGGGAAGGCTAGGGCCAAGTAGTGGGAGTGGGTGGGTAGGGGAGGAGGGGCGGGGGAGAGTATAGGGAACTTTCGGGATAGCAAAGTAAATAAAGAAAATAATAATAAATAAAAATTACTTTGATTGTTCACATTTTCTCATAACCTGAAATATATTAGTCATTCTTAGTGGGGTGTAGAGTCTACGAAAAAAAATGTATTTTAAACTTGATCGACAGTACAGGTTTGTATGTAAGACCATTGTAGAAAAAATAAACTCATTGTAGCAGTGACAGAAAGATGCTCATTTACTGCATTAATGAATTATGCTCTACTTTTATCTGATATCACATGTGTTTTCATTTTAGTTACAATAAAATTGTTAGAACAAATGGAAAATGCAAGTCAGAAATGAATTGTATTTCTCAGAATTTTACTATTAATGCTGTCTTGGCAATTATACTTAATATTTAATATTCAGAACTAAGACAGGGTTGCTAAATTCTGTTATTACAGTGAGGTACTTTGCCATTATCACTACAAAGCGACTGTCAACCTGTCACCTTACTTCCTGTGATTTTCCTGTAGTTCACCTCGTGGAGTTCTCCTGCATATTAGCCTGATAGAGAATTATTTCATTTACCCTGATCACATGTGCAAAACTTCTCCAACTCTTAGTCAGGACTCACGTGCTCTACTTGACAGCTGACTTGAAGCATGAAGAGAACAGATGGAGGAGAATAACTATAATTTCAAAAATCAGAGCAATTTATGTGTGGCCGCTGGAAATTGGTATGGGAGTAACCATGCCAACTTTCAATTATTCACGGTGATAGGCAGTTGGAGCTCAGGAATGGCAGTGCCAAGTCAGAGTCAGTGCAGATTGTATGTTATTTCCCTCAATCCTAACTGTGCTGTTGAATAAATACTAACATGGAGTATAGATAACCTTCCTTTACTCATTAGTAATACAGAAAGTAGAATGTCAAAGAGGCATGCATATACACAAATAAAAGAATGGTTTTCATGAGCATTCACCTTTTCAAGCATTACTTCCAATGTCCGTATATTGTTTCACTGTGTGACTATACATTATTTTATTTAATGATTCCCTTATTGGAAATATGTCTCTTTTTCTATGTGTTCTTTGTGATGTTGGCTAAATAGTTTAGGTGTGAGGATTGTTTCACTGAAGACTAATAACTATCAGGGACAAAGCAAAGAGTCCCCTCAGCATCCTGTAAAGACTGGGATGTGGAGCACTATAGCAATAATACATACAGGAGCTAGAGGCGCACTGGGTTACTGCAGAGGAAAATGTTTTTGCATCAAAACCAAAGAATGATCCTTGAAAGAAAATATTCTAAACGAGATATGGGCCAAGAGAAAAGGATGGATGCACTAATAGGAAATCAGAAATATCTTATATGCCCTAAGGACTGTCAACCTAAAGTCGGTGATATCTCACTTTTAAGGGATTTCCACTAAAATCTACACCATGACAAAACTGTCACCATGGTTATTTAACAGTACCCTGGAAGTTTTTGAGCAGTGTTGATTTTACTTCTAAACTACATATAACAGAAATTAACCTGTTTGTTTGTCTTCATCTGCCTGAACACCACCTAACCTTAAAGACTCAGGGGTCACATCTTGTTCTCAAATCCACTCTTCAAAACTGTGGCTGATGAATCTTGAAAAACAATTGAGTGGCTCCCATTTTTAAAACATTCTTGAGGTTTCCCACTAGGTTGAGGTCCAACCCTTGTGGTGTCTGACCTAGAACCCCTAGAACCCCTTTCCCTTCACACCCCATGTTGTTGCCTTTTCTTCTTTCAATTCTTTGACTTCTCCAGACTCTTCTGTTTTGTTCGTCTGTTGTTTTTGTTTTGTTTCCTGTTGCTGTGACAAAAACAACCAGGATACAAAATTACAGGTTTCGGTCCATCTTCGTATTGGACATCAAGACAGTCAGAACTTGAAGCAGCCAGTCATATCACATCCACATTCAAGAGCAGACAACAGTGAACTAATGTGACATGCCTGTGCTATACCCCTCTTGCCTTTACATTACCTCAGGATCTCCTGCATAGGGAATGAGTCCACTCAGGAGGGGCAGGTCTCTCTCAATCAATGCAATCAAATGAACCCTCCATAGATATGCCCACAAGCCAACTTGATTTAGACATTTTCTCATCGGGATTCCTTCTCCAGATTATTCAGTCTTTACACTTTGAAGGTTCCTTTTCCTGCTGTCATAATTTTTAATTAAACCTTTAACACTACAAGTCACCTGTGACTATTTATCACGGTTTACAATTAGAAGTTCCTAGTATGTGATTGTTTTTCCTTTATGCTCATTTCCCCTCAGTCAAATAGAAATTCTATGACAGATAATATCAGCCTAGAATTTTGATTTGTCTCTAACACCTAATATAATGCTTAGCACATAAAAGAACTTAATTCACTCATTACCAACAGGAAATAGGTGGACAAGGCTTAGGGTTTCTTTTCATCTCCTCAAAGTATTTGATAAATATTTTGATGTACTGAATATCCTGTTTTTCAAACTACTGCTATTAAACTTATGAGGCAGAGTTACATGTATATAGTGTTACATATATATAACGTTACATATATACAATGTATATGCATATGCACTGACTCTATTATATTAATTCTATATGTATTACTGTAATTACATTGAAGATATAAAACAATATATTCAGCAGTATGCTAAAATATGCACAGAGTAAATTGATTTAAAATAATTCAACTTTTATTATTTACAAATCACATTTGGCAGGAACAACAATCTAGCTCTATGTTATATGTCAAAGCTATAGGATGCATTTAATACCAGATATGACACTGTCTTTTAAATTTAATGGTATTATTAAAAGTTATCTACCGAATCCTGTGCTGTCATATTGAATTATAATTATGGCAGAATTGCTAGCTGTTAACTGTAGCGACCTTAGAATGCTTTTATTAAAGAAATTTATGCATTCATTATTTTATGCAATTTGAGGACAAAGAGACATGAAAATCTGGGGGGATTTTAGCAAGGGCCAAGCAGAAGAGCCTGGACCTTACTTATAGGTTAGAAGGGTTTGGCTAATCTGGTGGTTTCCCTCATATTTTGACTTTCACTGTAGTGAGCCCAGCTCTTTCCTCAGGCTCTGAGCTACTCAGGTTTCCCTCCTCCCGCTCTGGCTTCCGGTCCTCCTTGCTCTGGCATCTTGTGCTACAGCTCTTGTCTGCTCTCTGTTGCCTCTTGCTCACTCCAGCTTCCTCATTCTTTCCTTGACTTCTACCCCTTCTTCTACACCCAGCTTACTTCCCGCCTCTCCCTTACAACCCTTTCTGAGTTCCTCCCCGATACTGTCATTTCTAGCAACTCTAAAAAGATCGTTTCTAATATAAATATAAATGTATGTGTTCCTTGGCAATTGACTTAAAAGTGTTTTCACAACAAGGAAAAGGATTTGTTATTCAGTCCTGCCCCTGTTACCACCCCTGAGCGTTTTTGCATCTCAGAAGACTGAATCCAGGACTCTGCACAAGCAGGGGAGCTACTCTATCACTGAATTGCTCCCCCAGTTCCTATTCTTGAACATTTCTGAATAAGATCATGTCCTATATGAAGAGTGAGGTCAAGGTTGTCTTTAAGTTTTATGACAATGTTCTAGTATATAAAACAAAAATATGCAATTTAAAATGTTTTAACTGGAATGGATTAAAAATTACTTAACCTTGTAATTTTCTCAGTCAGAAGTATACATTATTGACAGAATTTTTAGGGCATTCCAGATGCTAGCTAGGCAGGCAACACGTGTCACAAAATATTAGTTAGCAGGTGCATTTTTTTTTATTTAAAAGCCACTGCCATGTAAACTTCTTTCATAATAATTGTATGAACAATTCACAGTATAGCAACTGCTGAATGGAGTGTCTCAACAAAATAGCAGAATTCCTGTACAATAGGCAGAGACACTGATGTAGCTGTTGTGCCATATGAGGCCTGTGCACTGGCTGCTGTGTGAGGCTTATAATCCAGGCTTATGACCAGCCTTCGCCTCTTACTCTAATATCCTCAAGAAACTCTCTTCAGCTTCTCCTTGTCCCTGATCATCCTCACAATCCCCTGTAAGCCATACAGCTTTAAATAGGAGAGGAGGCTTAGTGAAACAAGACACAGAAATCCGTTAATATCCTCTTCCATTTTCTGCCCTTTCTTCATTGTCTCTCACTGTCTGTCTGCTGATGATCATACTGCATGGTGAGACACAGGGACAAAAATGCTACAACGGCGATGCTTGGGGCATGGGTTTCACAGAGGTTTATTTTACATACCTGCAACAGTCCAACCCCGGGGGATTGGAGCAATGCAGCTGGTGTTAGCTGGCTACATTCCAGGAGCACAATGGTAGGGAGATTGCCTCCCACTTAAGGTTACTTACGTGACCTGATGATTCATGGGGGTAGTATCCCAGTGACAGTGTGACAAGGGCACAGGGCAGACTGTTAGCAACCCGTAAGTGCAGGATGAATCAACATTTCTTTCTTAGTTAACAGGAAATTAGATGGTCACCTACATTAGTTCTCATTGTTTATTTAGATTCTGTTAGACAGCCCCCGATAGAAGATTTTTTGTTGTTGTTGTTCTAAGTCAAAACCTCTTATTTTGATTATCCCATCTGGGTTCTGAAAACCCTTTGGAGAATTCGAGGCAGCTGCTATACTTTCTGGTACATTGTTAATGTCTCGGTTTTGCGTTGTGCTTCATTGATAATTAGTTTTAAAAAAAATATTTTTTTACACTCCATATGCCATCGCCCCCATCCACCCTCAGACTGCTCCACATCCCATACCTCCTCCCCACCCCACCCTATCTCCACATGGATGCCCCCACCCCCTATCCCACCTGACTTCTAAACTCCCTGAGGCCTCCATTCTCTTGAGAGTTAGGTGCATCATCTCTGAATGAACACAGACCCGGAAGTCCTCTACTGTATGTGTGTTGGGGGCCTCATATCAGCTGATGTATGCTGTCTGTTTGGTGGTCCAGTGTTTGAGAGATCTCAGGAGTCCAGACTAATTGAGACTGATGGTCTTACTACAGGATCACTCTTCTCCTCAGCTTCTTCCCACCTTCCCTAATTCAACAACAGAGGTCAGCTGCTTCTGTCCATTGGTTGGGTGAAAATATCTGCATCTGACTCTTTCAGCTGCCTGTTGGGTCTTCTGGAGGACAGTCATGATAGGTCCCTTTCTGTGAGTGCTCCACAGCCTCAGTGATAGTGTCAGACCTTGAGACCTCCTCTTGAGCTGGATCCCATTTGGGGCCTGTTGCTGGACCTTCTTTTCCACAGGCCCCTCTCCATTTCCATCCCTGTAATTCTTTCAGACAGGAACAATTATGGGTCAGAGATATGACTGTTAGATGGCAACCCCATCCCTCACTTGATGCCCTGTCTTCCTGCTGAAGGTGGGCTCTGTAAGTTCCCTCTCCCTACTGTTGGACATTTCATCTAAGGTCCCTCCCTTGGGTCCTGGGAGTCTCTCACCTCCCAGGTCTCTGGTGCATTCTGGAGGGTCCCCCAACCTCCTATTTCCTGAGGTTGCCTGTTTCCATTCTTTCTGCTGGTGCTCAGGGCTTCAGCCCTTTTCCTTCACCCAGTGCCAGATCAGGTTCCCCTCTCCCCAAGAATCTCCCTCCCGGTCCAATTTTCCTCCCAGGTCCCTCCCTCCCTCCCCAATTGTGATTGATTTCTTTTCTCTCCCAAGTGGGACTGAGGTGTCCTCACTTGGCCACTTCAGCTTGGTGACCTTTTTGAGTTCTGTGGACTGTATCTTGGGTATTCTGTACTTTTTTTTTTTTTTTTTTTTTTTTTTGCTAGTATCCACTTATTTGCGAGTACATACCATGCATCTCCTTTTGGGTCTGAGTTACCTCATTCAGGATGATATTATCTAGTTTCATATATTTGCATGCAAAACTCAGGATGTCCTCATTCTTAATAGCTGATAGTATTCCATTGTGTAAATGAACCTCATTTTCTGTATCCATTCTTCTGTCATGGGACATCTAGGTTGTTTCCAGCTTCTGGCTATCACAATTAAGGCCATTATGAACATAGTGGAACATGTGCCCTGTGGCATGGTGGGGTATCTTTCAGGTATATTTCCAAGAGTGGTATAGCTGGGTCTTCAGGTAGATCTATTTCCAATTTTCTGAGGAACCTCCAGATTGATTTCCAGAGTGGTTGTACCAGCTTTCAATCCAACCAGCAATGGAGGAGTATTCCTCTTTCTCTTACAGGCTCCTAATACTTCTTGTGGCTGCCTTCTTATGCTGCTATACCACACCAGATGCTGATGCATTTCAGAAATAGCTCTAATTATTCTTGTGTGTGTGTATACGTGTGCGTGCATGTGCGTGCACACGTGTGTGTGTGTGTGTGTGTGTGTGTGTGCGTGTGTGCGTGTGCGTGCATGTGTGTGTGTGTGATCTAAATCACCCAGGCAGTGTAATATATGAACAGAGCCCCAATTCAGTTCCAACTCCAGCTAATTTCATGAATATCTCAAAGCCTTCACCTGGGAAAATAGAGAATGAGGCTGTGTTGCCTCATCTAGAGTCACAAGTGACCTGACAAATTCTCAAAATATGGAAGGATTCTACTACTGTTGGGTTATGATCTTGAACCAGAATATAAGCATTTGTATTTATGAGTGGTCACTTCTGTTTCGGATATGTGGTCCTCTAGTCTCCTTGTATGCTGCTGACTCTGTTCTATTACAGCTATCCCCTTTTTCACTTTGCAATGATTGTGAATTTCATACATATGGATTCTGGTGACCTAAGTCACTGATATGAGTACTGAATAAAAAAAGCTTGCCACTGTCTCCAAATCCTCTTTCTGGGAAACTGCCAGACATCTCTTGAACCACTTTTTTTTTTTTTTTTTTAACCTCACTGGCATTTAACATATGCCTCTCAACGGATCCTGTGTTCAATGTCTGACTCAGTTAAAGAAAGTGAAATCACAACATGAAAGTTTTGTTTTAGAGATCATCTTGCTTCCTATAAATTCCTTAAAACCACTCTAAAAACGAATTCAATCCAGATACCTGCCAAAAATCATTATTAAATTATTTTTAATGTGTGTGTATTTTTAAAATGAAGATGTATCATTGTATCACAGAGCTGCCTTTCCTAAAAGAGTCTTAGAAACTAGTGCCAGTGATAACCACGGACTCTCAGTTATCTGTCCTTCATCTGTGTTCCCTAGCTTGATGTCTGCCTTGGTCCCAGGGGTCTTGAGCTACAGTTAATTAAAAGGCCTTCGATTTCCTTTCCAACCTGTTCGATGTCAATGAAACTCAGTAAGATACAGAATTCCTTCAAGACTCATGCTGGGCTTTCAAACATATGTTTGTTCAATCACCCATTCATTCATTTGATCATTAAGGACCTACTCCAGACCAGATACTGTGTTCAGCATTAAGGTAACATGAAAGGGACAGAACTTCCTCTCGAGGAACATGTGCGATGTGTTTGACGGTGGCTTGTATAGAATCTGGTTGAAGGAAGAGAATGGAGCACACACTGACTTGGATGGAGGTAAAGTTAGGTCAAATTTTATTCATTAGTGAACCCTAAGGGAAAGTAAGATATCTCTGAGCAGGAAGAGTCACATGAAAGTTCACAAGTTCAGTGCAATACATTTTGCGATGTGTAGGGAACCTGATGGAGTCTATTGTGTGTCAAAATAGAAAGCGGTGGCCATTGCAAGAGAAATAAAAACTCTTCAGAAAATAATTGAAGCACAGCTTCAGGCTGAATGTCCAAAGATGGTGGAGGGAGAAATACCAAAGAAATAACATCAGAGGGTCATTGGGAGCATGCGGTTCCTCACATCTTTAGCTTGCTCGCCTCGGTAAAGGTACCACCAGACCACCAAGAAACTAACCACCTTCGTAAGGAAGAAGCTGAATGTTTTGGGGGAAACTTCTCAAGAGAACACCCACCTGAAGGCTTCCAGACAGATGATTAGAGGCCAAAAGCCCTTCAAAAGCCTCAGGGCAGTATCAGCAGGACTTTTGTTAAGCTCTTCACTTCTTCTCAAAATGCATAAAACCTGAACAGTTTAGCCTAGGGAGGAGGACAAATCTGACCTCTAGTCTAAGCCTATTCTTCTAGGAAAAATCTTTAGGCAATGGTATAAATCCAACCATTTAATCATCCCTCTGAGTAAGAGAGAGGAAGGAGGAGGAGGAGGAAGAGAAGGAGGAGGAGGAGGAGGAGGAGGAGAAGGACGAGGAGGAGGAGGAG
>NC_034594.1:5895277-5969889 GCF_900095145.1 Mus pahari | reverse complement strand
GAGGAGGAGGAGAGGGGGAGGAAGAAAGAGGAAACATAGCCACTTCTTTTATGAATCAAACACAGTTTGATGTTGGTTGTCAAGTGTTGTGGTGAGTTACTGATTTTATCCGCTAACAAGCAGATACAGTCGCTCAACAATAAGAAGACACGTAAATTTCAACAATCTTCCGGTTAGGTGTCTAGTCTTTACCCTCAGTCTTGCTCTTCTGTCAGAGAAACCTCAGGGATTCTGTGTTACCTCTAGGAATTGGCCGACATGTTATTCACAAGTTTCTTTGCTGGGATTTCATCTTGGCTTTTGAGAAGTAAAAGATTTCAGGTATAACTAGATTTAGCAAGTTGAGAGGGAGAGAGACAGAGACAGAGAGAGACAGAGGCAGGGAGACAGACAGAGACAGAGATAGAGACACAGAGAGAGGGAGACAGGGAGAGAGACCAAGGGAAGAGAAAGACCAGCAGAACTATGGGAGGGGTGCATGTTAGAACATGTAAAGTAGGGAAGAAGAACAGAGAAAAAGACTGCTCTACCCTTTATCTAATACATGTTTTTTCAAGCGCGCGCGCACACACACACACACACACACACACACACACACACACATGCGCGCGCATCCCCCCCCCCATATGTGTTGGCAAAGGCACTGAACAGTGCACATGTGGAGACCAGAGGCCAGCCTTTGGGGTCAGCTCATCTCTTCCACCTTATTTGAGACCATCTCTTGTTCTGTGTACTAGATTCCCCTGTCTTCTGAGTTTCTGGAGATTTTCCTGCCTCTGCATCCCATCTCTCCTTAAAGGGTACTCCTATTTCAGATGTGTTGTATCACTTCTGCCTTTACCTGGTTCTGGGAATATGGAATCAGGTAGTCCCATCTGCATGGCAAGCACTTTACTCTGTGAGCCACTTTTCTAGCACTTAATATATTTCCTTTGTTCCTTTTTCTTTTCTTTTTTGTTTTTTAGTATTTACATGGCATACATAAAGTTTTATGTTTCAATGACAAAAAGATAAGATTAAATGTAGAGACTATGTTTAAAAATCCTATACCTACTAATAAAATGTGGAAATCAAGAAAATGCTGATTAGAAAATACAGCAAATGAAGTAAAGTTCATTAAAAAAAAAAATCAGTGCACAGGAAAATATCCACAAACCCACGGGGGAGGGCAGATACAAAGCTGCATTAATGCAGAATAAACAGTGAGTTTAAAGAATCAAATGCAAAATAAAGGAAAAATAAAATAGAAATAAAAAGAATAAAATGAAAAGAAAAAGAGAAACAAAAGGGCAGCGTTAAAATAAATTAGTAACAGGAAATTCATAAGCATGGCCAGCGAAGGCTATGAAGCAACAGCCATAAACTTGTAGAAATGGAAAAATACATTCACGTTAGTTTAATATGTGATCAATAAAATGAATGAATAAAATTCAAGTAAACAGACAGAAAGTAGGAAAAAGAAAAAAAAAGACAAATTAGGAACAGAAGATGTGGTCACAGACAGTAAATGGACGAAAGAGTGTGGGGACTCTAACATGCACCCTGAAAGAGCAAACCAGTTAACCTGAAGGGTATGTACAAACATAATCAATGACACCTGGAAAATATGGCAGTGTTAAAAACTTTGGAAGAAATTGGAGAAGCAGCTGAGACACACCAGGGAATAAGGGAGCAACTGATGCTCTGAGTTGGACTTTATGGACCCATATTTCAATTGTTCAAGTATTTAAAATGTTCTAAGACAAAGAAAAGATAGTTTCCAAGAAGTTGGCATATTTCAATCCCACAGCTAATGAGAAATGAACTAAAACTAGATGTTATTCACAAGCATATATAGTGATGTATTAAATAAGGGACCAGCAGATAGAATTGAACTGTTCAGCAAAACTCAGATAGCACAAGATTAGGATTCCCATGGAGGTTTCTGCTAAGGAATTACCAAGTGCACTACATTAACCAGTTAAAATATTGAAACTGGGTTGTCCTATTGACATAGACTGAAGCTTTGAATAACATGAAGTAGTCACTGTTAATTAAATTCTTAGGTAATAGGATCTGATAAAATATCTTTACTGAAATCCAACTGTAAATATTGCTTGTAAAAAGATAAAAACTACTAGAAATCGAATAAGTGAAGCTAATTCCTAAAGGTAAAGTTTTCATCACATGAAAATTAAATAACATGAATTTGAAAAAATATTAATATCTTCACTGTAAAGTCAGTTTTAAGAAAATTTTAGAGAACTTGTTAGAAATATATCTTATTTATAAGAGAAGTTGTTAATTCATTAATAGCAGATATATTGAAAATTAATGTATTTTATCCAAAGTCAACTTACATAAAATGATAAATGAGTTATAAAGTATTAAAATCAATAATAATTAGGAAAAATTTGAAGAAAAGACAATACTTGTTAACACACCACAAGTATAGAATAAACTCTAAAGGAATATACATTGGAAATACTCTCCAAAATGACAATAAAATAGTTAAATGATGAAAATTAATTCACAATTAATTAATAATAATATTAATAATAAAAATAGCAATTTCAAATGTTTTCAATTATTTTTTAAACTTGGATACTATCTCCTGAAGTTTATATGCATAGTTAATGAATGAACATAGACTTTTTTTTTAAGAGGGGCAGGGAGAGAAATGTTTGTTTTATAAGACATCATCATTATGGATTTATTTTTCTTTATATAATTCCAAGAGCATTGGTTATTAATATTGGTGAGATGGGTGACACCGTGTGAGCTTATTATGACAATGGATGGATGAAACCCTGTGGAGGTCAGGAAAACCTTTCAGGTTTTGTTATTTCCTTCCACCATAGGCCCCATGGTCTGACCTCAGATCCAGTCAGGCTTGCGCACAAGGGTCTCTGCCCACTAGGATAATTTACCTGCCAAAGATATCAGAGCACTCTTCATTTCATCTTAGGCAAAGGCTGAGAAGCACATCATCCTAACATTCCATAAGATTTCTGCATCGCTGTAAATATTATATCACATACAGGAGCAAGATGCAGAGCCCAGAACCTGCTCTCTCTGTTTTATGAATGAAATAATCCTTATGTTTCAATCAAGACTCTTCTTCTATAAAGACTCTGGAACAGTTGAACTTATTCATATGAAAGATACCTTGCTTCCAATGAAAATAAATTTCAAATGGATCAAAGAGTCAGGGAAAAATCAAAACAGAGTAAATATAGTGTATTTGTGAAAACTAAGAACAGGGTATGCATACCAAAATATAAAAAGAAAATATGGAAAAGTGTTGTTTATTGACCCATATAAAAATTGAACATTGCAATGGTACAGGCCAATATTAAGCAAAATCAAGTAAAACTACTAACATAGTAATAACATTTGCTATTTACAGAGGATTTTTAATTTTTAAGGCAAAAAACCCCAAATAACTGAGTTTTTAAATGTGTAAGATATATGAACAAGCAGTTACTAAATAGCAAGTTCACAATGTTAACACAGTAAAGCTAGAGCTTACTGGTAGTCTGTGATGTGTAATTTAAAGCAATTATGAGACGTGACTTAACACCCATTTGGCACCTGTTGCTGGATGGAATTCAAGGGCAAAGGCATGCNCATGCACTGCTGATGGTATGTGCAGAGCTATATTCTCTCTGGGAAAGTAATTTGGCAACATCTGTTCAGAAATGAAAAATGCATAATCCTTTTACCTAGCAATCACCGTCTTGAGAATCCTACTACTGTGAAGAATGTCACAGGCAAATGATGGTGTTTATGGCTTTAAGAAGNATAAAGCTTTAATGCAAGTCCTAATGGAGCCAGCTGAATTCAACCATTTATTAAGATCTGCACAGTTGGCCCACAGATGTCATAATATAAGTATCACCTATTATGTATACAGTACAAACTGTGTAGAGAGCTTCCTTGTGGGGAATACATTGATGTTTATTGCAGTGTTACTTGCAATGGCAGAAAACTCGAAAGTCAATGCTCTTAACAGGAAATGATTTAATACATTATGGTATAGCGCTATTATAGGATATTATGAAAATTATATTATATAATATACATTATTCATTATGCATTTTACATTATACATTTACATTTATATAGATATATTTATGTAATATTTAAATATATAATATATTTATATACATTATATTTATACACTTGTATATTAGATATCTTGCTATATAATGACACATATTTTATACTATATATAACAATCTATTTATTAATATATGTTATTATAATTATTATGATATAGAATGATTTACAGAATATTAACAAAAACAGGGTTATGACTATGTGAGTAACACAACTTAATATGCCATATGTAATGTTGAAAGACAATATAAAATTATAAAACTGTAAGTATGTAATGGCCAATTGTTTTGAAAATTAAGACTCTATATGTGTATGTGAGTTTGCATAAATAAAATGGAAGTATATATACCCCATTAATAAAAATTTGATGTCCCACCAGAGGACCCAGCAATACCTCTTCTGGGCATATACCCAGAAGATCTTCCAACTGGTAATAAGGACACATGCTCCACTATGTTCATAGCAGCCTTATTTATAATGGCCAGAAGCTGTAAAGAACCCAGATGTCCCTCAGTAGAGGAATGGATACAGAAACTGTGGTACATTTACACAATGGAGTACTACTCAGCTATTAAAAACAATGAATTTATGAAATTCTTGGGCAAACGGATGTATCTGGAGGATATGCACTCGCTGATAAGCGGATATTAGCCCAGAAACTTAGAATACCCAAGATACATCTTGTAAAACACAAGAAAACCAAGAAGGATGATCATCGTGTGGATACTTCATCCCTCCTTAGAATAAGGAACAAAATACTCATAAAAGGATATAGATACAGAGTCAAAATTTAGAGCTAAGATGAAAGGATGGACTATCCAGAGACTACCCCATTCGGTGATCCATCCCATCATCAGCCACCAAACCCAGATACTAAGGCACATGCCAGCAAGATTCTGCTGAAGGGACTCTGATATAGTGGCCTCTTGTGAGGCTATGCCAGTGCCTGGCAAACACAGAAGTGGATGCTCACAGTCAGCTATTGGATGGAACACAGGGCCCCCAATGGAGGAGCTAGAGAAAGTACCCAAGGAGCTGAAGGGGGATGCAACCCTGTAGGTGCAACAACAATATGAACTAACTAGTACCCCCCCGAGCTCGTGTCTCTAGCTGCATATGTAGCAGAAGATGGCCTAGTTGGCCATCATTGGGAAGAGAGGCCCCTTGGCCTTGCAAACTTTATATGACCCAGCACAGGGGAAGGCCAGAGCCAAATAGTGGGAGTGGGTGGGTAGGGGAGCAGGGGCAGGGGGGTATAGGGAGCTTTCAGGATAACATTTGAAATGTAAATAAAGAAAATAATAATAATAATAATAATAATAATAATAAATTTGATGTCCCAATAAGTAGATGCCATTTTAGCATTGAATGTGCTGGAGATTTAGCTCAGCACTAGAGTGCTAAGTGACCTGCATCTGAGATGCAGCTCAGTCAAAAGTAAATAAAAGACAAGAGGAAATTACTGAGGCCACAAGGTCACTCTTTATCTTGGAAAAAGATAAATATCTATGCATATTATACATACCTTTATATTTTGAAATAACGGTTAAATTCATAACAATATATTTGTATTATATATTCATAGACTGTAAGTATTGTTATTCATGTACAAATATTACATAACATTTTAATATCTGTATTAACATATATATTTGTATATAATGTTCATATATATGCTTTAGGCATTTTTTTTTAATGGTACAGGCAATCAAACATAAGACCTTGCTCACAGTAGCCAAGCAGTCTACTTCTGAGCTAAATCTCTTTCCTGGGAAGTTTTATAATAAAAATATAGGACACAAGAAATGTATTGATGACTAGAAACCAGCTTAGATATAACTGCTATAATGATCAATAATAAAGTTGAAGCACAAATATGAGAACAGTAATAGCAATGCCCCAGTGGCAGTAGGACAGGTAAGTGGCCGACACTAAAGCGATTGGGAATGGAGATGACACAGAAAGGAGGAAATGAAGGAAGAAGTCTCTAATCTGATCCTGAGCCTACTTATTCTCCATTTGTGTGACAATATGACAATGCACAGGTAACTCACCTCCAGTGAGCATTCAGAAAGAAACACACATGTACCAGCTCTTTAAGGTTGTCTTGGGCAAACCAGTATCTTAGAATTTGTGTATGAATTTCCAAATTAACTGGTCAGTGTGAGCTCTCACATACAATCTGCTGAAATTATTAAGTGAGTAGTTTCAGGGTATTGTTTTGTTTTGTTTTTATGTAAGTCGGTTGGAATTTATCTTAAAATATCGAATCATCCATTTCACAATATACCTACTTAGATTTGTTTTTGTCTTAGGGTTCATTTTTAAGTTATGTGTATGTGTGTGTGTGTGTTTGTGATAATGAGTGCATGTATGTTGCTGTCAATAGAGGCCAGAGACACTGGGTTCCCTGGAGCTGAGTGACAGGCAGTTGTCATCTTCCCACAGTGGGTGCTAGGAACCAAATTCTGGTTCTCTGTAGAAAAGAGCATTACCTGCTGTGTTCTAAGACTGTGAGCTGTATTGCTAGCCCAGGCTTTCTTTATTCTTAGTAAAGTCTTGTCATTTTCACTATAGAGGTAACCTTTGTTACAGTTATTACTAGGTGTCTGGTGCGTGCGTGTGTGTGTGTGTGTGTGTGTGTGTGTGTGTGTGTGTGTGTGTCCCCAGGTGCGTAAGTGGTGGCCAGAGATTAATGCGGCTATGAAGCTTGTCTTCTTTCATTTCTCTCCACTTTATTTTTGAGACAAGGTCTAAGACTTTGCAGGTCACTGTGTGTCATGGATAGTTCCAATTATTTGCCTTGAATCTGGGAAGACAGAACCTCAACTGAAAAATTGCATTGAGAAGCTTGGCCCATGGGCCTGTGAGTATGTCTGTGAAGCATCATTTAACTGCTAACTGAGAGTTATCAGCATTCAGTATACCTCAACACAGGTCTTTTAGGGGAGAATTCTTTTCACCAGCATTGCAAAACTTATTCGTTAGTGTTGAAATTGTAATAGTACAAGGTTCAAAGTCACGGTCAGCCTAATTTCTGCAGCGGGCGGGGGGTGGGGGGAGTGCTCTGGTCTTCATCTGCATCAGCACACTTTCTGAAGTGGCAAGACTTGCAAAGGAGCTTACCTCACAAGAACCGATGAGGAATGGCTGATGCCAAGCGTGAGGCGATATGATCTGTGGTCTAGAACTATGTGGCCCAAGGAAGACTTCATCACTGTTAGAATAGTAAAGAAGGCTGAGGGGCTGCCCTCATGTCTCGTGTAGACCCATTTGTGAGTGACCTGGTCAGAAAAACTAAGACTACTTACAAGTGAACGGTAAGAGTAGGAGCAGGAGTCCCAAGTGGAAGATTCAAACAAAGTTCTTAAAGAATAGTTGAGCGGAAGCTGTAATAGCGTGGATCCTGGAACTAAGTTCCATTTATTATTTATGAACATTTTCAAACGTTCAGCTTACATTGCTTTGTTCAGAAAATTGTAGGAATTCCTTTATTTCAACAGCTCACTAAAAAATAAATCTCCCTTGAGAGTCTTTGAAAGTTTGGATCATTTAAAAGGCATATTATTAATTTTACTGAGTTAATAACCATTATGATCTAGTAGTGAGGATAATATTTATCATGGGACATCTTAAAATGCATATTATCATAAAATGCATAATAAGGACTTTCCACCTATATAAATTGAAGTTAATAGATTGTAAGAACTCAAGTGGGCCCAGTAGGGTCTTCTGAAAGCCTGGTTTAGGACCTTGTTAAGCATGCATTCCTTTCACATCATATTTTAGAGATTTTGCTCTACTTATATTCAAACTTGAATATGTTTGTTTTGCTTAGTTGTGCAAAGATAAAAACAGAAAACTATTTTTTTCCAGTACATTAGTCTACAAAAGAGAAAAAGAGATTTTTTTATGGTTAATCTTACTGGTTTTAGTTTTAAGTAACACACATAGCAAAATGTCTATTACAATTAGTAGTTGCTGTACAAAACATTTTATGACATATTGCCATGCACTGAGAAAATCTTTTTTTTTTTGCATGTCACAGTGTGAGAAAGTATGTGTTTCTGTTTAAGCTGTATTTATTGTTAATTACCAATGAATATACTTTAATGAGAAACACCAGATATAAATTATACTCAGCGTCTTTCATACTATGGCTTGCAGACTGCCTACATTGAAACCTCCTGGGCCACTAGATCAGAAGCAGCTATATGCCTTAGAAGTTTCAGAAGTACCCTCAGAGATCCTTTCACAACAACCAAAGATTGAAGAGCAGTGGTCACCTTTATCTGTAGTTATACACACACATGCAATGCAGGGAATACCTGGGCTTACACTGCCTCTCCCTCTTCCATCAGGCTATCTGCTTCCACTCACTGCACAGTGTATGTAACACATCTATAGATGTTACCTAGGGAAAGTATCACGCCAGGCCTAGTATCAGTTTTCTGCAGCCAAGGAGCCATGCCCACTTTGGTATGTGTGAGAAGTCACCCAGCTTTGTGACTCACTGCAAATTTGAACACAATTAACTTCTACATATTCTCTTCTAAGATTTAGGGTCTTTTCAAACTCCATTTTGATGGTTCAAATTAAAACATAACACCAATGTCCACTCAAGTCCTATGGACTTACAGTGAATCATCATGCTATGCCACATACACACACAAACAAAAACACAAAAAGTCCCCACCCTGCCCTGTCCTTTCATTCTGCCATATTCCTAAAACATGGAATTAAAAATGTCAAATTATGTGATGTTGTAACTCCATAAGAATTTTTTTATTCTTTCTCATAATAGAACTACACACAATATCTCCAACCCAATTCAATAAAATTTGTACTTTTCTGTGGCCAAGACACAAGACTCCACTAGGGTTCTGTATTCTCTTGAAAAGCTTAAACTCTGAATCTTGAACTGAAATGGATCCATGAGTCCTGTCACCGCCACAATTCAGGTAATATAGCCAGAACATAAAGTAGAATTTTGTGTATGAATTATCAAGATAAGATCTTTTTCCACTGTAATGCTGTTGTTGGAAACTGGCCTTTCTCTAATAGATCCCAGCAGAAAATTAGTAGACTAAACTGTCCTTACAGAGACAAAATGAAGGCTAATCTGGACCATTTGAGAGTGTGCTTCTCTTGTGAAAACGCCTGGCACTTCTTAGACATCTCTACGAACACAAGGAGTTTACTGAGTCCTGTGTTATAGGATCTAAGGAAATAAAGAAGAAATAGATACCAGCATGTGTGCATGAGCACATACCATTGCTTAGAAGAAACAACCACCATCTTTTTCTCCCATGGATGTTGTTTTTGTGTGTTGGTTTTGTGTGTCAACTTGACACAAGCTAGTAGATTCATCAAAGAGAAAGGAGCCTCAGTTGAGGAAATATCTCCATGAGATCCAGCTGTAAGGCCCTTTCTCAATTAGCAATCAATGAGGGAGGGCCCCATCCATTGTGAGTGGTCTCATCCAGGGCTGGTAGATCTGGGTTCTATAACAAAGCAGGTTGAGCAAGCCCTAAGAAGCAAGCCATAAGAAGCAAGCCAGTAAGCAGCACCCCTCCATGGCCTCAGCATCAGCTCCTGCCTCCAGGTTCCTGCCCTGCTTGAGTTCCTGTCCTGATTTCCTCCAAGAATGAACAGTGCTAGGGAAATATAAGCCAAGTCAACCATTTCCTCCCCAACTTGTCTTTTGGCCTTAGTGCTTTTTTTGTTTTATTTTGTTTTCATTTTATTTTTACTATTATTGAAAACAGATTCTTTTATTATACAATACATCCAGACTACAGGTTCCCCTCCCTCCACTCCTCCTGCCACAATCCCTCTCCCCCAGATCGCTCCATCCCTTTCCCTTCAGAAGAGCTCAGACCTCCAGGAAATAGCAACCAAACATGACAAAACAAGACACAAGAAGACAAGACAAAAGCCCTCACATTCTTTGCCCTGTTTTCCTTCTTTTGAGAACTTTCTGTTCAAGTCTCCAGCACATATTTTGAGTGGACCATTCCTATTCTTGATTCTTTTTAAATTTTAGTTCTTTATATATTCTGGATACTAATCCCCTGTCAGATATGCAGCTAGTAATGGTTCTCTCTCTTTCTGTGGGTTTTTTCTTCACCCGGTTGATTGTTTCTTTAGCTGTGCAGAAAATTTTTAGTTTTATGAAGTCCCTCTTGCCAATTGGTGACCTTAATTCTTAGACAAATGGAGGGAGTCTGATTCAGAAAGTCTCTTTCTAAAACTATATTATATATGGTGCTGTCTATGTTTTCTTCTGGCAGTTTCAATGTTTCAAGTTTTATGTTTAGATCTTTGACCCATTTGGTGTTTTCTTGTTGTTGTTGTTATTGTTATGGTTGTTGTTTTTGCAAGGAGATAGATATGTGTCTAACTATCATTTTTATTATTACTTTTTCGTATATAGCATGCCTCATTTCATCTTCTGAGTGTGGCTATCCAGTTTTCCCACCACCCTATGTTAAAGATGCTTCTTTTTTCCAGTGTATGTTTTTGGTGTCTTCATCAAATATTAGGTGGCTGAGTTAAGTGTACTCATTTTGAGTCATTGGTTTTGTCCCATAGGTCTACATGTCTAGTTTTGTGTATATATGTGCCATATTGTTTTTATTATGGTGGCCCTAAAACAGTGGTTCTCAGCCTATAGGTGTCAATCTCTTTGGGAGCTGAGTGATCCTTTCACAGGCATCACTGAAGACCATTGGAAAACACAGATATTTATATTAGGATTAATAACAATAGCAAAATTACAGCTATGAGTAGCAATGAAAACAAATTTATGTTTGAGGATCACTCTAACCTGAGGAACGGTATTAAAGGGGCTCGACATTAGGAAGATTGAGAACCACTGCTCTATAATATAGCTTAAGTTCTGGAATGTCAGTTCCTCTAGCATTATTGATTTTTGTTCAGGATAGTTTGGCTGTCTGGGGTCTTTTGTTGTTCCATATGAGTTTTTAGGATCATTTTCATGTTTGCGTGAAAAATGACAAGGGGATTATTATTGGGATTGCATTGAATCTGTAAAGAGCTATGGTAGAATGGTCATTTTCACAATGTTATTCTACCAATTTGGGGGCATGGAGTGTCTTTCCATTTTCTAATGTCTTTCTTATCTCTCTCCTCACTTTACTTCCTTAGTTAGGTTCATTCCTAGATATTTTATTTTCTTTGAGGCTATTGCTAATGGAAGTTGTCCATGATCTTCTTCTCTATATGATTGTCCTTGGTGTACAAACTAGCTAAGTTGATTCTGTATTCTGGCACATCACTGAATTTGTTTAGCATATCTAGAAGTTCTCAGGAAAACTCTTTGGGATCTCTTACATACCAATATCATGTCGTCTTCAAATAGGAACAGTTCACCTTCCTCTTTCCCCATCTGAAACACTTTAATGTCCTACTCTTTGCTTATTGCTCCAGCTAGTACTTTAAGCACAGTACTGAAGTGGAGTGGGGATGCTTGGCATCCCTGACTTGTTCTTGACTTCAATGGGAGTGTCTGTTTCAAACTTTTTAAATTTATGAGGAGGTTGGCTGTGAATTTTTTCTATATAGCTTTTATTACATTCTCTCTAGCCCTACATTCTGTAGGACTTAAAATGAAGGTGTGTCTAGGTTTTTTTCCTAGGTCTATTGAGATCACCATGTATTTATTTTTCCTTAAGTGCATTTATGTTATTACATGTATTGACTTGCTTGTGTTGAACCAGCCCTGCATTTTGAGAATAAAGTCAACTTGGTCACGGTGTATAATCTCTTTGATGTATATATGTAGTCTGTCTGTAAGAATTTTAATGTGTGTTTTTGAGTCTACATTCATCAGAGATATTGGTTTGTGGGTTTGTTCGTGTGTGTGTGTGTGTGTGTGTGTGTGTGTCTTTATTTACCTCTTTGATTATCAAAGGAGATTAGGAGTACTCCTTCTGTTTCTTTTTCTTTCTTTTTCTTTCTCCTTTGCTCTTTCTTTCTTTCTTTTGGAATAGTTTAAGAATTGGCTGTAGATATGCTTTGAAAATCAGGTAATTCTGCTGTGAATCCATCCAGTACTGAACTTTTCTTTTTAAACCTGGAATGATTTTTATTATTATCTCACTCTGTTTTGTTATGGTGTACTAAGGTTATCGCTTCTGCTTGGTTTAATTTTCCTGGTTTAGCTGAATCATTCATTTCTTTTAGATTTTCTTGCTTAATAGAGTAAAGTTTTGACAGTATTCCCTTGTAACATTCTGAATTTATTTGGTGTCTCTTGTGTTGTTTCCCTGTTCATTTTTGATTCTGTCAAATTGACTCTTCTCTTCCTTTGGTTTTGTGTGTGTGTGTGTGTGTGTGTGTGTGTGTGTGTGTGTGTGCCTGCTTGCATGTGTGTTTGTGTCTATTTTATTGATTTTTTTTTTGCTCAGATTTTTATCACTTCTTGACATCGACTGTGACTAGATTTGGTTTGTTCTTCTTTTTCCAAATTTTTGAGTTGCAGCATTAAAATCTGTTCTTTTTTTTTTTCCTGTGGGCAGTTTAAATCCCCCTTATAGCAATCCATCCAGTGTGCCTCAGTGGTTTTATTATGTCATGTCTTCATTTTAATTTCCATATAGAAATTTGCTTTCTTTATTGATTTCCTCTTTGACACATTCATCACTCAGTAACAAGTTGTTTAATTTCCATGAGTTTATGTATTTCCAACAGATTTGGTTTTTGCTGATTTAAATTTTATTACCGTGTGGTCAGATAGGATACATGGAGCTGTTTCAGTCTTTGTGAATCTGTAAAGATTTGCTTTGTGTCCCAGGATATGGTCTATTTTAGAAAAGCTTCCATGTACTGGTGAGTAGAGTCTGTGTTCTTTGCTGTTTGGGTAGAGTATTCTGTAGATATCTGTTAAGTCTCTCTGAAATATGATATCATTTAATCCTATTTATCTATTTCTTGTTGGATCACCCATCTGAGAAAGTGAGGTACAGAATCACCTACTATTAATAGATTAGTTGATGCTGATCTGTACCTTTAATTCCAGCAGTAGATATTTTGCTTAATGAAATTGAGCACACCTGATTTCAGTCTAGTAAAGTTATGTCTTCAGGGTTAACTGTTCCCATGGTTAGAATGAAGTGTCTGTTTATCTCTTCTGATTAGTTTTAGCCTGAAATCTATTTTGTCAGATACCAGGATAATGATGACTGCTTGCTTCCTGGTTCTATCTGATTGGAGTACTTACACCTATCCTTTCATTCTGAGGCAGTTCCAATCTTTAAAGTTAAGGTGTATTTCTTGAAAAAAAAAAAAACCCTACATAAATGGATTGCGTTTCTTAACTCATCCAATCAGCCTGTGTCTTTTGGTTGGAGGACTGAGGTCACTGATACTCAAAGTAATTACTGAAAAATGTGTGTTAGCTCCAGTCGCCATGTTGTTGAATTTTGGTGCTAGTGCGTTCTCAGTGGAATTTTGTGCTTTCGTAATTACAAATTCATATTTTTCTACAGTTTCCCAACTATGCTCATATCTTCTTCATCCTGAAATATTGCTTCCTTTGTTTTCTTTAGGGTTGGTTTGGTGGATATAAATTCTGTAAGGTTGTTTATATCATGGAAACTTTCTCCTTCAATTATAGCATATAGTTTTGTGTGGTATATTAGTCTAGGCTGTATGTCATGGTCTTTTAGGATGTGGAATCCGTTGCTTGAGGCTCTTTTGGCTTTCAAAGTATCCATTGAAAAATCTGTTATTCTGATGTGTTTTCCTTTATATATGACTTGTGTTTTTTCTCTTGTAACTCTCACTACACATTCTTTGCTTTGTATACTTAGGGATTTAACTACAGCAATGCCATGGGGATTTCTTTTTCTGGTCTTGTCTACTGATGTTCTGTGTGTTTCATGTGTCAGTATAGGTGGTTTTTCCTTTGGTTTGGGGGAATTTTTCTTCTGTATATTGGTAAAGATCTGGTCTCTGCCATTGACTTTGGGTCCTTCCCCCTCATCTGTGCCTGTAATTCAAAGGTTTGGTGTTCTGTGTTTCCTTGATTTTCCTTTCCCATAGAGATGTGGGATTCCCCCTATTTCTGGCTGCTTTGGTCTAGATCCTCTACTCAAGTAGAGTTCTCGTGTTCTGTCTTGCTTAACTCGCTCTGCTTCTGAGGTTGTCCTTTGAGTTTTCTAGCTGAGTTATTGGTCTTTTCCACTCCATCTTCAGTGTGTGTGTGTGTGTGTGTGTGTGTGTGTGTGTGTGTGTAGGTGTGATTATATGTGGAGCCTAGAGGACACATTTAGGTGTCCTCCTCAAGTCCTCTCCACCTTATGTTTTGAGACCAGGACACTCGCTGAAGCTGGATCTCACTGGTTGTGCTGGGCTGACTGACCAGTGGGCCCTGAGATCTGCCAACTATGCCTCACCAACTCTTAGACCAAGGGCATGCACCTCACCTAGGGTCTTGATATTAGTCTTTTAAAATATGGGTACGAGAGGTCTGAACTTGGATCCTCATGCTTGTTAAATTGTTAATCGAAGCATCTCTCAATCCACCTTGAAGTATCTTTTTCTGTGTGTAAAAGTCATTTATCACCAATATCTCGATCCATTCATTCTATTATGGCAGCATAAATGGTGATATTTGAACTTTATTATTCTCTCTACTTTATTAGCTTTAATGTTTCTGTAAGAAGAAACTTTCTTGAATCAATTCCCCGATTACCACCAGTTACAAAGTTTTATTAAATATTTTCCACTTTATACACTTTTCAAAACTGAGAGTTCACATCTGCAAATAGTTGCCAATTATATTTTATTGTTTGGGCATAATAGATCTGTTTTGACTCATTGACCTTGTCCTCACTGATAGTAAAATTGTCCCCAGTTTGGTAGTAAAAGAAATTTCACCTAGCCCCTGAGTCTCGTCATCATGGGCCATTCATCTTTGTGAGGTGCAGCTGCTGGGATGACAAATCATTTAGGTTTTAATGAACCGCAGGGGCTAGCTTAGCTTTTGTCTGCAACATAAACGCTCCCTGCACATGACAACCGTCAGGACTTTCTTTACTCTTGAATTCACGTGGCTTTTAATATTGTGGTTTCCCTTGCAAAGTGACACAGATTAATCTTCCCCAAACAGCAATGTTGAACTCGTCTATCTGCAGTGCTTACCTTAGTACAAGGCTTTGAATAAAATTGGGATGCTATCAATTTGTTTGATTATTTAACACTTCACAACTTAAGTGGGCTTATTATTGTAGAAATGTTTTCAAAATTCAGTAGAGGTACCTTTGCTTGTTTATTATAGCGATTATAATCTGATTTAGTCTGAAAATGCTTTCCATTCTTAAATGTATAGTTGAGTGTGTTTCTTTAGTCAAGGTCCAGTGATTAGAATTAAGCCACACAATTTATAATAGCAATAAGATAAACTCTTTAAAACATTGTATTTAGAAACGAATTAGAAAGTGTAAACGTAGAACAGATGAACTAGTCAGAGGTAGTATAGGAAAAGTATTCACCTTTTCCTACACAATTGAATAATAAGATATTAAAGTATCATTTTACTCTTGACATACCAAGAGTACATTTTTCTGCGATTAAGGATACCATCTCACTTTCCTATACGTTATGTGACTTTTCTAGGAGACCTGAACAAGTGTGTTCATCTGAGGATGAACAGATCATAGGACAAGGAAATGAATCCATACAAATCTAGCTTGGAGAACCAATGGATTTGGGGGGGGGTTCCTTATAGGAGCATGGGTAACTCAAAGACAGAAAGCCTACCCCAGCGTGGGAGAAGACTCGAGAAAGCTTCCCAGTGAAGGATCTTCGATCTTCAGTTGTTGTTCAAGTAAGCTTAGGGAGCAGCTTTGAGCCCCTGTAACTTTCAGGGCTTCCTGAGCCTTATAAATTTCGTTAGCTTTTTGAGTCTGAATGAACTTTCCTCCTCCTTCCTGAAGGAATGTTTCAATCCAGAGGAAAGAATGACACAGATCATAGCTAGGTTTTCAATATCATGAATTTATAGTAATGGATGTTTCTATTTTGACAAAAAAAAATATGGGCAGTTCATAAACACCTTTCACAGGAGGTTAGCTCAAAATAATAGCTAGGAAATACTCTTAGCTCAAGTGTACAGATACAGAAACTACAGCTCAGAAAAAAAATGTCATGTTTTTCTCTATCATAAAATTCTTTATGCTCAGCATCTTGTTAATTCTAAGAGAGTGGCAATTCATTTAAAAGTGTATTTCAGAAACTTTCATTCCTAAAACAGAAAATTTAAAAAAAAAAAGATCTGTAATGCACTCATCCTAGTTAAACAAGAAATGAGTTAGGGACAGAGAGGAGAGCAATGGCTCCCGGACCCTGCTGAAATTGGCCTACGATGATTATGGAGAATCCCATGGATCTGTCATTCTGTCTGGACACCAGGCAGCAGCTGCAGAAGACCGAATTGCTTCTCTCAAATGTGTATTGAGTTTCATTTCCTTTCCGCATCAGCAAAATAGAATGAAATGGGGAATTTTGGAAGTGGTCTGAAATATTATTGCTGACATCGCTGTAATTTGGAAACGGTCGGACCATTACACAGATGATTTGGCAGTTTGGGGAATTTACTCTGCATGTGGCACCAGGCCTGAGTCAGCCTGACACTGTCATTTCAAATTCCACCGTTTTCCTCAGGATTCTCTGTGATCTTCATCAAAGAATTGTTTGTGGGAGACCTACTCTGTGTGTCTGTCCTTGTGTACATCTGAGAGCTGAGTCAGTCCAGATTAGTAGCTTTGTAGAATGGGCCTTTCATGTTTCATTTGATGTCTTGTTTTTGCCCATCATCTATCTCTTCCCATAGACATCCCTTCGGACCTGGCTTTCCCCCAAAGCACCACTCTCTCGTTCTATTCCACTAGCTAGGATTTATGGCTATGCTGCCTCCACCTATAAAAACCAGCCACCCCTCCCCCACTCCCTTTCTGTCTCTCTTTTTCTATTTCTGTTGTCTTGCTCTCTCATTTCTAGAGGACTCGATTCTTACTATTTGCCATTTATCACCTAGAAACTGCTGTTGTAAGTGATTGGAAGGGGTAGGCTGTAATGTGCAGTTTGCTAATGTCCTGCGCTATCATGTTTCCCATGGTGCACTGGTTAAATGCGCCCTGTCACCATGGGGAGTTATGGGAACAATTCTGAAAATGCTTCTTTTGTCTCTATTCCAAATATTCGGGTTTCGGGAGCCTGGAAATTCTGAGACTGTATTAGTGAGCATGAATGACCATCGCCTAGATGTATCTTTCCCAAAGGCTGAATCTAAGAGAGTCTTGAATTTTGCAGTGCTCGTATAAATGTCCACTGGGCAGTTTTCCTCCTGCAGCAATTAGCAGAGTTAACTGCTAGCTATGACTCTGGAAACAATAATAGGCTCTAGGTTAAACTGCTTCTTAAATGGAAGTGTCTACTGTTTGAGTCAGCAAATCATCACAGATCTTTCTAGATCTATTGCTGTTGTAGCTTGTTGCTGGCTGGCTGTCTTTCAACTCAAGTTTGTAAATCAGGCTAGGCTCACAGGGGTGTGCCCGCCTCTGCCTCTCAAGTGCTAGGATGAAAGGCCTGGACCACCACTCCAGTCTGTTTTTAATGCCAGTGACTAGAGAAAAAAACTTAGCTAGACATGCATTTTTTGTGTTTCAAGTAATAGACCTTGCATTTTGTCTTAGAAATATTTTTGAAGAACCCCACTGAACATGTCTCTTGAAAGTTTTATTCTTCAATTATAGAATAGGACACATCTTAAGAAGTAGGACTGCAGGAAGGTTGTTGGTGAGCTGCCTCTCAGTGAGGGCACCCGGGCAAATGCTGCAGAGGTCGCCTCAGGAAAGCAGAAGACAGTGGTGTGGGACTGTCCCTCTGTCAAAGCTGACACACTAGTGGACTAACTCTCCTTACATTGATACTCAGAGCATCCACTCCTCCTACCCCTCCATTCTCTCTTGCCAGGTTCAAATGAACTTATTGGCTTCAGGACAATTCTAGAGAAAGAAAACCAAGGAAAGTGGCAAGGATAGAGTTAGAAATGCACATTGGCGGTACACACAACTTTATAGGAGCTGCCCATCAGCTGCAGCCAAAAATCAATGAATGCTCTAGTCTTTGTCCAAGGCCTGTGGACAAAAGGAACTTACATCAGATGAGTTTGTACTTTTACCGAACAAGTAACTTGCAATGGTGGAAGTTCTTTGAGCATGGAAGTTACTTAGAGTCTCTGACCTATACCAGGAAGTAGGGATAAAAATACTAACTAATTGTGGTTTCTGAGAGAACTGAATGCAGTGCTTGTGGAGCTGGAGAAATGGATCATGGTTAAGGATATACATGTGCTTACTTTTCTATCATGAAAGCACCATGGCCAAGATAACTTACAAAGAAAGCATTTAATTGGGCTTATATTTCAGAGTTAGAGTCCATGACGGCACAGCAAAGGCATGGTGGCAGGAACAGCTGTGAGCTCACATCTCTATCCCCACAGGTAGGAGTCAGTGAGAGGCACACTGGGAGGAGTCTTTTGAAATCTCCCCTCCCCCTCAGTGATACACCTCCTGCATCAAGGTCCCACCTGCTAATCTTCCCAAACAATTCCACCAACTGGGGTCCAGGCATCTGATCCATGGGCTGATGGGGGCCATTCTCATTCCAACTGCAATAGATCATATTTTTGCAGAGGGCCAAAGTTTATTTCCCAGCTCCTGTGTTGGGTGAGTCACAGCTACTATAACTCCTGTCCTATGAAGACTGACATATCAGGCCTCTCTTCAGGCACCTGCTCTCACACGCACAGACACATTTAAAAAATAATCTGTCCTGCATAAAGCACAGATCCTGGTGGGGAAATATGTGCTGTTACGTTACTGGTGATATCTATAGAAGTGTATAGCACTAACGTTAATAACTCCCCGTTTTACATACATTTCAGGGTTAATTACTACACTGTAGAAAGGACTGTGCTACTCAACTACATGATCTAACCTTAACATTAGTTTCCTGAAAGAACGGACAGTAGGGAAGCCATTGGTGAGATTTAACTCCCGCATGTCCTCATAATTTGATTAAAATTGACTAGAATTCTTTTGGTTAGAATTGATTTTAGGCTCCCATCAGTCTAACTTTCCGGGTTTATATTTTTAAAGAAAGCTTCTGACAGTCTATGTCTTTAAAAAGAAATATTTCGTTGTATAAAACCGAGTCAAATACCAAGAAACAACCTCTGCTCCTCCTGCTCGCTAACTTCCTCTGATGTCAAAGTGAGTAGAGCGTTCCTTAAACTCGAGAGGCCTCGGATGCTATGGTTTTGTCCCTGCTCACTTCCCTCCAGGGGAGAGAGAGAGGCAGCCCTTGCTTACTATTTTCAACTTTCTTTTGTTTGAGATGTACTAAATATGCAACACATTGGATGTATTTTTTTTTCTTGTCTGGATTTAAAACCCACCACTTTGGGTTTTTTGCAAACAATGATAGAATTTAAAACAGAGAAGCCTTGGAGACCATCTGCTTCCAGCGTAGGGCCTGACCAGTTGATTCCACTTAAAACAAGCTCATCGTCTAGCATCTATGTACTTCTTTGGTGTTTTACCCCTACATACTTAGCCTGACTACTCGTTAGTTTATACTTCTTTTTCTAATGAACAATGAGAATTCTCCCTGCTAAGTATTTTAATCAATCTGCCACAAAATAATATTTTTCTAATGAATTCTTGATTTATAGTAACCTTATTAGTTTGCTAATAGTTTATCAAACACACTGTGTGTTCTCTTACGGATCGCTTGCTCCATGCCTGGGGATGTACTCTCTGCTGAGAGCCCCGGCTGCACCCAGCTACCCATCCTTTTCATCCTATAACACTTACAAGTATTATTTGATCAACCCAGAATTAAGTGCCAGACTGCACAGTTCATCCCTTCTTTGCATTCTTTTATTACTACATAGTTTTGGTCACTGAAATGTTTCATACATGAATCTATTACATATATACACTGTATACACAATAAATTTATCAATGGTTTTCTTCACTGGAAGCAGGGTTACTTCCCCTCTAGGGGGTATTTAGAGATGTCCGTAGACATTCTTATTTGCTGTTATCGAGGAAATGTGGAGTAGAAGACAGGCTGGCTTCTGACCTACAGTGAAAAGAGGCTTGGGATAATACTAAGCACCCAGCAGTATAGGGGACACCCCACACTGGAGAGCTGACGAGAGTTCTGAGGTTACATGACCCGAATGGCAGATAGATATGTATGTAGGTAAAGAGTGAATGGACCTTTACTGTGTACTATGACTCTGCCAGTTCCACACCCTTCAGTAAAAACACTGACCAGCCTTTTGTCTTTTTTTAAAAAAAAATATTTGTTTATACATTTAGTATATGGAGAGATGAGTGTGTGTGCACACACATGCATATGCACACACACGCACACATGCACATGTGAGCATGTGTTTGTCCATGAAGACCAAAGCAATCATATCCTCTAAGAGCTGGTGTTACAGGCAGCTTTGAGGTATCCAATGTCTCGGTGCTGGGCACGAAACTCAGCATTCTGGAAGAGCAGCCAGCTCTCTGGACCACCAAGCTGTTGCTCCAGCCCCTGCGTGCCTTCTGGGACCCACACTGTGAACATTTTAAGTAACGTTGCCTCTTTCTTTGAAGAGATCCAGATGCGCTGCATTTTGGTTTCATAATGATTTTATGTTTTGAAACAAATGGATTTAATATGTTTAGAATGCTGGCTTTAAATCAGGGTGACTGAGTTGAATTAGGGACCTTGAGCATATGACTTAATATCTCTTGCCTTTGGTTTACTCCTATGTAGAATATTGGTGCATATAGTAGATTCTTCTTCTTCTTTTTTTTTATTAACTCGGGATCACTTTGAAGTAATGTGCTGCCTCTTTGACTTTCTGCTACAGTGTACCCTCTTACCCTACAGTAGGGTTAACTTCAACAGACCATTAGGTCTGTTCATGGCAGCATCACAGTCACCGCCTCAGCATCAGCAGCATGACTACCACCATCTTCACCATTACCATCCTCTCCATTACCATCCTCCCCATCACCATCCTCAACATCACCATCCTCACCATCACCATGCTCATCATCACCATGCTCATCATCACCATCCTCACCATCACCATGCTCATCATCACCATCCTCGCCATCACCATCTTCACCATCACCATCCTCTCCTTCACCATCCTCACCATCACCATCCTCACCATCACCATCCTCACCATCACCATCTTCACCATCACCATCCTCTCCTTCACCATCCTCACCATCACCATCCTCACCATCACCATGCTCATCATCATTACATCATCACAAACACTCATCTCCCTTTGCCCTTCTTTCAGTCAGTGCCAACTTTTCTAATGTCCTGTAAGAATATATGCTTTTAACTCTATTTTGAGGTGCTGAAAGCTGAACCCCAGATTTCTAGGCATATGATATGCAATAGAATGGAATCACTGGCCCGAGTTATTTCAAACTTGAGATTGTGTTTGTGGTCAAATATATTTTAAATATTGATGATGGTACCTGTGAAATTCTATTTGTCTTCCTGTGACAAAAATTTCACTCCACTTTTATAAATAACTGTTATCCACCTTATAGTCAACACTTTTTCGTAAATAGATAAATATTTTCTTCTCTGTTGATGGGATTCTTTTTTAGAATTTATCTGTATATACATAGATGTTTTGCTGAATGTATGCCTGGATAATACACATATGGGCCTGGTACCTTTGGAAGCCAGAGGAGAATGTCAGATCCCCAGGGACTAGAATTATAGACAGATTTGAGTTCCCATGTGGGCACAAGGAAATGAAGCTGAGTCCTTGGAAGGGCAGCCAGGGTTCTTAACTGACAGCTCATCTCTTCAGCCCCGTAAGTAGGACTCTTGTCATTAGAATCTGCAGATTTTTAATGTCCTTTTACACACTCCATTAGCCACATCCTATGGTGCTAGGCACACAACCCCTAAGCTTTCTGTCACAGGTAGTATTCTCTGTCTAGATCATCACTGCCCGGGTGAATGTTCTGTCATGACAGAAAATGTGTGGAGCTCAGTGAAATGATATCCCTTGAAACGTGTCTAGGACAATTGGGAGATGATTCTTAAATTTAGGTTCCTTCATGATTTTTTGTTTTGCTTTGCTTTGCTTTGGGTTTGGAGCATGGGGGTAGAGAAGACCTGCATGCCTGCCGTTGCATACAAAGGGGAATCAGAGGACAGCTCAGGAGATCAATTCTCTCCCTGCACTATGTGGGATGAAGTTATTGATCTCGGGTCCCCACATCATAGTGGCAAGTGCCCTTACCTACTGAGCCATCTCTTTGGATAGAGAATCAATTTTTAACTTTTAAAAAAGATTAATCCAGTGGCCACCGAGACTCTGCAGTAAGTATTCACCTGATATTCTAAGCTTAAACTCCTCACTGCATTTCTAGTCTCTACATGCGACGAAAATTGAATTTGTTTGTTTTATTTTATCCGTGTGTTATTTATACTTCATTTTATTAGATGCCAATAATCTTAGATCATTGGAACTACACATATGTATTTCTGTTTATAGAGTATTTCATGCTTTAAAATGTTCTAATTTCTTAAAATTGGGTGATTAATTTAATATTTTAAAAGATTTATTTATTTTAGGTATATGAGTAAAGAAGAGGGCATCAGTTCCAGTACAGATGGTTGTGAACCACCATGTGGTTGCTGGAAATTGAACTAGAACCTCTGGAAGAGCAGTCAGTGTTCTTAACCGCTGAGCCATCTCTCCAGCCCCCATTAATTTAATATTTTTGCAAGAGAAATAACAATGCTTATCAAAAAATTTACAAAGATGTAAATGAAAAAAATCACCTTTGTGATGCAAAGTAGATATAGTACAGTCTGTTCACATCTTACACATACCCAACATACACTACATACATACATACTCACACACACTAAACACACGCACATACTATATTTACACACTCTCTACACTCAACATACATTCTGTACACAACATACTCTATACAAAATACTGAGGAGAAGCACTAATAGCTACAAAATGCATCAATTATCACTTTAATCATTTTACTTTGTTTTTCCCACTATTATTCCCAAGACATGTTGAAGGCTAATGTGCATATAACTAGTAAATGGATAAACAGACTAGCATTTTTTTTAAAGAAATTGAATTCTGCTAGGTTTGCATCATATACTAAGCAATATATCCATCTTTCAGGCAGAAATTGAACAAAAAATATTATGTCACTGTTGTTATGTATCATCCACCATAATATTAATGATCATCTTGAACAATTGTGACTTAATAAGAGCATATGCCATCTGCCAGAAGCCCATTATTAAGGGGTAGAGCCTCACAGTCAGCTATTGGATGGAACACCGGGCCCCCAATGGAGGAACTAGAGAAAGTACCCAAGGAGCTGAAGGGGGCTGCAACCCTGTAGGTAGAACAACAATATGAACTAACCAGCACCCCCTGAACTCGTGTCTCTAGCTGCATATGTAGCAGAAGGTGGCCTAATCGGCCATCATTGGGAAGAGAGGCTCCTTGGTCTTGCAAACTTTATATGACCCAGCACAGGGGAAGGCCAGGGCCAAGTAGTGGGAGTGGGTAGGTAGGGGAGCAGGGGCTGGGGGAGGGTATGGGGAACTTTCGGGATAGCATTTGAAATGTAAATAAAGAAAATATCTAATTAAAAAAGGGGGGGAATAGAGCCTATAAGCCTATAATGTATCGCTACCATCTGTGCCAGGGTTTTTACTTGCTTGGTCTTGTGATGGTAACTATGATGCTATGCACGTAAGTGAATGTGGTAACTATGGTGCTATGCATGGAAGTGAATGTGGTAACTATGGTGCTATGCACGGAAGTGAATGTGGTAACTATGTCTTGTCCAGCAGACAGTTTACAGACCCCTCTGCCTCCTTCCCTTTCTGCCTCCTTCCACACAAAGTTCCCTAAGCTTTGGTGAGGGGGGGGGGTTGTAATCAAGATGTCTCAATTGGAATGAGAACCTAATCTCGTTTTTAAAGAGTGCATACTGGTTGAGATATATTCACTGGATTTTTAAATTTGTTCTTCAGGTTCTACTGTTTAGATACCAGTAATTTTATAGTATAAAATAAGCATAATATGACTTTTGTAGTTGCACCATAGTCTATTTATCTGTGTGTGATAATTTATTGAATTGGGTAGCTGCACCATAGCCCATTTATCATTGTGTGATAATTTATTGGATTGGGTCCTTATTCCTGGGCATGTGGAATGTTTCTCGTAAATACCTCTATGTTTGCCATAAGATGCCTTAAGCTTTTCATCTGCTTATTTCCTTAGGATACATTCTTAAAGTAAAATCCCAAGGCCAGGTGGAAGAAACTGATTTAAGAGCCCTGAAATATATTGCCAAATTGCCCTCCAGAAAGTTCTTTCTTGCTTATAGAAGAAAAGAAATAATCCATCTTCTAAGTCTACTCTAATCATTTTTATGTAGTATTCCTTTGAACCTTTGAACTTCTCTGGTTTTAGGGCTCAGAATTGCTTATTTTTAAATACATGTTTTTTTTTCTCCAGAGGATTAGCCAACTAATCACTGTGTTACATACTTAGCCAAACGACATAGCTCTCTTGATTTTTCTTAGAAAAGACTTTGAAATATAACATTTTTTTTTATTGTTTAAATTATTTCTTTCCAGGGTGAACCAGGAGCCAAAGGAGACACTGGTCTGGCTGGTCTCAATGGACAAAATGTAAGCCTAATTCTCTTTTAAACAATGTTCTGTTTAGATTTTACCACGAAATAGTCTTTCTAACACAATTAAAGCTGGCTGTCCTTGGCAGAGCCAGCCACAGTCAAACAAATGGAAGGATGGAGGCACATTTTTATACAGTTATTTTACAGCAGTGTTTTCGTTTCATTACAGGGCTCTCAAGGCTTCATTTGTCTCGTGAATGTCTTTTCTTCCTCTTTATTTCTTGCTGACTTTTAAAAAAGCCTTACTTTCCGCTATCAATTTCTTCCTGCATATGTTCAATAGTGACCTGTGTTCCCAGCTGGCAGTCATGGTCCATGTCACCCATGTCTCCCTCTAGAGAAAGGCTATGTCTGTCTGTAGGATTGCATTTATGTAGAGGAGAAGGGAGAAAAGGAAGGCTGTGTTATATGGCTTAAAGGGCCACATTACCTACTTTATGAATCAAGTGTAAGGACACACTCCCCACAGCTCTCTCTGTCTAGTTGCATAATGCACAAAGCCTTTTCAATCCTTAACATGGCTAGAGGTACTCTGAAATTCATCTTGTGTGCAATAGACCTTCACAGCGGGAAAGAAGGATGGAAACCAATCTTTGTGGACCGTGGAGGAAGTAAGAAAGATCGTAAGAGACTTGCTTCCAAAAGAGAAACATCCCAGGAGTCACCCAGGCACAAGCTTCTTCCTGCCACCCTTGACTTTAGCTCCTTGTGTAGTTCCCAAGACTATCCATTCACATTGTTACTGTGACACTAAGTATCCATTCACATTGTTACTGTGACACCAGTCCTTCTTGCTCTTCACCTTTGCAATGAATTCCCTAGACTGTGTTAGCACTAGAACCAGTGGTTTCCCACCAAAGAGTCTGTACGTACTCTCATCGCCTTCTCTTGCTACATCAGGATGCTGATCAATTTGTTTAAATGCAGCATCTAACCTACTCTGATATCACTGCACATGGTACTTCACTCAATGGTAAAAGTTCGGGAGCAAAGGCCCATATTTTACCCTACTTGTGCCATTCATTGAACAAGGCCATACCTATGGAGAGTGCACTTATGGGGAGACAAGAATTCCTCCTGAATGGGATGGTCCTGCAGGAGTCAAGCACAACTCCAGTAAGAAAGGTTCTATTCCTTTCATCCTGTAATGTCTTGAGACTATGGAGTATACCACCAAGCAAGAAACAGCCCACTAATTTGCTCAGCAAGTCACCTGCCATAATGCCTTGATCTAGCATGCCAAAAAAGCTAACAGAAGACCGAGTTTCAAATTTCTAATGAAAGTAGTTCCTGAAAAAGAATGTTTTCATGGCCACCGCATCTTCCCAGCTAATATGACTAAAGAAGAAAGCAAGCTCTCATTACTTGCTCCTACTTCTTGGTCATGGCTCCTGAATATCTCGGGGAAATTCAAGGAAGGAAAACACCATCTACATGTCATCTAGGAAACTAGTAAAATCACCCTTTAATTCTGAATGGCAGATGGAAACGTCTCATTTTCCCACTACATCATGCCCCACACCACTGCCTGTTCTTCGGGGCGAAACACCTGACTGTAAACCAAAGCATTTCAGTACTTGTGACAATTCATGCTGACCTTGTAATTACAGGCATACCTTTTAGGGAATATATTATATGTTAATGGTGATTTTAAATCTCACTAAAGCTGAGTCACTATAGGGATTTTAGCTTTCAGAACATCCAGTTAGCATGCAAGGGAACAAATTCAATATTCTAAGCTTGCCAACTTCTAAGCTACTTTCTACATTACAGTGACTTGTAATGATTTAATATTTCCACTAAATGAATTCAAACAGGCCTGTCTTGATAGTTTTCACTGTTGCATATTAGATTTAGTGTGATGTGATGTATCGTATAATACATCTTTCTGTGTCAACTTTTTCACAAAATAGCTAGCCTACTTAGTTTAGAAAAAGAAAGCACACTGTGGTCCATTCTTTTTCAGCTGGGCACTGTGAGATTTAGGACAAGGCAATTCTCTGCCATGTGAGATTGTCTTTATGTATATGTATACATATAAATATGCATACAATAACATTTAATTTGAAAGGAGGCCATGAATTTGAAAGAGAGCAAGGAAAGGTGTGTGGGAGAATTGAGAGGGAGGAAAAGGCAAGGAGAAATGTAATTATATTATAAGCTCTAAAAAAGAAAAATGAAAGCAGAATATAGTGTGTCCTCAAGGTTCCCAAGTAATATGAAATAATAGCCTTTATTCATTGGGACAACAAGGCTATTTCTCTCTCTCTCTTTCTCTCTCTCTCTCTCTCTCTCTCTCTCTCTCTCTCTCTCTCTCTCTCTGTGTGTGTGTGTGTGTGTGTGTGTGTGTGTTTGTGTGAACTTGTATGAACTTTGGGTTTAAACTCTATAAAGTATTAATAAAAGTATTTCTACTGCAGTACAAGTGTACAAGTGATGGTTACTAAGCAATATAGAAATTGCAAAATTTTAAAATTTCTACAATGTATCCTTCAAAATATCTTAGAATAGACTTGAGATATGTGTAAGTATCCTATTGCTGTCTGGTTCGAATCCCAGCTTTTCCAGTAGCTACAGATCACATTTTTCCTTCTCGTTCCTTTATTTGCACAATGGGAAAATCAGATTACTAGTACTTGCAGATATCCTGGGAGAATCAACAGAGTTATCATGCGTGCAGCAGTAGAAGGGTGCTCAGCACACACAAGAATTGTGTGGGCAATCATTCTCTGTTATCAAAAGCTTTCAGATGTGATGTATTATCTTTAATAGATACCTCCTTCATTAGTTTCCTTTCATTCAACATCAGAAGAGTAGGTTTCAGTCATTCAGCTTAGTCTTTTATGTTTATTTTGATCTTTGAAACATCCTACGATAAAATTACTGTAACTGACATTTCTCGAATTACCACACAAATCTCCATACACCAGTGTGATCTCTACTACTAATTATAAAAACCCTGAAATGACAAAACCAGAAAGTATCATCTGGTGATAGCTGTTGCCATTGCTAGGAAACTAGATTACATCAGTAGATAGCTCGCTCAAGGAATTAATTAGTAGTTTAAATTTTTAAATAAAAAATATTTTATACTATTTGATTTTTTAAAAATGCTATATTATATGCACAGTAGACTTTTCCAATAAAAACTCTGCAGTCTATTTGCTTTATGTGAAAACGTCCCTCAGCTTTTGTTTTGCCTTTAGAGAAAACTTCCCATCTCACATTACATGCAGATACAACTACCATGCTTCAGGGAATAATTTTACTGAGAGCCCTAATAATAGATACCCATCCATGTCTCAAGTTTAAAATCCATTTCATTTGATGTTTCGTGCTTTTTAACTTAAAGTTTTATGGATTAAAAAGATAAAAACTTTCGTAGGTGAATACTGTGTTTGCAATACTGCTCTTTCCCCATCTCTCCCTCTAGCTTCTCCCATATCTTCCCCACCACTCCTCAAATTCATAACCTTTTCTATAATTTTCTTCACACACACACGCACACGTGCACATGCATGACCAACTGAGCCTGTTTTATGATGTTCTTATGTATATGTGTTTAGAGTTGATAACTGTTTTAGGACTGGATAACCCATGACTGGGCACATCCCTTGGGGGAGAAGATTCCTTTCTTACAGCCATTGATTGCTGATGGCTCGTCATCCAGAGATGGGGCGCCTTGTGAAATTTTTCTAATCTGCACTGGCTTGTCAACAGGTGCTGCCATTATGCAGGTCTTGTTTAGGCAACCACATTGTCAAGGTTTCATGGCTGCAACTCTGCTATCTAGAAGGCACAGCTCGGGCATTACAGACCAACACTCACACTTCTAAACATGTTTTATGTTTTTGTTCTGTGTCTTTTTTCTTCCCTCAGGCACTCAATAACATTGATAGCAGCAACAGCATGACAGGAGAAGAAAAATCTTACTTGCAAAAGCATCACCGAGCTGCTTTTCGGAGCCTATTACAAACCCATAGCCTTAACATTGCAGCACTTTGTCACAGGGGACATGAGTTACATGGTCTACTTCCATGGCCATAGCTGTAGGAGCTTGATGAACACAGAGCTTCTCTGCTGCATTTTAGTCTCTATGACTTACAGCACAGTTGTTACATATCTGTAAACCTGAGTGTGAAACACCACAAAGATGCCATTAATTAACACTTACTTGCCCTAAAAAACAATAAATAACCTTTGATAAGTGACAGCCAGCTAGTAACAGTTATAATCATTACAACAATGATTCTGGGCATCTCTTCAAAATAACTATTGCATATACCTTTTTTTAATGCAGGTACCTTGGCTACCTAGGGCGATGCGGTAACACTATTCTTTTCCTGACTCCCTAATGCCATATTGCAAAGTCTTGAGCAATGGTCTTATGTATATGTGTTTAGAGCTGACAACTGTTTTAGGACTGGATGAGCACATATAATAGACTTTCTGGCAAACAACGTTGAAGTAGCTTCCCACTTAATTAAAATAAAAAAAGTTATTCCCATAGCTATATGCTTTGACCTCTGACTGACCTTGACTTCATACCATATATCATAAGATGCTACCTTAGTGAGTTTCCTACTTGCTGTTTATTTCACCTGTACACTTTCCCCTGGGACTGTTCTGGGAGTGAAACCTTCTAAAATAGCAAGCAGTCCCCCGCATGCAGAGGTGGTTTCTAACCATCCCACCTGAGGCAGCTTTCTCCAGCATTTGTCTCATCACATCTACTGAAATGTTTACTGTCCATCTCACAAGTCATACAGGTGGCAAGAATCTTAATTTTGGGGAAGAAAAACACCTGAATTTATTTATTTATCTATTTACTTATTTACTTACTTAACTTACTTATTTGTAGCAAGGAAGACTTTTTACTCAAAACAGATGGAACAGGGAATTGCAGTAAGGGAGGGGGTCAGGCACATCTCCAGACACAAGGAGGACCTGGTTGTAGTTGCCGACAGCAGCATAGAGGAGACAATGTGGGGGAAATTACTAAAGGGAAATATCAAGTAAGGCACAGTTCTGGTCTAGAAGAATTCTTTGTAAAGACAGCCAAGAACTAGATGTCAAAGGGAGGAGATGAAGAGCAGATTCAATTCATACTGAGATTTGCCAGGGAAAAACCAATTACACCATATGGGCCAAATTTAAAGTAAGCCTTATTTAATATTAACTACTGACCAAGGGATGGAGTTTGTCACACCCATTCCCTGGAATTTCCCCACTGAAAATGGCCTTGAGCCATGAGTCGTAGGGGTTTACATGGACAAATCTATAGGCCACTGTACTTTTCCATGAGACTTTATTATTTTCCAAGAACTACAACTCCCAGCATTTCAGGAAGTTACCTAGTCCTTGGGCAGGTGGGGCTTATGGGTTAATTTAGGGGATTGCAATTCCGAGGATGGAAGCGTTTTGTAAGCTGTCTTAGCAATACTTTTAGATAACCAAGTTGAGCAAGCCAAGGGCAAGGCAGGGCATAGTCCAGACTTAGCAAGAGCACTCAGAGGAACCTGATTTGTGTTAGGTAATAGAGGTTACTTTTGTTACCACCTTCTTCTCTTATGTCTGATCTCCAAAGTGATGCAGAAACACAGAGAGAACTAAAAACTCAAGACAAGAGTAAACATGTAACAGATTCTGTTAGTCATGATGGAGAAGGTAAAAGGAATGGGCAAAATTATTTTTACTAATATACATTACTTGATGCATTAATGCCAACATTATCATTTCAGTGAACACTATACAAAGTATTAACAAACTAACATTATTTTCTTATACTACACATTATAAAGCAAACTGGAAATACAACTCAGTAGTGAAGAACTTGACAGCATGACCAAGGCTCTGGGCTCTGTCCTTATCACTGAGAAGAATGGGGCTGGAGAAGAAGAGCATCCAATGAGCAGTTACTTTATCAGACAGAGTAGGTCTAGGATAGTGAGTGGCCACAAGGTACCGGGAAAATATTTAGTGGACATGTGCATAAATGAATGATAGAAATTCATTCACAGAAATGGCACGTCTCCCTGTGAGTGGTTAGCATATTCTTCTGCCAGCTTTTACTCTCAAGAATCTACTATTTTAGAAAGGAATAGATAGATATTCCAAATAATATTCCAAATACAATATAGCAGATTACTACATTTTAAATATTATTTATTAAACACTAAAACGATTAAAATACATGAAGGTATTTATTCATTTCAAAGTTGCTTTTCAAGTTGAATGTTTTATTCATCCTTTGTTCTTGTTAATGTTTGACATGGTTTTCACATTCTGTGCAACAAAATTGTTTCCTCTAGTTATTTTATTACTTTGGTTTGTCCTTAGATTTTTGTACTGAATACCTGTAGGTGCTGGGATGTGCGTTATTTATTCCCTACAAAACTCCCAAGCAGTGATAGCTAGATCCCTGTGCTAGGAACAGCAAGATGTTTAGACTTACAGTATGTAATATCACTCCCAAATGCACCCTTTTCCCACTGTTCCTCCTCACTCATCCTATGTGTTCAAACGAAGGAAGGCATCCTTCCTACTCACACCCAGTCAGGGTGTGTTCATCCGACTCACCTTCTCCTTTCCACAGAGAACACTTTCAGCTGAAGAATCGATGTGGCCATCACCAATTAAGTGCCTCCTCCAAACACCCAAGAATCAGGAGGATTTGACATATTGGAAAAAACGCATCTGACAATTTTTCTGTCTCATGTAGTTCCATTTGATATCTTTATAAATCCAGGTTTTAAAAAAAAGAAAATTAGAAAACTGAAACATAGTTTCAAATGGACAAGTGCTACATTTTACCTCCAGCCCCATGAGGGACAGAAGAACGCAGCCTCTGTAGTCCTCCTCCCAATAATTAAATTTCTTGATAGACACATGAACATGTCTTTTGATGTAACTCATGATTTTTTTTTGGCAAGCTTTATAAAGGCTAAATCAATGCAAAATCAGAGGTATTTACAACATCCACAAATTTAATCCAAAGAGGATATTTCAAGGCTCATATAGATCTAAATGATGGTTCCCCAGATGGTGAATTAATGTAATTTTAGCAGGATGCAAAGTTGCCCAAATATGCAGTATTGAGGCCCAGCACTGGTTTAAGGTATCTGAAGCACAGATACAATGGAGCACCACAGCACAGATACAATGGAGCACCATAGCACAGATGGAGTTTATCACAGCGATGCTAGTTGCCTGTTTCTGTACTAGAAAGGAAAGACTGGGATTTGGGAGTTCAGGAAGCATGAATTGTTTTTTATTTGTTAATTTGTTTGTTTGTTTTTATTTTTGTGTTTTTGTCTTTTTTGTTTTTCTAATAATCTGTCAGTAATTGGAACTTTTGGTGACTCTTCTACAGAAAACCATTTTGGTTATGTTCTTTTCAGGGTTTGAAAGGTGACTCTGGTCCTCAAGGTCCACCTGGCCCAAAAGGAGAAAAGGTACTGTATCTACCCAGAAGCACACACACACACACACACACACACACACACACACACACACACACACACACACACACACACACACGGCCTGAAGTGAGTGACTTCTTGTAGATCCTCTCTGGCTACCCAAACATCCCGAATATGGCAGAAGGCTGTTGTGTGAAAAGCCTGAGTGAGGAAAGCCTTTTAGTTGCTTCAATGTGAGAGACTGTGTGTGCAGTCACTAGCTGACATTAACACAGGAGTGAAACCCCTGTTTCTCACCTTTGCTTGACAGGGAGAGTGTTCCATCAGCACATTAGCAAAGGTGTCCTGTGTCAGGAAACTCAGCCAATAACACCAAGCTGTCACCTTAATGATCAGGCAGGTGGTGTTGGGGGAAAGGAAGCTCACTCTGTGCCTCCACTTTAAATCAAATGATCCATTTCTTGTGCTTTCCCACTGTACCATTTCATAACAGCATTTTGGAAGTGGCCTTTCAGTGAGAGCCAACGAGTATTAAATTCAAGGGTTGTACTGAATACGGTAATTAGGCAATCCTGATTTCATGGGAATTGTATATATCTGCATTTTATTCACGCTGAGGGCATACAGAATTCCTTCCTATCTTAAATATTTATCTCTGCACCAGACGATCTCACAGAGCGATCCTTAGGAACTGATTTAAGTTCCTTAACAACTGTTACTTGTCCCAAAAAGAAGGAATATACAATGCCTTAAAACTTCAGATGCCTAAGTTTAATGAGAAAAAGAGAAAATCCTAGATTTAGCATGACAACCTGATGGCTCATGCCACAGACACAAGGACTCCACGATGTTCAAGGCAACGAAAGCACTGCAAGGCCACTCGGTCTCGATGACTATGGAGTTCTCTTTAAGTGACAGAACTCCTGAGACAGAAGAGCACCGGGGTGACACAGCATGAACTGTGGAGACTTTTTCAAAGTCTGTTTTTAAAAGACATGACCTTACTGTGTAACCCTGGCTGGTCTGGAACTTGCAGCGTCAGTGAGGCTAGCCTTAAAGTCACAGAGATCCTCTTGTCTCTACCCTGAGTGCTGGCATTTAGAATGTCTACCACCGTGCCCAGCATTTTCAAGGACTTTCTAATAGCCAAGATACACACACCTGGAAACCTGTATTCACGTAGGTCAGCAAAGCAATTCTAGTACTGGAGAATACAGACGGAGGGAGCTTTCTGAGAGCTAGAGGCGCAAGTGATGCCGATGCAGCAGAGCCTAGCAGAGGCTGTGGGAACAGCTCCTTGCAGCTGGAAGGCATGGTGGGGCGGGGAGATCCACTTATTATTTCTGCTGATTCTCATACAAACTTTGTCAGAAAAATTATCTGCCTTCATGACGCTTCCCAGCTGCTCTGTTGGCAAGGAACCATATTTGGAAAGATAATTTTTTCTAATTTTGGATTCATAGTCAAAAGAATAAAAAAAATTTAGATTATTTTACTTTTTCAAAACACATTTTGCTATTGCAGAAAGCATGAGGGCACACAAGGCGATTTTTATATCATAAGCCCCAAAGGGAACGTGAAACAGCTCTCATTGTGCAAAAAATTTTATCAAGAAAAATTCTATTTTTATATCCTTTCAAATTATGAATTTGCTGGTAGGGAAATTGAGAAGGGTTTGGGGGGAATTGGAAAACGGGGGAAGAATATGATTCAAACTATATCATGAAGTTCTCAAAGAACAGATGAAAATGTAAAAGAAAAAGATTTATCTTTTTATATTGTTTCTCTCCATAACCTCTTAAATAATGTACAGAAAGGTGCTGTTGTTAACCGCAACTTTTCTTTCATCTATTTTAGGGTGATATGGGACCTCCAGGGCCACCAGCCTTAACTGTAAGTAATTTTAAAGAAAAAAATTGAAATGTTCCATTTGCTTTTCATATCACATCATGACTGAGATACAATTTAAGTATTACAGGAATTAATAGTGAGCTTTGAATATGCCTAGCAAACCTTCTCACTTTAAAGATGAATTCCTGCCCTGAGCAATGATGTTCTTGGCCCAAAGCCTTAGGAGTATTTTTCTTTTTAATAGAAGTCTGTAATCAGTATCTACCTCAAGCATATTTCTACATCCTTACCATGGTTCATAACCACGTCCCTGGGGTTGATTAGGCATTATTTTTTGAATAAAATACATATTATGAGTAAGTAGAAGTAGACAGTTCCACTTGGCCTAAAAATTGTAAAAGTGACACTAGATATAACCATCCAATAGGAAAAAACTCCTCCTTCCCCTTCTCCTCCTCCTCCTCTTCTTCCTCCTCTTCCTCCTCCTCCTCTTCCTCCTCCTCCTCCTCCTCATCCTTCTCCTCCTCCTCTCCCTCCTCCTCCTCCTTCTCCTCTTCCTCCTCTTCATCCTCATCCTATCTCCCTTTCTCTTCCTCCCCCCTCCTCATTCCCCTCTGTTCCTCTCCCCTCCCCGACCGACCTTACACCCAGAACTCAGAATTCTCTATGTTGACCAGGCTGGCTTTGAACTCACAGAGACCCACTGAACTCTGCCTCCCAAGTGCTGGGATTAAAGTGTGGGCCACCACACTCAGACAAGAGATACACTTTCACACTGATTGTTACTTTGCTTGCAAACCTACCAGAGACTATTTTCCCATGATTTATTTATAAGATTTGCAAATGATAAAACAGCAGGAGATTCGTGAGAAAAGTTAATAATGTGCACATGATAGGATAGTTGCCAAGTAAATATTTCATCATTTCTTAAGTATCTAATCATAAACATATGGAGTATTCCATTTACATACAATCTACTACTCCAAATTCTCTGCATAGAGCATTAAAGATTCTCATTTAACTTAAGAAAGATTCTAAGCTTAATGAAAAAGAAAAAGAATAAGATCAAATGTAGCCTGATGTCTGTCATCTTTCATGTTGATATTATTAATTGTAAATGAAGCAGAAGTCACTAATATTCAAAGATCCATGATGATGGTAGATGTCTCCCAGGACTTGGGATGGGGCACTTCTGGCCATAGAGCATTGACATTTGAAGGGCTGTGATCTTATATGTGTGTATTTTACCTAGACTTGAACAACCCGAATGGAATGAAAGCATTGTCTAGTTCACATCATTTTCCAACTGGCATTTAAAGAAGAAAAATGTTTCTTGGTGTATGGGAAATCTAAGAAGTGAAACACGGGGCTTTACTTTAGAAGATGAAAAAATCTTGAAGGACTTTATTTTCAAAATTGAATGAAATAATTTTGAAAGAAACATTTAGCTTTTTTTTAGATGTTTTATTTATTTACATTTCAAATGTTATCCCCTTCCCTGGTTTTCCCTCAGAAAACCCCCTATACCTCCCCTTCACCTGCTCACTAACACATTCACTCCTGCTTCCTGGCCCTGGCATTCCCCTATACTGGGGCATGGACTCTTCATAGGACCAAGGGCCTCTCCTCCCATTGATAACTGACAAGGCCATCCTCTGCTACATATGCAGCTGGAGCCATGAGTCCCACCATGTGTACTCTTTGGTTGGTGGTTTAGTCCCTGGGAACTCTGGGGGTACTGGTTAGTTCATATTGTGGTTCCTCCTATGGGGCTGCAAACCCCTTCAGCTCCTCAAGTCCTTTCTCTAGCTCCTTCATCGGGTACCCTGTGCTCAGTCCAATGGATGGCTGCGAGCATCCACCTCTGTATTTGCCAGGCACTGGTGGAGCCTCTCAGGAGACAGCTATAACCAGCTCCTGTCAGCAAGCCCTGTTGGCATCCACAAAAGTGTCTGGGTTTGGTGATTGTATGTGGAATGGATCCCCAGGTGGGGCAGTCTCTGGATGGTTGTTCCTTCAGTCTCTGCTCCACACTTTGTTTTTATCACTCCTTCCATGGGTATTTTGTTTCCCATTCTAAGAAAGATAGAAGTATCCTCACTTTGGTCTTCCTTCTTCTTGAGTTTCCTGTAGTTTGTGAATTATATCTTGGGTATTTCGAGCTTCTGGGCTAATATCCACTAACCAGTGAGTGCATACCATATGTGTTCTTTTGTGATTGGGTTACCTCACTAAGGATTATGTTTTCTAGTTCCATCCATTTGCCTAAGAATTTCATAAATTCATTGTTTTTTGTAACTGAGTAGTACTCCATTGTGTAAATGTACCACAGAGCTAATATTCAATATATATAAAGAACTCAAGAAGTTAGACTCCAGGGAACCAAATAACCCTATTAAAAATGGGGTACAGAACTAAACAAAAGATTTTCAACTGAGGAATATCAAATGGCCAAGAAGCACCTAAAGAAATATTCAACATCCTTAGTCATCAGGGAAATGCAAATCAAAGGAACTCTGAGATTCCACCTCATACCAGTAAGAATGGCTAAAATAAAAAACTCAGGTGACAGCAGATGCTAGTGAGGATGTGGAGAAAGAGGAACACTCCTCCATTGCTGGTGGGAATGCAAGCTGGTAAAACCACTCTGGAAATCACTTTGACGGTTCCTCAGAAAATTAGACATAGTACTACCTGAGGACCCACCTATACCACTCCTGGGCATATACCCAGAAGATGGTCCAACATGTAAAAAGGACACATGCTCCCCTATGTTCATAAAGGCCAGTGACTGTTTCTTCAGCTTAGTCACGTGTCTAACTACCTCACTTAGTCACTTGACTCGCTGGTCATTTTCAGCTCCTGTGTGAAGGCTGATATATGAACTTTGTTCATTATTTCACTTGAAATGAAATCTGGGACCCACGGCAGCCAAGGAATTGTACTGGTCTCTATCGACAGTATGAATGGTTCACAGCAACTGATTCCTTTTTTCTAAGGAACCCCCCCCATGGTGGTCTCAATGCCAGTCTTCTAGGATGCATTACAGAGAAAAAGCTAGGATATTTTGCTCTGTGGTATCTAAAGATATGACAAATCCAAAGTCTAATAAAAATGTATTGCAATTTATTTTATAAAATGAAACAACAACAATAATAATAATAATAATAATAATGTGTGTATTACTATTTGATATACCTGCTACCAATTTGTTTCCTTGTGTACACAGTCATCATCTAAAAATAAGGGTGTGCACTAAATATTTAATTGATCTTATAATGCATATTAATATTTTATTAATTGAAGTAACTGATATGAGTCTTCCGGGAAGTCAAATGACTAACCACTCTGTAATATATTAAACAAGACAATGATAAATCAGGGTGCTAATCCACAGTAATTCTCAAAACCCACTTTCCACTAAAATCCATTGGCAAGCTTTAGAAAATACCAACCTTGGGCCTCCATCCCACCAGATTTTAATTTAATAGGCCAAACGTGGGACCAACACATTTTTTAGGTCCCACAAGTAGTGTATGGAAAACCATTGTTTACAGAAACTGGTGAAACAAGCTTTCTTCCTGTCCCTTTTTTTTTTTTTTTTTTTTTGAGAATGTTGCAGCGGCCTGGCTTTCATTTGAAGTCCAACTCAATGAACAGTAATAAAGAAATATCTCTATCATTGGGGAAGCATACTGGTAAAAATTAAGATAGTTTCCACTCCAAAAATCCCCTCTCCCTCCTCCCACTGCTCCCCAACCCACCCACTCCCACTTCCTGGCCCTGGCATTCCCCTATACTGGGGCATAGAATCTTCACAGGACAAGGGCCTCTCTTCCTACTGATGAGTGACTAGGCCATCTATTGGATGGAGCACAGGGTCCCCAATGAAGGAGTCAGAGAAAGGTGTTTGCAGCCCCATAGGAAGAACAACAATATGAACTCACCAGTACTCCCAGAGCTCCCAAGGCCTAAACCACCAAACAGAAAAAAAAAACCATGGTGGGACTCATGGCTCTAGCTGCATATGTAGCAGAGAATGCTTCTTTTTCTTAAGAAAGCTCACAGCATTGACAACTCCAAGACAGAGAGTCCTAAAGACTACCCAAGCTTCTATAGATGAGCCGAGTAAAGAGTGAGCCGGCTAGACACCTTTCCTCATCTAAATCACAGAACTTAGTTATCTTAATGGAATATAAAGCTTTAGCAGTGAATGCAGAGAAATAGTAATAATGATAATGTCTTTGCATGAAGCATGTTTGTGGATGGTTGGGTTTATTGTGGTTATTTCTCTATATCCCTGTGCTTTGACCATTGGTTTATATTTTTAAAACTAAAGTAAAACCACACTGTAACTAATCCAGTACTGGATGTCAATCCAATAGGTATTTTTCCTAAATACACCAAGGCCCCCAAAAGTGGCTCTTCCTCTCTCAGCAACAATCAACCATCAGCTAGGTCTGGAGTCTGTCTTCATCCATGCTTAAAAAAAAATGAGATAATAATATAATGACATCATTTGCCCCTTCCCTTTCCTCCCTCCAAACCCTTTCATATATACGTTCTTGCTTTCTTTCAAAACCATGCATTTTCACTAAGTATTACTTTTGTTTCATATTTTTAATTTCCAAGTTCTCATCTATGATTGGATCCCAGTGAAGGAAATGGATAAAGGAGTAAGGGAAGCCAATTCGCAAGGAATAGAGAGAAGGGAAGTTGGTGAAATGTCATGAAGTACAGAACCCCCAAAGCAGGCTCACCAGAGAATCTCAATCATGGCAGTTCTTTCCTTCCCTGCCACCTCACAATCATGGACTCTTTCTCTTCTACAGGAAGCCATCAAAAAACAATATAGAAAAGAGGGCTAGCAAGAAGATGGACCACAATGGTGCTGCAGTTTAAATGCAGTCTGTACTAAAACCCCTTCTGACTGATGAAAATAGGTCATGTTCAGAATCCAGAGTTGAATCCTTTTGATAACATTTGCATCCTTCTGTATATTCACCTTCACAGGTCATATAGACAGAACTCCAAAGGGACCACATGGCAGGGGGTGGGGTAGATAAAAAAATAAAGCTAAATGAACAGAAAAGGAGTTGGAAGAAAATGAAGAGACAGAAAGAATGAAAGGGAAAGAGAGAAGAAGGGGGAATTACAGGATTGATGGGAGGTAGAGAGAAAGAAAGAGGAATACTTTGGGGACTGAAGATGTAGAAGTGGGTGGCAGCTACACCTCTGCCTCTTCTATCTTTAGCCATACCTATTCTGTCAGTCGACTTGACTTGAAAAATCTGAATGATGACTTTTGACATCGTGTGAATCAAGTTGAAGTCTTCCCAGTTGCCGTCTTTAAAGCTTTTCCAGATTATCCTAATAACAACACATTAAGGAATAACCTTAAGAACAACCCTGTGAATCTGAGCATGAAACAGTCTACAAAACCTCGTTCAAGAATCTTTCCTAAATACACCAAGCTCAAAGAGAAGTGGCTCTTCCTCCCTTAGCAGCCATCAACCATCAGCTAGGTCTAGAGTCCCTCTTCCTCCATGCTAGAAAAAATTGAAATTATAATTTGCCCCTTTCCCTCTTCTCCCTGCAAACCCTCCCATTTACGCATCCTTGCTTTCTTTCAAATTAATCTCTTTTTTCATTAATTTTTACATATATGTAACATATATATATATATATATATATATATATATATATATATATATACTAATTTTATAAATATAACCTGCTCAAGGAAAACAATAGGCATGCTAACATGGAGAGGGGAAATCTCATGAGGCCTCTATCCTACACAAAGAACTACAGACAACTAAGGGATGATGAGAGTAGGAGAAATGGTCTCCACCAGAAAAGAGCACAGCAATTAGTTGTCCAGTATCAAATGGTCAACCTTAACAATGTGCTAGAGTTGTTAGCTGCCTCCATCTTGTTCAGGTCTTGTGAAGGTAAACATGGCCACTGTGGTTTTATGTATGTAATAGCCGTGCTATGTCCAGAGGACCACATTTCACAGCACCCAACCATATCTACCAGTTCTTAGATGCTTCCTTACTGCTCTTCTAAGACATTTCCTGAGCCTGTGAAGAGGGTTATTGATATATCCCACTTACAGTCAATCACTCAGTCTCTTAATCTCCACGTTCTGAACAACAATGCTCCTCTGTATTAGCCACTACCTACTGCAGTAACAAATTGTCTGATGGAGGTTGAGGAATAGCAACATAAAATATCTAGAAGGCAGGTTGATAACATGACCACTTCCAAAGTCCTCATCAACAGGCCTACGGATCTCTATCCCTGGGCCTTGACCATGCTTAATGAATTCCTTCCTGTAGAATAGGCTTCCAATCCAATCAGTGGACTGATTGGTCATCTCCACAAACATTTCACTGCTATTGCACCAGTAGAAACATCTTGGCTGGGAGGTCATTATTACAGAGTTCAGTGTCCAGTACTGGGCAAGACTATTGCTGACTTTTCTCACCCAGCAGCCGGCATAGCACCTTGTAACACTGTGAAAGACAGCCAGCAAGCACAGTTTCTTGCTTAGTTGAAGACTAATTCTGTGTCCTACAACCAAAATGTGTAGTGTCTTCAGCAATAGGGTCTTACTGTCCAGTTGAAGTGGATAACCAAAAGCAATGACAATAGACTCCATTGCTTCCAGTGCTCTGAGGCCTCTCTGGCCAAAAATTTGTAGGGAAATAACTGCTACCCACTGGACAAAGGAGCTTCTGTGGCCAAGTATGAGAGAGCAGAACTCTATGGCTATAAATCAATATTTAATAAGCAGTTTGACAACATGACCATTTAGAAAACAATAATAATAGGCTCTTATTCGTGGCCTGGGATCTCTCCAGGCATAGGCTCTTGTCCAGGTTAAAATAATAGGCATAAATTCTCTCCTGTTTAATGAAGACTATGGAACATAATGGATACTGCATTCATTATTTAATGTAAACAATATTAATAACCTATATTACTGTCTTAGATGTTTTTAAACAAAGAAAGTATCATTAGATGTCTACTTTTCTCTTTCATTCTAAAGAAATTATAAAATTATAATGACCCCTGATTACTACATGTCTATGTTATAGGCATGTACTTAAGATCATGTTAGACAACACCTTTTCAAACATGGTTTTTTTCTGGAATAAGTACTTGCTGTATGCTATTCCTTATTAGCTTTTGAACTCTATCCATGTGGATGTAATAGGTTATATATATTCTCTTCAACTAAATCCATTGCATAATAAAGAATGTCTGTTGTCCAATTTAACAATATACTGTCTAATTTCCCTCTCCAAAGTAGGTATATGAATTATTGGTGTCTTTGTTAACTTATAAGAATTATAAAGGCAACTACATCTTAACACTATTTAACATTGTTAAATGTTTTAGTTTAAGAATTTTCAAAGCCCTGAAACACATTCAAATGCTTATGGGGCTTTGTGATATAATATGGAAAACATTACAAATCAACAAGAGAAAGAGCAGACCACTCCAAATATTATACTGAGACAGCAGCTTTCCCAAGAGACAAAAAATGCACTATTCTCTAATAATATTCCTTCTTTATGCTGGCATGCATCTACAACTTTAGTAAGCAATCAGATTTGTTCATATGGTCTCATGTATGTACTTACAGCTAACTATGTTGCCCTAATCTTATGACAACTTCCTTCTTCAAGCATGCAAGCTCATAAGTTTCACATTAAATGTGATCTTTCTGTTTCTTGTTTTCTGTTTGCTTTGATGTTGTAGATTGTTGTAGTTGCCAATTCATCTCTTCTTAATGGACCAGGTGGCTGCTATGAGTTCCTTGCTCCCCTCCCCTCTGTGTTCTGGGTTCCTGAAAGACACACTACACACACACACACACACACACACACACACACACACACACACATACAGCCTTATATTTTAATATGCCTTGAACAGCTCAATGACTGAGTCACTCCCAAACCTCCACATAGCAAACACCTCCCCTCTGATATTCCTGAGCTATACTTACTGAAATCTGTATTTCATTTTTGCTGCCCTAGAGTGGGTAAGAGGAGGGGCTGGGGCTGGGACCACTCCTCCCCGGCTCTGATTGCTCTGCTCTCTCTTCGGCACCTCTCAGGCCTGCTCTTTACTCCTTTCCCTGCATGGTGGCTCTATCTTCTTCCTCATCCCCTGGTCCCTTGCCCTGGAATCCTAAAGTCCAGCCTATGTCTCCCTGCCCTGTCATTGGCCACTAGTAACTTTATTTACCAATCAAAATTAACCTGGGGGCGGGGAACTTCAGCATCTTACATGCAGATTACCGTGCAATTTGGGGGACCCTATTAACGTAACAAAATCATTAGACCAAATACACATTAGATGTTGTTGTTGATGTTGTTGTTGTTTTTAATGGTAGCTTAAATAACCGTAAATTAATAAGGTAGTAGGGCCTTCTTTTTGAATCTAAGTGTGCCAGAGTTTACAGTAAGCCTGTAACTTTTATGATTGTTTCATTCTGTTTTTAGATTTGGCTAAAGACATTTCTCTCTGGTTTTATTTGGCAGATTTTTTAAAAAGTCTAGATGTTGAATTTATGGTTTTTTTTTCTGCAGATATTGGAGTAGACATGTACTGTTTTTTTCTCTCAACACCTTAATATGGTAAAATAGCTTATATATATTTTCTGAGTGTGTGCCTGAGAAAGTAAGCCCTACTTGACCATGCTGTATATTTTTACTATATTAATGAAGGATGTGGGCTTCAGTCTGACCACTCAAAAGCTCTTTTCTCTCTTCTAGGCTCTGTTATTTCTGATAACACGCCAATCAAAATGTCTCATTTTTCATTGGCTGCTTTCATTATTTTTAATCATGTCTTAGGTCTTTAATAATGATGCAAGCTAGGTGTATATATGTTTAACTTTGTCCTAATGAGTTTCATGAATTTTTCAATTTGTATCTTTCACATAATTTGAGAGAATGAGATCATTTCCTGACCCACTATCTCTTTTCCTCTTTGGTGATGTCAATTTCATATTTTTGAATTTTTAAATGATGTTTTATTTGTCTATTAACCTCTGTTATATTTTTTTCTTTTTACCCTTCTTTAGAAAGGAATCATTTCTAGTGCACTGCTGTCAGGCTCACTAATGTTTTGGTTATCACTGGTTATAGTGTTAGATACTATAAAATAGTTCTCAGGTAAATCTATCATGAGTAATGTCAAGCTGGATTCCTGATCAGGCTGTTTGTAGAATGAGATATATTTATACCATTCTTGTATGTCAAATAATTTTCTCTTATATTTACCAGTGAATTAAAAGACCTCTGCCATAACTTGCTTTCTGTAGCTGTGACAAATACTATAACCAAAGGCACGCTGGGGAGGAAACTGCTTCTTTCACCTCACAACTTAAAACCGTGAGTGGAAGTCAGGGCAGGAATTCAAAGGCGGAGCCTGGAGGCAGGAACTGAAGCAGAGGGCATGGAGGAACGCATCTTACTGGTTCCCCAGTGGCTCGCTCAGCCTGCTTTCTTATACAGTGAAGCTCAGGCCCATCGGCTAATGGGTGATACTGCCCACAATGTCCTGGACCCTCAGACATCAATAATCAATCAAGAAACTTCCCTACAGACACAGCTAGTGGAGAATCTGATGGAGGCAATTCTTCAGCTGAGATTCCTTTTTCTCAGATACATCTAGATTTGTGTTAATACAAACTAAGAAGCACAAATCCTATATTATGTTATATTTCTCTGGAGATCAATAATGTAGTTTTAATGAGTTACATTAGCTGAATTCATATTACAAAACACTTTTCCTTCTAATTGGCACTTGTTGAAATTCCACTTTTTAAAATTTTCCCCTAAACTAGAGGAGACCTGCAAGAGATTTGAACAGTATTTAGATTGCAAATTTGGGGCAAACTTTTCTCCAGGGCTTTGTAAGCCCCACCCATTTACTTTCCAGGAATGGCCTTTGACCTAAACCAGTGGTTGTCAACCTGTGGGTCACGACCCATTTGGCAATCTAATGACCCTTTCACATGGAGTGCATATCAGATAACCTGCATATCAGATATTTATATTATAACTCATAACAGTGGCAAAATTACAGTTATGAAATAACAACAAAAATAACTTTATGGTTGGGGCTCACTACAACACGAGGAACTGTATGAAAGGCTTACTGAATTAGGAAGGTTGCAAATCACTGATCTAAATTCTAAATTTGGATCTTTCAATCCAGCTTTTCCCACAAGCTTTTCCTTCAGCTACTCAGTTAAGTCCTTGTGCTCAGTCTAAACCTCTTACAAATAATAAAATGGTCCTGTGCTGTTTAGTTTTTCCAAACTTGGACTCCAATCCAGAATCTGCCAAATGCTGTTACATTCCAATTACATTTATTACATTTCCAGTGTCTTCAGGTAGTTGTTAGTGCGTGAGTGTACACACACACACACACACACACACACACACACACACAAACACACACACGCACGTGCACATGCATGCACACACATACATATAGCATACTTTGTGTTTAGCAATACAATTTACATATTATATAAAACTATAATAGACTGCTTTGATGTTTCAAGCAGAAGAAAACGAAATGTTCAGACTATAGAATCTCCCTACTAGGTTAAAAAAATTAAAACGTGTTACAAGAGGGTGAGTGTAACAGCTGCATTCAGTGACATGTGACCTTCTGCCGACTCTCCACCCTTCCTTGTTATGTCTTTATATTTAGTGCAGAGTTGATAATTATCCGTGTTGTTGGTCCAATAGGAACTTATGGATCATTCTGGAAACTTAAGATACATTTTATGTAATACTGAATTGCATATAATTGCCTTAGTTGTGTTGCCTTTGTAAACATGAGCATATAAACTAACCGCTCCCATTGGCCTTATATTTGACAACTCCCTGGGATCTAACCACTTCTCATGGTGTCTTCCACTCCCGTTCACTCATGTGAGTACCACGTGTCTCTTGGTTATTTCTGTCATCTCTCTACTACTTCTGTCCCTCTTGAGACTTCTTTCTACTAGGGATTGAGCCCATGGCTTTGCACATATTAGAAAAGCCTCCACTACTGAGCCTTTATCCCTGAGCCTTTTCTGAATAAAGAAAACAGAACATCCCAGAACATCCTGCTCAAAGTCAACAATGTCTTCTGCTTTGACTTTAAACTGACATCCAAATGCAACACAATAGCCTACAAAGTCTTATGGAATTAAATTCTCACTGAGCTTTTTAAGCTGTCTGTTTTTTCTTTCTGACAGTATCCTCTCCCCCCACCCTCTCTCTCTCTCTCACCTCCAGGCACACTCTCACTCCCACTCCCACTCCCACCATAGGAGCTACACAGTTCCTCTTTGCTCTTCCTAATGCATACATAGCTAACATCCTTCCCCGTGGATACTTACAGGGAAGTATTATCCTGGGCAAGTCTATGTAACTCTGCTTACTCGTCATCCTCTCAGTGAGCACACAGGCTACCCTTCTGTTAGAAGGCACTATTAGGGTACCTAATGCCCACCCGACGGTCTTACTGCACATCTCTTCTAATGTTCTCATGTACATAGACTTCTGTTTACTACTTTGATTTCCCTTCCCTTCTCTGTCTGAATATTAACCATATGAAGGCAAGATTCTTTGATGGCTCTGCTCATTGACTATGAGCAAACTAGGAGTTAGACACAGTAAGACACTGAATGCAGGGTTTACGCCGACCCACTTAAAAACAAAGTTAGTTTCTTTGAATCCCCAGCATCTCTAACAGTACTTGACAGGTTGTTTGCTCTCAAGAAATAATTGGTGTTTTAGAGAATAAGTTCTTTCTTAACTTTGTAATATTATATTAGCTTCAGTCATTTAGCTTACTGGATTCTCTATTCTAACAGAGTTTATTTACCAACAAATTGGGTGAAACTAATAAAGTGGTGTATTTTTAAAGGCTTTTCCATTGCTGACACCATTTTTTTTTATTTTTTTTATTATTATTATTTTCTTTATTTACATTTCAAATGCTATCCCGAAAGTTTCCCATACCCCTCCCCCCACCTCTGTTCCCCTACCCACCCACTCCCACTACTTGGCCCAGGCCTTGCCTTGTGCTAGGTCATATGGAGTTTGGAAGACCAAGGAGCCTCTATTCCCACTGATGGCCAATTAGGTCATCTTCTGCTACAAATGCAGCTAGAAACACAAACCCAGGGGGTACTGGTTAGTTCCTGTTGTTGTTCCACCTACAGGGTTGCAGCCCCCTTCAGGTACTTGGGTACTTTCTCTAGTTCCTCCATTGGGGACCCTGTGTTCCATCCAGTAGCTGGCTGTGATCATCCATTTCGGTGTTTACCAGGCACTGGCATAGCCTCACAAGAGGCCGCAATATCAGGGTCCCTTCAGCAGTATCTTGCCGGCATGAGCATTAGTATCTAGGTTTGGTGGCCGATGATGGGATGGACTCCTGAATGGGGTCCTCTCTGGATAGTCCATCCCTTCATCCCAGCTCCAAACTTTGTCGCTGTACCTATAATTTTTCATGGGGGTTATGTTCCTCATTCTAAGGAGGAATGAAGTATCCACAAATGTTCATCCTTCTTGATTTTCTTCTGTTTTCCATAATGTGTCTTGGATATTCCAAGTTTCTGGGCTAATATCCGCTTATCAGTGAGTACATATCTAGTGACTTCTTTTGTGATTGGGTTACCTCACTAAGGATGATATCCTCCAAATACATCCATTTGCCCAAGAATTTCATAAATTCATTGTTTTTTATGGCTGAGTAGTACTCCATTGTTTAAATGTACCACAGTTTCTGTATCCATTCCTCTATTGAGGGACATCTGGGTTCTTTCCAACTTCTGGCTATTATAAATAAGGCTGCTATGAACATAGTGGAGCATGTGTCCTTATTACCAGTTGGAAGATCTTCTGGGTATATGCCCAGAAGAGGTATAGCAGGATCCTCCGGTAGTACTATGTCTAATTTTCTGAGGAACCACCAGACTGATTTCCAGAGTGGTTGAACAAGCTTGCAATCCCACCAGCAATGGAGGAGTGTTCCTATTTCTCCACAACCTCGCCAGCATCTGCTGTCACCTGAATCTTTAATCTTGGCCATTCTGACTGGTGTGAGATGGAATCTCAGGGTTGTTTTGATTTGCATTTCCCTGATGGCTAAGGATGTTGAACATTTTTTCAGGTGTTTCTCAACCATTCGATATTCCTCAGTTGAGAGTTCTTTATTTAGCTCTGTACCCCATTTTTTAATGGGATTTTTTGAGTTTTTGGAGTCCAGTTTCTTGAGCTCTTTGTAAATATTGGATATAAGACCTCTATCAGATTTAGGATTGGTAAAAATCCTTTCCCAATCTGTTGGTGGCCTTTTTGTCTTGTTGACAGTGTCTTTTGCCTTACAAAAGCTTTGCAGTTTTATGAGGTCCCATTTGTCAATTCTTGATTTTACAGCACAAGCCATTGGTGTTCTGTTGAGGAATTTTTTCCCTGTGCCCATATCTTCGAGGTTTTTCCCCACTTTCTCCTCTATCAATTTCAGTGTCTCTGGTTTTATGTGGAGGTCTTTGATCCACTTAGACTTGAGCTTTGTACAAGGAGATAAGAATGGATCGATTCTCATTCTTCTACATGATAGCCTCCAGTTGTGCCAGCACCATTTGTTGAAAATGCTATCTTTTTTCCACTGGATGGTTTTAGCTCCCTTGTCAAAGATCAAGTGACCATAGGTGTGTGGATTCATTTCTGGATCTTCAATTCTATTCCATTGATCTACTTGTCTGTCACTGTGCCAGTACCATGCAGTTTTTATCACAATTGCTCTGTAGTACAGTTTAAGGTCAGGCATGGTGATTCCACCAGAGGTTCTTTTATTGTTGAGNATGGTTTTTGCTATCCTAGGTTTTTTATTATTCCAGATGAATTTGCCAATCGCCCTTTCTAACTCTGTGAAGAATTGGGTTGGAATTTTGATGGGGATTGCATTGAATCTGTAGATTGCTTTTGGCAGCTGACACCATTTTTTTAAATCTCCTGAAGGTCATTTGTTTACTGGAGCTTTCTGCTTCTTAAGTCACTTTCTAAGAGAGTTGTTTACTGTTCAGCTTCAGGTTTCCAGTGAAGGGAAGGGTGGGTGACTGTTGAATTCTAATCCCTGTGATATGTCCACTAATTATTAAAGTATACACTGGATAAGTCTTTGACTTACAGTTTATAGGAACTTTACCTAGAGTTTGTAGTAAATCCTAACTGTATTCCTTCATCCATTTCTTAGCACATTGTTGATCTCTTAGAAGGTAGATGTAGTACTTCATATATCAAAATATCAAACAAACTATTAATTGTGTCCTTTTGCTTTTATTAGTCCAAATTTCAATAGCATCATGATTCCAGATGAAATTCTCTTGAATACATTACTAACCACAAAGAATAGTTCCATATCAATGTATTATGCACATGGATACAAACATCTTTAAACAATGAGTTTAAGAACTGTGACTAAATCAGTTTCCTCAACTTCTCTGGTCACCACTATAACAGAAATAATGGTATGTCTAATATCATTGCCAAATACTAAGGCAAAATAGATATCATTTAGGAGAAAGAGTTCTGAATACCCTAATAAATTTATTTTATGAGTTACAACATAGCATATTGAGAAGACTCTTCAAAATCAGCTTGTTTCTAATATATCATATCCAGATAAGTGGCAAACTACATCCTTAATGTCAAGTCATTTTAAAGAACAAATTACTGCTGTGTTTAAAGTGTCTCTTCTTGTTGATACTATAATATACAAAGAAAGTAACACCATGTCTAAGTAAGAAGAGCATTTATTATTATATGTATTGTGATTTCCTTGATTGTGATGTGATTTATCTAAGATTAGAGTGCGAGGGAAGAAAATGAACCATATTCCCCTTTACAGAAAAGGTCGCCATAGTTCTGAACTAAGGATTTACTGAAATACCAACCCAACAGTGGCTTCAGAAGCAAGACAGGGGCTACGACTGAAATAATAGAGGTCAGACTTAGCTGACCTCTCCTATCCCACTCCCATCCTTCTGGTCTTTGTATGTCATGTTAGAAGAAAGACAGGCACAGAAGGCACAAGACTGCTATTCCATATATATATGAATATGTATATATTAGAATATAAGAATATATATTCTAATTTTAGTTCCCAGCAATATGACTCTGTTGCTCTGGCCCCATCCACTGGGAAGTTATTAAGTACTCATCCACATGCACCAAATGTTTACACAGAGGCCAAAGGTTAAGTCAGTCAGCAGCAAAGGGAGCTTTATCCATGCTCACTAAATGCTTAAGGACCAGCTCTTTGGGGCCCAGGTAAACCCTGCTTACATGAAAGTGAGGCACTGAATGAGGGAGAGCGTGCTGTGACTCTAAGAAATCTACCCCAAATGCTGTAGTCGATGGAGGGAAAGCTTCAGCTGACCATCTATAAATAAGACGGCAGTCAGTTAACAGATGACCCTGATGATGCACAGGAGCACATGATGTACACACACTGGGGCAGACTTTAAATAATTCTTTCTCAGTATGTACAAAGACAATACTTTGGAAAACATGATATGACATAGTATCTCCCCACCTTCCTCTCACTTGAATGCTTGGCATGGACATACACTGTGAGGAGCATGGGGAACACTGAAGTAAATGGCATTAGCTTTGCCTTTAACAAGTGTAAGCCATCACTTAGTTAAGGTTGGTCACTTTTAAACTGATCATTTATAGCTAGTATGCAAATAGTCTATATCTAACCATAGTTTGTTAGTACAGTATACAGACATGTGGTTATTTCCAAGGAAATTGTTATTTATACATTTTTTACTTTGTAATATGAGAAGTTATTTACATTACAGTCACAAACTCATCTACTTAACAATATTTTCTTATTAAAACCCCCAAAAGCTGTAGGTAGCTTGTTTTAGGTAAATAAAAATAGAAAAAAAAGTGTGTGTGTGTGTGTGTGTGTGTGTGTGTGTGTGTATATATATATATACACACACACATATATATATATATATATATGTATATATATATATATATACCTACATATACATACATATACATATATGTATACATATACATGAGGAGTGATTCAACCTAAGATTATTTTGAATTCTTGATATATTGATCTGGGTTATTCACATGCTCTTTTGATAACATAACATCTCTCTTAAATCTAACTCAACATTGGAATTTTTAAAGCACCTGTGAGCTGTTGGGTGACATCTATAGAAATGCTTTAACATGTTTTGGGGCTTACTTTTGGTTTTTAAATCAGTGCTTTGTAGGGGCTATGCAGATGGTTCTGAACATAGTTAAGAACATGGCCACTCTTCCAGAGAACCCAGATTCAGTTCCCAGCACCCACGTGGCAGCTTACAACTCTTTTTATCTCTATTCCCAGGGGATCTGCTACCCTCTCTAGCCCCCACTCATAGGCTGTTTACACATGAGGTGTACAGACATATAAACACCCATAAATGTAAAATAAGAGTAATCCCAGCACTTGGGAGGCAGAGGCAGGCGGATTTCTGAGTTCAAGACCAGCCTGGTCTACAAAGTGAGTTCCAGGAGAGCCAGAGCTACACAGAGAAACCCTGTCTCGAAAAAAACAAAACAAAACAAAACCAACCAAACAAGCAAACAAACCAAAAAATATTAGTAAAATAAGAGTAAAAGACAAACTTTAATATTTGGGGGATTTTGTTGATGTTGTTTGTTTGTCTGATTGATTGTTTAAGACGGGGTTTCTCTGTGTAGCCCTGGCTGTCCTGAAACAACCCCAGGCTGGCCTTGAATTCACAGAGATCCACCTGCCTCTGTCTCCTAAGTGTAAAGGGATTAAAGGAAGGCACCATCAACACCCAGAAAGCTTCATAACTTTGAAGAGAGAGAGAGAGAGAGGAGAGAGAGAATGAGATTTATTGTTCAAAATAAATATCAGTTCATGTGAAGTTAGAAGGGAGACTTTTATGAAATAATCATTGAAATGTTTAAGGCAGTTCTTTTCTTCCATCACTGGTATGAGCTCTAAGAAAGAGAGAAGGAGAGAGAGAGAGAGAGAGAGAGAGAGAGAGAGAGAGAGAGAGAGAGAGAGAGAGGAAGAAAGAAGGAAAGAGAAAGAAAGAAAGAAAGAAAGAAAGAAGAAAGAAAGAAAGAAAAAAGAAAAAGAAAGATAGGAAGGAAGGAAGGAAGGAAGGAAGGAAGGAAGGAAGGAAGGAAGGAAGGAAGGAAGCAAAAGCTGTGCTTTTAAAGTTTGTAAACAAAAGGCTTCTATAAAGGAATTAGTTGATGAGGGTAGAAGCTGCTGGGGTGGGTGAGAAGGACATGTGGAAATGTTGAAAACGCAGTCCTTGTGTATAAAAAAAATCATAAAAATGTAAATAAAAATAGGAGCTATCTATATGACATAAAACTGCATTTATGTATTTTGCCGAAATACTGTCCAGTCACTGCTTAAAGACTTTGAACAATTTATGCTTTAGCCTTAGAAGAGATTTACGTTTTAGAAGAACAGTCAGCCTGCTTCACACGGGTGTGATTCCCACGTCTTTTAGTAAGTGAATGAGCTGACTTGAGGAAAGCCCGCTCTGCCCTTCAGCTTATACTTGGCTTCTTTCTCACTCATTTTGAGTTGTTCTCGCAGAACATCTACATTACACATTCTAAACCTCAACAGTAAAACTTTACTAAAAATGAAATAAATTAGCATTGTGGAACTTTTATGATGAGCTTATTGTATTTTATGTTCCAGAAATGCTGGACAATTTTTGGAAAACGAAGGAAAATACACCTCAGGTGCATTGGAGAATTGTTAACATGGATAGATCTTTTAATAATTTATGTACATCAAAGAATATAATTCAAGCCATAAAGCTACATCAAAATTGGTCTAATTTCATTTCATCCTATTTAAGCACTTGTAAAATACATGTATTTGAGCCTCACACTGATTGATAAAGCAGGACTTAATCAATGCTCACAAACTCTCACGAGGATTTGAATCATTCACACTGATTACCTATGTCGCCCCTTTAATAACACAACAGGAACCTCTGTGGGACAATTTAGTCAATATACTGACAGGTGTTTGAAGCTGGCCACATGTCTTGATCATCTATGCCTTAGTTCCATTATCTACAAAACGTGATCAATTTTGTGCTTTACAATATTGTAGTTAAATGAGGTATATACTACCTTATATACTGTAAACACTTTAGAATAATAAATGGCTCCTAATAACCACTATCTGACAGCTATTTATGGTTGTTATTATGCCAATATTGTTCAAAATAAATATCAGTTCATGTGAAGCTAGAAGGGAGACTTTTATGAAATAATCATTGAAACGTTAAGGCAGTTCTTTTCTTCCATCACTGGTATGAGCTCTAAGAGGGCATGACCTTTGTCTATTTAATTTACAACTGTGTACTTCAGGATTAACAGAAATTGGTGCCCTCAAGGTACTCAGTACTATTTCTTCATAAGTAAAGGAAACAAATACCTTTTGCTGCACTAACATACTAACATATTGTAATATCATCTGCTCCCGTTTTGAGGGGGAAAAAAAAACCTGTGGAGAAAATTGCCTTGAGCATCCCATGATCAGCTCCTTCTTTCCAGCTCACTTTAGGACATGAGATCAACGTCCCCATTCTGAAAGTTTTCAGCAATAACAATGCTGGTAGCTATTGCCATGATTGTGTCTGGTTGATTTGAAAATCATGTTTTAGAGTAAGTGGCATACACACCTTGATAAGAAAAACCAAGTCACCTGTTCAATACCCTGCATCTATAATCAGAACTGAATGTGCTCTAACTGAAAACTTTCAGAGCGAACCGCACGTGCATGACTGAGAATGCCTCCTTAGGTTAAGCACCATGAACTTGGCAGTTTCTCAGCCCCTTTCATCTCAGAGCACTAAGCCCCCAAGTGGGTGCTCCACCTGGTGTGGATTTATCAAGGTTAACCAACTCCAACATTAGGGAACCCAAGTATTGTATAATGGACTGCAAAGGTTTCTCTTTGTCCAGAGAGAGGGTTAATCTCTGACATCCCTAATACTAAGCAACTTTCACACTGTTAGGGAGGAAAGTCTTTTTAAGAAAAGTCTGTCCAGGTGTGGTGGTGAATGCCTGCAGTCCCAGCACTCAAGAAGCTGCAGCAGGAGGATTGGAGTTTGAGGTCAACCAATCCTCAGCACCCAGGGGAAATGCAGAACAAGGCAAACGGACAGTTAACATCCACCTCACAAGACACACAGAAATGGAAACGGCACAGGGAAGGACCCACTCTCCTCCATGCCACTCCCCCTTTCTGCATGGTCTCGGTTTCTGGCCAGTTTTCCTGCATGTGCTGTATAATCAACTGCTTGCATGTAAGCTCACTGAAGGAAGCCGAGACTAAAACTCTGCCGCTTATCACACATGGCATTTAATAAAAGGTACTGATGACAGGATTCCATTGATTCCAAGTCAGTGCTTCTGGGGACCTCAACATCCAACCAGTACAACAAACCCCAAAAATGATCGAGCCCCATCTTAAAAGCCGGTGGGACATTCTCTGTATGTTTCTGTACTGAACTTTCTTCTTCACTGAATACATTAATCCAGGAACATCAGTGACCAGCATGACTCTGTAAGAGTTAGAGATTCATTCTGTCTAATTTGGAGAAAACTAGTGTGCTGCTTTATTAGGTATCATTTTTTGTTTTCTTTTTCATTAATTTAGTTATTATTTCACTTTACATCCTGATCGTAGTCCCCCCCCCCGTCTTCTCCTCCCAAACCCACCTTCACAAACCATTCTCCCCACTACCCCTAGCACATGAAGTCATTAAGGGCATATCTGGATCAAGAATATTCAGGTAGCCAATCCAAAACTGTTTCAATCTCCATGGCCTCCCTTTGTCCAGACCTCTATTTGAAAAGTCCAGGCAGATGTTGGCAAGGATGTGGAGAAAGAGGAACACTCCTCTATTGCTGGTGGGATTGCAAGCTGGTACAACCACTCTGAAAATCAGATTGGCAGTTCCTCAGAAAATTGGACATAGTACTACCGGAGGATCCAGTAATACCACTCCTAGGTATATACCCAGAAGATGCTCCAACATGTAATAAGGACAGAAGCTGGAAAGAACCCAGATGTCCCTCAACAGAGGGTGGATATAGAAAATGTGGTACACTTAGACAATGGAATACTACTCAGCTATTAAAAGTGATTAATTCATGAAATTCTTAGGCAAATGGATAGAACTAGAAAATATCATCCTGAGTAAGGTAACCCAATCACAAAAGAACACACATGGTATGCACTCACTGATAAGTGGATATTAGCCCAAAAGCTCCAAATAACCAAGATACAATTCACAGACCACATGAAGCTCAAGAAGAAGGAAGACCAAAGTGTGGGTGCTTTGGTCCTTCTTAGAAGAATAAGATACTCACAGGAACAACTATGGAGATAAAGTGTAGAGCAGAGACCGAAGGAAAGGCTATTCAGACACTGCTCCTCCTGGGGATTCATTCCATATACAGTTACCAAACCCAGACACTATTGTGGATGCCAAGAAGTGCTTGCTGANAGGAGCCTGATATGGATGTCTCCTGAGAGGCTCTGCCAGAGCCTTACAAATAGAATCAGATGCTTGCAGCCAACCATTGGACTGAGCATGGGTCCCCAATAGAGGAGTTAGAAAAAGGACCAAAGGAGTTGAAGGGGATTGCAACCCCACAGGAAGAACGACAATATCAACCTTCCAGTCCACCCCCCCCCAGAGCTCCCAGGGACTAAGCCATCAACAAAGGAGTTCACATGACTCCAGCTGCATATGTTGCAGAGGATGGCCTTGTCATGCATCAATGGGAGGAGAGACCCTTGGTCCTATGAAGGCTCCAAAGATTCCCCAGTGTAGGGGAACTGAGGGCAAGGAGGTGGGAGTGAGTGGGTGGGTGGAGGAACACCCTCTTGGAAGCAGGGGGAGGAAGGATGTGATTAGGGGCTTCCGGGGAGGGGCCTGGAAAGGGGATAACATCTGAAATGTAAATAAAGAAAATATTCAATAAATAAATGCAAAAAACAGAGAAAGGTCTAATAGAGGATTAAACTGTTGTGCTCATTAGATTTTGTCAACTTGAAACAAACTACAGTGACCTGGGAAGGACAACCCTCCTTTGAGGAACTGCCTCCATCAGATTGATCTGTGGGGCATTTCAGGGCAACTTCATAATTGCTAGTTGATAAGGAAGAGCCAAGACCTCTGTGGGAAGTACTATCCCTGGGCAGTAGGATTTAGAAGAGCTGTCTGTGTAAGGAAAGTAACTGACCAAGCCTCAGGAAGCAAGCCAGTAAGAGTGTTCCTTCATGGTCTCTGCTGCAGCTCTTGCCTTCAGCTCCTGCACTGGCCTCCTTTAGTGATTGATTCTAACCAGTTACAAGTTACTTTGTTTTATCATAGAAATGTAAACGGAGCTAGGACAGCCACTTACAAACAGGACAAATGGAAATGTGTGAGCTCATAGAGTGTAGCAATAACCAGGTCTTTGTATTGCATTTCTTTTTAAACAAGACCTAGGAAAGGGTGGTTACTGCTAATTGTATCGCAGAATCATTCAACTTCTAAACAGCGCTGATCCCGGAGCACTGATCCCAGAGCGCTGATCCCGGAGTACTTTCCACTGATGCTTTGCAGTCCTCTCTCTTTATGACATGGTGTTAATTTTTCATTCCTTTTGTTGTAGAATATCATCCATTTTTACAGTGCCCTTCCAAATATAACATTCTAGAAGGCTTAGCACTTTCATGAATCAAGAATGTCATGAGTTCTCTCATTATTAAGTCTGATAATACTGACTAGAGCCTTCCTTAGCACATTAAAGTGAAGCATATCCAAATACCTTATTAGATCCCAAGGGTTTCTTTGAAAGTAGAAGTTGAATATATTAGAAATACAATAGTTTTGATATTAGACATATTTGAATTATGAGCTAATCTTCACAATTTATTCATAGGGTTAGATTTAGGAAGTATCTTTATATATAAGTAGAAGGAAATAATTCTCTTTTTGAGAGTTTTTAAAGTTGTTCAATTAAATGTCCATTCTCTGAACCCTTTCCAGTTTATTGTTTGAATGTGTAAAGATCACGCAAAGATATGTCTTTTTAGTTCCGTGCAAAGAAGAGTCTTTTTGTTTGTTTGTTTGTTTGTTTTCTTTTACTGAAAATAGATTTTTTCCTCTCATATCCTGATTACAGATTCCCTATCTTGATTCCTTCCAGTCCCTGCCCACCTACACTCCCATCTGAATCTACCCCCTTTCTTTCTCTCATTAGAAACAGGCCTCTAAGAGAATATAATATAAATTATAATTATAATATAAATGTCTTAGTCAGGGTTTCTATTCCTGCACAAACATCATGACCAAGAACAAGTTGGGAAGGAAAGGGTTTATTCAGCTTACACTTCCATACTGCTGTTGATCACTAAAGGAAGTCAGGACTGGAACTCAAGCAGGTCAGGAAGCAGGAGCTGATGCAGAGGCCATGGAGGGATGTTACTTACTGGCTTGGTTCTCCTGGCTTGCTCAGCGTGCTGTCTTATAGAACCCAGGATTACCAGTCCAGGGATGGAACCACCCACAATGGGTTAGGCCCTCTATCCTTGATCACAATTGAGACAATGCCTTACAGTTGGATCTCATGGAGGCATCTCCTCAACTGAAGCTCCTTTCTCTGTGATAACTCGAGCTTGTGTCAAGCTGACACACAAAACCAGTCAATACAATAAACTAATACATCTGAATAGGTAAAAACAAACAAGGAAAAGAACCCAAGAAAAGGTACAAGAAACAGATATAGATGAAGAATCCTATTCATTCAAACACTCAGGAACCCCATAAAAACAGTAAACTAGAAGCCATAAATTATACACAATGACAATCATTTCTTCTCCTCATTCCCTGAGCACTTTGGGGAGGGATTTAATGGAAACATTTAGGGCTGAGTTTTTCAAGATCTCTCATTCTCTGCATGATGTCTGTCTGAGGGTCTCTGTATTTGCTCCATCTGCTGCAGGAGGAAGCCTTTCTAAAGACACAGAGCAAAAGACTGCTCTATGAGTATAGCAAAACTTCATTAGGAATCTGCTGCAGAAGGACCTCAGTCAGGTCCCCAAGCCGCAGGAAAACTCAGGGTTCCAGTTACAGGCAAGCGTTACAGGCAAGCGGGGATGACAAACAGATGCAGACACAGAGAGAGTGTGTATCAGAATGTAATGTCTCAAAGTGAGCACCAGTCTTATAATACAGAAGAAAAACAGGAAACCTAGGCAAATACATCCACCAAGGTACATCGACACAAAACAAACAAAAAAATGCATACATAAAAAGCTAGGGGGAGCCAGGCTGTGTTTACAACTGAGAATAGGAACAACTCTTAATTAAGATCAGGTAAACACAGGAGCCAGGTGAGTGGTCTGATGCAATGCTAGTCTATTGTTAAACCCACCACTAGGGGTCCTTTAATAAATATCTGACTATGCTATTCCTCTGGGCCTAGTGAAAAACATTCACCAGGGGAATTCTGTCCTACTAACCCTTTCATGAATGATACTTCAGTTCCTCCTAAAACCATGACCTACCTTCTTCCTAGGCCATTGTAAATTCCTATGTATGGGAGTGACTCGGCTATTGTTCTAAGCAACTACTATGTAGACTAGCCCTGAGATTTCTAGCTCTATTCAAATAAATTGTAACGCCTAATTACTTTCGCTGTCTCTACTAGAGGTAATTTTGAATGTTACTGAATAGGTAATATTCTTACTGAATTCCAAGCTCAGGGTCAGCTCAAGCACTGTCTAGGATATTGGAACACTGGTGGAGACTAATCTAACTTAGCTATATGTCAAAATCAATCCTTAAAGGTACTTAATACTGAAAGAAAGCACACAGATCCATATACCGGACTAAAGTAAGGACAGATTTGGAGCATCCGTTTTACAAGATGCCATGGTTCCAGGAGACAAAGTTTCTGTGAACTTTTTGCCTCGGGACTACATCCAGGCTATTGGGCCTGTCACACGGGTCACTACTAGAGTGGGTATGGCAGGATTCATTTTGCTGGTATATTTTATTTGTACATTTTTTTTAGTTTTGCAACAGTACTATTTGGTTTTACCCTAGGTTCCTGGCTATTTAGTCTCACGATTTCAGTGTCAGGTATAGGTTCCATCTCATAAACCTATAAGGAGTAAGTAACTAAGGCCTTAGGTTAAATGAGATATTGGCTGGTTACTTCCACAGGCTTTGTGTCACCATTGTACTATCATAACTTGCAGGCAGGTCACCACTGTAGAACAAAAGATTTTCAGATGGGTTGGTGTTTATGATTCTTCATTTTTAGCGTGCAGAGTTCCTCCTTGTACCAAAGATGCTATCATCTAGAGGTGAAGGCTCTATGTAGACCACAGCTTGACTTCATGTTCAGTGAAGTTGTGTAGGCACTATCTGCAGCAATAAGAACTTTCCATCCACATTTTGTAGAGATCAACATATAGGCAACAGCCTGCATTGTTTGGAATTCCTGTGGAACCCCTTTGGCCAATAACTAACTATATTATACAATAACTGTATTATACGTAATCCAATTCAAGTACTTGCTGTTACATTTATAACAAGAGGTGAGAAGTTGGGGCTCTATCTACCCCATTTTTTGGTGGTTTTAACAAGATTGTCTTTATATGTGTCCATATTTTAGGAAAATTCTACTGTTTTAGGTTTCCATACCACCCTAAAAATGGGTCATAAGTCTCTTTCCATATTCCATTCCTCACCCCACTTTTCTCTCTGCCTTCCTTCTTGATCCTCCTGTTCCAGACCCCCATCCATCCAGAACTACCTATTCTGTTTCCCTTTCTTAATGAAACTTATCTGCCACCAATCTTACTCTATACCTACCCTCTGTAGTTCTATGGGTTATAGCTTTGTTATCATTTACTCAACAGAAAATACCCACAGATAAGCAAATAGGCATTATATTTATCTGGGTTTCTCCCTGAGGATAGTTTTTTCTAGTTATATCCATTTGCCTGCACATTTCATGATTTCCTTTTTAACAGCTGAGTGATATTACACATGTGTAAGTATACCACAGTTTTTTTTATTTACTCATCTGTTGATAGACAACAAGGTTGTTGCAATTTGTGACTATTAGGAATAGAGGAGCAGTGACCATGGTTGAGCAAGTGTTCTTGCAGTGAGCTGAAGCCATCCTACCCTCCTAAGGAACTGCAACCCTGGTACCCCATAGGCTGAGGACATTTGCACTTATATCAGCAATGGATGAGTATCCATCCCTTTTACCCTACAGCCTTCCCTTCATGAACTGTCATGTGTTTTGTTGATCTTGGTCATACTGATTGGTGTAAAATAAGATTTTCATTTCGAGCCGGGCGTGGTGGCGCATGTCTTTAATCCCAGCACTTGGGAGACAGAAGCAGGCGGATTTCTGAGTTCGAGGCCAGCCTGGTCTACAGAATGAGTTCCAGGACAGCCAGGGCTACACAGAGAAACCCTGCCTCAAAAACAAAACAAAAAACAAAACAAAAAACAAAACAAAACAAAAACAGATTTTCATTTCCCCGATAACTAATGTGGTTGAGCATTTAAGTGTTTCTCAGTGATTTGAGTTTATCTCTTCTGAGAATTCTGTCCAGATTTGTACCCCATTTTTAATTGGGTTAGTTTTTTCTTGATATGTATGTTTTCTGAGTTCTTTATATCTTTTGGATATTATACCTTTATGAGATATGTAGTTAGTAAAACATTTTTCCATTCAGTATATGGCTACTTCATCAAATGATGTCCTTTGCTGGGCAGAAGCTTCTCAGTTTCCACAAGTCTTTTCTTTTGTCAATGAGCTCAAGTTGGTCAAGTTCAGTGTATTTGGTTTTACGTTGAGGTCTTGGATCCATTTGATGTTGAGTTTCTGCAGCACATATGTAGCATGAAATATGAAAAAAAAAAACAAAAACAAAAAAAAAACAACCAATCCACGCCATCGCCGGCAAGGCACTGGTGGGCCTTGTTCTTGTCTGGTGGAGACTCTCAGAGCTCCAAAATCTCTCCACCCAGCTCGTTAATTTCTCATAGTGGGTCACTGCTATGCCAGCCCCATACTTCCGAATACCCATGGCTGGTTGGGGTGCCCACCCATTGTACCTTTTCTCTGGAACTCAGTCAAGTTGCCTCATGAAAGATAACACTACACAATCTTTGTGTAGAATCAAAGGGCAGCACAATCATTGGGCGCAGCAACTAGCATCCTAATAGTAAGGCAGTTTAAGTTAAAAATCTCTGGTAGCCGAGGATTTAAATTTCTGTTACCCACATTTTTGCTCCATTGTCCTTCCTGTCCAAAAGCCCTCTCCTTTCTCCTGCCTCTGTTATCCCTGCACATGACCAGAAAGTCCCGCCTACTTGCCCAGTGATTGGTTTCTTTATTCATTAGAAGAGTCACATGAAGTCCTGAGTACATGATTCACTACTCATCCCAGGCAACCCCTCTTGGGGAAGCAGAATTAGCATCAAAATGCAAAGAGCACCAGGGCTGTCCACAACAGACATAAGTATATATCTATATGGATTTTTCTATAAGCAGCCATCCCAGTGTGACAAACACCATTTGTTGAAGATGCAATTTTTCAGTGTGTATTCTGGCCTCTTTATCAAAAATTGGATATCCATAGCTGTGTGAATTTATATCTGTGCCTTCCATTCAATTCTATTGATCAGCATATCTGTTTTTATGGCAATACCATCCTGATTTTATTACTATACTTCTGTAGTACTATTTGAGGTCAGGGATGATAACATCAGCTCTCTTCTATTACTCAGGATTGTTTTTAGCTATCCTGGGTTTTTTGTGTTTCTGTATGTAGCAGAAAACTGTCTTGTCAAGCTATGTGAAGAACTATATTGTAATTTTGATGTGGATTGCATTGAATCTGTAGATTACTTTTGGTAAGATATCCATTTTTACTGTATTAATCCATAAGTATAGGAGATCTTTCCACCATCTGATAGCTTCTTCCATTTCGTTCTTCAATGATTTGAAATTTTTATCATAAAGTCTTTCACTTGCTTGGTTAGAGTTGCCCCAAGATACTTTATATCTTTTAAGGCTATTGTGAAGTTGTTGCTCCCTGATTTCTTTCTCAGTTCATTTTTTTCACTTATATCTAGGAAGGCATACTGATTTTTGTGAGTTAATTCTATACCCAGCTACTTCCCTGAGTGTTTATCAGAGGTAGGATTTCCCTGGTGGAAATTTTAGGGTCACTTCTTTATATTGTTGTCTCATCTGCAGAGAAGTTACTTTGACTTCTACACTTCCAGTTTGTATCCCCTTGATCTCCTTTTGTTGTCGAATTGCTCTGGCTAGGACTTCAAGTACTATATTGAATAGGAATAGAGAGAGAGGCCAACCTTTCTTGTGCTAGTTGCTTTGAGTTTCTCTTCATTTAATTTGAAGTTGGCTACGAGCTTGCTGTAAACTGCCTTTATGATGTTGAGGTGTGTCCCTTTGATCTCTAATCTCTCCATGACTTTAATCATGAAGAGGATTGAATTTTTTATCATAAAGAGAAGTTAGATTTTATCACACACCTTCTCTCTCTTTTTAAAAATGCGATCATGTGGGTTTGGTCTCTTGGTTTGTTTGTTCATACAATAGATATTAATCCATATTTTCCAATTTAAACTCTTGATCTATCCTTGCATCTCTGGAATGACGCTTACCTGATGATGGAGGGATGATATTATTGATGTGTTCTTAGATTCTGATTGTAAGTATTGTACTGACAGTTTTTACATCTCTATTCATAAGGGAAAATGGTCTATAAACCTCTTTCTTTGTTAGGTCATTATGTGGTTTAGTTATCAGGGTAACTGTGGGCTTGTAAAACAAATTGGGCAATGTTCCTTCTGTTTCTACTTTGCGGAATGATTTGAAGAGTGTTAGCATTAACTCTTCTTTGAAAGTCTGGTAAAATTCTATGCTTTAAAACCATCTGGCTCTGAGCTTTTATTGGTTTAGAGAATTTTAATGATGGCTTCTATTTCACTGGGGGTTATAATTTTGTTTAATTTGCTTATCTGATCTTGATTTAACTTTGGTAAGTAGTATATATGGAGAAAATTACCCCCTTCTTTTAGATTTTTCAATTGATGGAGTATAGGTATTAAAGCATGTCCTTATGATTCTAGGGATTTCCTCATTATCTGTTTTTATATTCCCCATTTTTCTCTAATTTTGTGAATTTGAATATTCTTTCTCCTCTTTTTAGTTAATTTAGTTAATTTGGAAAAGGGGTATGTCAGTCTTACTAATATTCTCAAAGAATCACCTCTTTGTTTCATTGGATTTTTTTATTGGTTTGTGGATGTTGTTTCTATTTTATTGATTTCAGCCCCAAGTTTGTATATTTTGTTTTTTATCATCTAGGGTTTTTACCTTTAGGGTATGATTTCTCCCATTCACTCTAGAGCTTCCAGGTGTGCTGTTAAGTTACAAATACCAAATGGCTCCAGTTTCTCTATATATGCACTAATGCTATGAATTTGCCTTTTAGAGCTGCCTTCATGTGTTCCACAAGCTTGAGTATGTTGTAAATTCATTCTCGTTCAATCCTAGAGAATCACTACTTTCATTGGGAGTGTCTTGGCCCATTTATTTCAGTGAGCAGAGAGTTTGTTTCAGTTTCCGTAAGCTTGTAAGCCTCTGTTGTTTCTGTTTGTTGATGATGCTATCCAGTTTAAATCCATGGTGGTCAGATAGGATGCAAACTGTTATGTCAATTTTCTTACACCTGTTATGCCATACACTGCGTCTGAGTATGTGGTCAGTTTTGGAGAAAGTTCCATACAGTGCTGAAAAGAAGTTATTATTTTATGTTTAGGTGAAATGTTCAGTGGGCATCCCTTAGTTCCCTGTGACTTATGATGTCAGTTAGATCCAACATCTCTCTGGTTTAGTTATTGTTGGGATGATCTGTCTATTGATGGGGTCAGGTTCTGAAATCTCCCTATATCAGTGTGTGAGGATCGATATGTGATTTAAGCTGTAACAGTGTATGTTTTATGAACTTGGGTGCTTTTGTGTTTGGCACATAGATGTTAAGACTTGCAATGTTTTCTTAGGATTTTTTTCTTTGATGACCATGTATTGTCTTTCTCCATCTCTTTTTATTAGTTTTGGTTTGAAGTTTATTTTGTTATGTATTAAAGTGGCTATACCATCTTGCTTCTTAAGTCCTTTTGCTTGGAATATCCTCACCATTTTTTTTTTAACCTGAAGTGATGTCTGTCCTTCCTATCAAGGTTTTTGACATGGATAAAGTAAAAGGATGTCTCTATCCTGTTTATGCATCCATACTGTTAATCCTATTAGTCTGCATCTAACCATGGGAATTGAGACCATTGGTGTTGAGTTATATCAATGAGCAGTGTTAATTGATTCCTGTCACTTTGCTGTTGTGGTGTATGGGTTTCCCTCTTTTGATTTTCTGGTTTGGGATTACTTAATATTTGTGTTTTCTTAGGTGTGGTTAATTACTTCAGGTTGGGTTTTTGTTTTTTTTTTTTTTCTCGCACCTTCTGTAGGGCTGAATTTGTAGATAAATATTGCTTAAATTTGGTTATATCACAAGATGTCTTATTTTCTCCATCTATTGTGATAAAATTGTGATAAAAAGTTTCTCTGGGTTTAGTAATCTGGGCTGGTACCTGTGTTCTTGTAGAGTCTGTAGAAACCATGTCCAGGCCCTTCTTGTTTTCAGAGTCCCTACTGAGAAATCATGTGTTATTCTAAAAGGTCTTCCTTTATGTACTTGGTCTTTTTTTCTGTGAAGCTTTTATTCTTTCTTTTCCCAGGCATTTAGTGGTTTGATTATTATGTGATCAGGAAACAACCTATCCCAGTCTATTTAGTGTTCTATGTGCTTCTAGTACCTTGAGAGGTACACTCTTCTTGAGACCAGGAAACTTGTCTTTTATGGATTTACTGAAAATATTTTGTGTCTTTGGCATGGGTTTCTTCTCCTTCATTTATTCCTATTTTTCTTAGATTTTTGTCTTTTCATAGAGTCCCAGATTTCCTGGCTATTTCATACTAGGGAATTTTTAGATGTAACATTTCCTTTGACCTATGTATCCACTTCTTCTGCCATGTCATTAGTGTCTGAAACTATCTCTTCCATCTCCTCCATTTTGTTGATGAGGATGGAATCTAATGCACCTGTGAGTTTATTTCTAGATCTCCCTCCGTTTGTGTTTTCTTTGTTTCTATTTCTTCTTTCAGCTTTTGAACTTTTTAATCATTTCCTTCCACTGTTTGTGTTTTCATCAATTTCTTTAAAGCATTTATCCATTTCCTCTTTAAGGATCGCTGTCATATTTATAGAGGCTCCTTCAGGTCTTTGTCTTGGGCTTCAACTATATTTTAATTCTCAGAGTCTATAGTGGTATATTTGGGAGGCTGTATTGTAGACATATATTGTCCTAGATGCTATTGATTGTCTTTCTAGACTGGCATCTAGATTTCTAGATTTTAGAAGATTATAATTCTAGGTACTAATGTGTGTCTTGTCATTATTGGCTGGCTTTTTGTTTCTTAGTTTCTATTACCCTCTCTAGTACTTGGAATATGGTGACTATGAATTTCCTGGTAGTAAATTCTTCTGGGATCCTGGCAGGTGTGGCTACTAGGGGTTACTGGTAAAATGTGTTTCTAGGCATTGGGAACTGACTCTTGGCATTGGAGATGGGCTGGGTGGGGCCCTGAAGAGGCCAATAGGAGAAAGGAAAGCAGGAAATTTCATCAGTATCTGCTTAGTCCCCTGGGAATGGGGGCACAGAATGACTAGAGGGCACAGATAGTCAGCTACAGAACTGGGGATGAGACTGGGAGATTGGATATGGAGGTTAGCAGAGTAAGTGAGGATTTGAAGCATGCCTACTTGCTTTGCCGCCCTACCTGTCACTCTTGCAGGCTTGCCTGGCTGATTCCCTACTGAAGTTGGGAGCTGGGATAAAGCAACGAGCTGGAGGCAGAAAGTTTGGAGGGGAAGATCACTGGAGATGTGGGAGGGATGGGGGGACTGAGTTGGGTGGTTTGCTACAGATCTTGGGATAAGACTGGGGAGATTTGGAGGAAAGGGACAAGCGGTCAGGAATGGCAGCTAGCCTTCTGCATCCCTGCCTAGTGTGGTAGGTTCCCAGGGACTGCCTACTGGTGCTGCAGGCTGGGATGATGGAGTAAGCTAGGGAAAGAAAGTTTGGAGGAAAAGGTCTGTATGAGTCAAGGAGAGTCTCTACAAGCTACGCTTGTTTTCCTCTTCCTTGGTATTGTGGACTTGCTTGTGATGCTCTGTATTTTCTTGACTTCCAAGTGTACTGACACTCAAGTGTTCTTGATGTATATACTAGACACACTGCTTGCTTTTCAAAAGCATGAAAATAACTTTCTGATTGCATTGCTTCATCGAGATATTATGAAAACACAAATTATAATTTACTCTCATGCCAACTTCCTAGGGTTTTGCAAATTGAAAATTAGGTGGTGTTGGTAACCTTACAGTCTGGTTCTTTGGAGAGCACACCCAACCCATGTAACTATCCTAGTAAGCTGACAAGTGGCTCCACAGATCCTGGGGCCTCTGTGGGACACACCATGATCAGTCTCATCACTGCTGCTGACACTGGGATCAGAGAGGCACAGCCTTCATCTGTCACCCTGGAAACAGATGCAGTTACACAGCTGGGTAGCTTGACACTTGTTTTTAAAAGGCAAAGTTCAAAGAAATATCTGTCCATAAGTGTTTGCCTGTTGATCTGAAATATAATTTCCACCAATAACAATGTTGGTTCTTAGTGGCTCCTGGATTCACTTGTCACAGTAACGTTATCAAGGAACAGACTTTTTTCTCAATATAAAAACTGCCTTTTCACATTTCCCTACTTAGCACCACAAAAAGTCAAAACCATAAGCAATATGACCAGTTTTCTTATGAGTACCCAAATTATCGAAATTCACCTTAGAGTGTAAATTCACAGACTTCTTGGGGATCTTGTGAATGAAGAAGTAATGCGTAGGAAGCCATCTTGGCATCTGTCTCTGTGGCACACTTTATTATACGGATTGATTCAATCTGTAAAACACATTTCTATGGGCCTGGCACCATTAAGTACAAATTAAATAATAAAACAAGTCTTTAAAAATTATATAGTCAAAAAGATAAATTTACCACCATAATGATATGTTTGCAATAAATAAGTAAAAATGAATTAAAAAGTTATTACCAATGCAAAGCTATGTTTGGTATTTAAATTTATTTATTTATTTATTTATTTATTTATGTGTATGTAGATGTGTTGGCTTATGGCATAAGTATGTGTATGCAGATAGATACATAAATGTATGCATGTGTATGAAGACCAGGTATCAACCTTAAGTGTTATTCCTTGGGATCCATCCAACTTGTGTTTTGGGCTGAAGACTCTCGCAGGGCTATGATAACTTGCTGCGTGCTCCCAGGATCCTACTCTCTATCTTCCCAGTCCTGAGATTCTAGTATTCAGAATAGGGTAATTAAGAAAATTAGGATGAACAAGATAACTGTTTGCTTGAGAGAGGATCTTGCTTTGTTCATGAACTCACAATACTTTTGTCTTCCACTTCTGTGTGCCATAATTATAGGTGTGTGACACCATGCCTAGGGACAGGTTCCATTTTAATCAATTGAATTAAGATAATTCTAAAAACAGGCTATAATGCCTGGTCTTTATGTGGGTGCTGGAGGTAGAACTTCTGTCCTCATGTTTGCAAAGCAAGTGTGTTATCAACTGAGCTATCACCCCAGCTCTACAGACAGGTATTTTAAATAACTTCATAGGTTATTTGTATAGATACTTTAATTCCTTTGTGTTATCCTATCTTTCAAAAGTAAATACTTTAAAAATAAAATTGTAACAGTATAAGACAAATAAAAGAATACAGATTATATTTCTTCCTGTAATGAAGAGCAAGCGTCAAGTGCAAGACTAGTGTCTACTTTCACTCTTACCCAATGTGAAGAAAAAAACAGTTTGTATTATTTTGGCATCAAGTGGGATTTATAGGTAAATTATATAATTTTCTAAGTCGGATTTTCTGTATCTATGGCAATCATGTTCTCATTGATCCTTATTATACCAACTCTTGATTCATCTAAAGAATTAGAATCTGAATACCCATTCATTCATTCATACCTGACAGACTCAGGGTGCATTGGTGGATAATGTCCACACAGATAGGGAATTGAGGATGTAGAGAGCCATACTGTAAGACAAACATCAGTGTTGGAGGGATGCTCATGAGCAATGTAGATGTCTCTACTTTCAAATTCAAAGCCAAGGTTGTTGTCAAACTATATTATTCCCCAGTTTTATCAAATGTATCAATGGCAACTAAGAATAGCTATTTCAGAATCTATAACATAAAAGATTGCATTTTCTGAATTCAGCTAAATACAAGTGAGGTCACTTTGGAAATGTACTTCTGAAACCACAGGAGTGGTTGTCACTCACTTGGGTTGCTTCTGAAGCTTCTGGGGCTTATTTGAACTACATTTTTAAAGCAGCATACAGGACTGCTATCTTTTTACGTGGTTGATGGTAGGAAACAGCTGGTCATTCAGTTAGGAAACTTACAGGAGCTGATAACCTAATATGGACTACACATGCTAAAATTTCAGAAGAAATATTCCAGAAGCCATAGATGAAAAAAACTGATCTCATGTTCTTGTTACGGGAAGGCTATTTATAAGGGTTTTTTTAATTTGTGGGAGGGGCTATACTGCTCTTCATTTTAGACACACTGACATTTTAGAGACATTTAGTATTCACTGAAAACTACTTATAATAAAACCATAGACTTTTGATATAAACAGAATTCATTTTGAACACATATTCTAAGAAAATTTTATGTGTCTCATTCTAATTTTTGAATATAATATGAACTAGTGATTGCTTTAATCATTAATATATTTTTATTTCACTTTTCATAACTAATATGTAACTATTTCCTGTGATTGGACTATATATCATTTATGTTTTTATGTAGTCACTTTGTCTTGAATAAAGTCTATCAAAAATAACTAATTTTTAAAAGAACCAACTAAACTTAGAAGGAAAAATTCATTTCAATACATGCAATTTAGGAAAATTTGTTCTTGTTTTCACATTAATAATAAGATTTATTCACATTGACAGATAAACTGCTCTCAAGTTTTCGTATGTATTATATTTGAAAAATAAGACCCTAGTAGCGTTTTGAAATGTATGCAGACGCTGCTTACTTTTATGTTTCAGGCCTACAAAGCATATTATAATGCAACAATCATAACACTTAAAGTATACTTCAAAGGAACCTAAATGTATACTTTCCACGTAACACTTTAGTCAAAGTGGTTAATAGCCATCTTGTGCACTTTGGCATTCCTGGCAAGGGGATTCAGATAATACTTCAAAAAGAAAGCTCCTTTGATTTTATTCAGCTTCTTTCTTTGATTGGGAAGTTATGAACATATCTTGCCTCTTTTTGTAAGTGAAAATATGTTCAAATGTAATTAATCTATCCTATTAACTTTACTAAACATCTGCTACATTTGCTAAACATTTCAAAATGCTGTTCTGAACCACTTAATGCTAAGTAATTTCTCAGCTAAATATTTACACCAGCTTCCATAATGATAAGCCCTACTGTGTCTTAAATAATCAGCCAATTGTCCTGAGAGCAGTAAGACATTGTAATAGCTACTCACTGGAACTTGAAATGCATTAGCTGGCTAAAACCACATTTTGCATATTTTTGTTTCTAGCCAAAGGATTTCCATTTTTGTCAACGTTTTTAATATCCAAAACTCCATTGACAATGAATGCCTATATAGATGCCTAGATCATGAAAATGCAAAATACAATCTTAAGAGTCTTTCACAAGAGAAAGTCTGTATATCTGTAACATTATAGAAAAAAACTAGCTATTATAATTTATAACATATTAAATAAATAGAAAAATAGATTAAAGGGAAAGGCACTACTTACCAAATTAAATCATAAAGAATAAATAGAAAAAATGTAAGTGTATCATGTTCTGAACAGTTAATACAAAACTCTAAAAAGTATACACAATACCATGAGAAAGTGATGAAAGATTTTACTAACTTTAATAATAGAGATGAAATTCAGTCATGTGATTCATTAGTAAATGAGACAGACTTGGACATCGCCCAGTGATCACTTCAGAATGAGGAAGAAATGAGAGTTAAATTTCTTGATCTACTAAGAAAATACGACTGTAAATCCATATACGCTGAACTCTGATGTACCCAGGCTGGCTAAAAAAATGCTTCTGGACACAGAAGGACAGACACTTCCAGATGCAATAATAGTGAGTGATTTTATCACCCAACTTCCGCCAATAGCTGTCCAAACAAATTTCAGCGAAGGATCTTCTGTGGTAAACCCTATCACAGATCAAATGAACCTCCCAAGCACTAACGGAATGTTCTGTCCAACAGCTGCAGAATACACATTCATCTTAACAGCCCATGGAACTTTATCCTAATGGGCTACATTTTAGACCATAAAACAAGCCTTAACAAATATAACAGTATGTCAAAATAATTTTTATTTATCAAATGGTAATAGAATGAAATGATAAATCAATAGGAAGAGAAAATTCTAGAAACTGAAAATCCATGGAGATTAAGCAATGTACTATTAAATGAGTATTTGGGGATGTTTTGAATTCCTAAAATAGGAGAAAATGGGGGAAAGTTACAGAATATTTGGGAGTCAAAAACCAGTTCTAAAATCTTATAGGCATGACTATTTTCATTTAAAAATTTATAGAGCTTTCACATAAATAAATTAAGACTGTCACTCTATGTGATTTCAGAAAAGCAAGGGAAGGGGAAGCCACACCCATCATTCATGACGAGAAGGAAGAAAGACCATGATGTCATTCAATGAAAAGCCTTAAAATGCTGCAAAGAAATAATGAAGCACAGTTATTTCCTTGAAAGCATAGGCAAAATTAACAAATCCTTGCCTAAATTGACCAAAGAAAGAAAAAGACCCAAATTAAAATTGAGTCCAAAAAAAGTCACTGGAACCAGAAAGATGGTTCAGAGCTATAAAGTGCTTACTGCTTGCCCTTGAAGAGAACCCGAGTTTGTGTCCCTGTTGAGTGGTTCACAACCACCTTCAACTCCAGCTCCAGGGTGACCTCATCCCTCTGAACTTCATAGGCACAAGTGTCTTCTAACCTCCACACATGTGTCAGGCCACACACCTCCTTGATATGCAATAATAATAACTTTTATTATTTTGGAGCTTTGTACAATACATTCACACAGTGCATTTGATCAAGTCAAACTCCCATTCTCTTCTACCCAGCTTTTTGTCCTGTTTACTGCATCTCTGAATCTCTGTGGTTTTTTGTTTTGTTTTGTTTTTAAATCTCAATGAGTCCACTTAATGTTGCCAGTATGTGAACNGGTATAGGGCTGTTTACTGGAGCGCTCTCAGAGGTTGCATTTCTAAGGGGAAAAGAAAAGAGATAGATGACTCTTCCACTTCCTGCAGCCACCGAATGCCGATAGCTGCCCAGCCAGGGTGGATTTCCTCCGCACTAGTCCCTGCATGCTGGATGTTGCTTGGCTTGATCATGTGCAGATCTTGTGCATGCAGCGACTGCTGCTGAGTCATATGTACATGTGTGCTGTTGTCTAGCGAACCCCACCTCACTGTAGTCATCTACCTCATCTGACTCTTAAAATCTCCTCAGCCTTCCTCTGGGATGATCCTTGACCATTGGGAGGAGAGGGTGTGATACTGATGTCTCATTCAGGGCTGGGACTTCCACACTGGTTCTTTTCTGCATTGCTTGTTTTGAGTCTCTGTGTTAATTACAATAATTATAAAAACAAGTTTCTCTGATGCGAGTTAAGAGTTATGACAACCTATACACATGATGAGAAGTCTTTAGGTCTTAACATTTAAGAATTGGTTTAATATTGTGAACCATTTGCAGAGTACCTCTTATGGGTCAGGTTTTAATTCAGCTAGAAAGGTAGGGAGAAGGGCAGAGAGATAGAGCGGGAGGGGGATTGGTTACTCCCAAAACACTCAGGCCACATTTGCAGCAGATGCCCAGCTTATCTGCCTGGCCATTATTGTAGTTACAGTTCATTTCCTGGTGTGACTGATGCCTCCTCTTCTCCTCAGGTTGGGTACATCACACTTCCAGCATTACAAAAGCCAGCCAGGGGTCATAAAGCTTCCATGCCAGTTGTTGGACCAACTAGCTTTCTCCATGTTCTAAGACTCAAACGTAAAGAGATTGCAGCAATCAGGTCTCACCAGCAACTTCTGTAGGATAACATAAAGTATTGCTTGCTTTCTCTCACATGTAGATCCCAGGGATGAAGAGAGACGTGAAAGTAAAAGGGTGATACTTATGAGTATGGGATGGGAGATGAAAGAGGAAAAATTAGTTCTCTAATATACTACTAAAACCAAGTTATGAAAATGATAATAATTTTATATACAGAGAATTATGTTCCCATTACCACCACCAAGCTTTGCTCTCTGCCAAAGCTTTCTTCTTTCTGATCTGGCCTACCACATATTGTTTGAGAATCTTCTGTAAGGGAGGTGGATATAGAATATATAATACATTCTATCCTGTAGAACTCATCATCATGGGAAATGTTAAGCACAGTAAATATAGAATGTAATTTACAAAGCCAAGAAAGACAGAAGGGCAGAGTGGTTTTGAACCAAGTGCTAAGTTCTCACATTTAATTCTGGCAACCCATGGCTTACACAGATCTCTAATTTTCTTAGTAAACGATGAATAAATTCATTGCCTGACCATATTAAGTGTAAAGAATATAAACTTGAGTAACTGTAAATAATAAGATATCCTTTCAGTTTGGAAAAATGTGTGTGTGTGTGTGTGTGTGTGTGTGTGTGTGTGTGTGTGTAACTGATGGATCTGTTTTACAACTGGCAAGATTAAAAATATTTTTCTTTGCAAATGTCAGCTAATGCTCAATAATGCAGTATAAGATGTTCTGGGGCTGAGAAGGTCACTCAGTGTCAGTGTGAGCCCTGAGTTTGATAGCCAGCCAGTAAGTCAGAAGTAAAATTTTTGAACATTTGGGCAGGATGGCTAAGATTAAATATGAGATGTCATGGGCGATTTTAATAAGAAGTTATTTGTTAACGATTAAATAGAACTTACTAAGATTTTTTAATCTGCTACCTGGGTACTTCACTTACCAAAAGTGAAGTGAGAGCAAAGCTTGTGGCTCTGAGACACACTTGGGGTTTAGCACATATCTAGGTACCGTTATCTACCCAGACAGAACTTTACACAAAAACCTCTCATTTCTTAATTTGTTGAACTCATTCTGAAAAAAAAAAATGTACTATTTTGCATTCTACAGACTTTAAAATAAATTTTATTTTCTTGTACAGGTATTAGATTTTTAATTTTATTTCCAAGAATTAAGCACACTCTTTTGATGACAGTTAGTGTGTGCACATGTATGCATGTGTGGGCATGTGCCTGTGTGTGTGTGTGTGTGTGTGTGTGTGTGTGTGTGTGTGTGTGTGTTTTAGAAACTCGTGTTTAAAAACATTGACAGATTTGACAACATTTGGATGAATACCAAAATGTATATTGGTTTGACATTAGTTTTCCTAAGGGCAAAGACAATGGTTTAATCTAGAGCCAAGACTGTGTCAGTCATGGATAAAATAGCATGTCTGTGTAGTGACACTGTAATTAATATTGCTGTATTTTAATTTTAACATTTGATTTACTTACAAACATTAGGAATTTGTCATCTTTGAGTTAGCCTAATTATCCAACTTCCCTTGCTTATATATTATTTTGTAAGTGGTTTATAAGTTACAGGCAAAACTGATCAATTTCTCAGTCTCCAAGAGTTATTACTGCCTAAGTTCATGAAATACAGGGTCACCATGCTTCTGTACAATTATTTTTTCCAAAATCTGATAAAATAATGAAAGTGACAAATGTATGCTTTTATTCAATCACTTATGGTGAAGAACATGAGTATTTGTTCATTAGGAACATAATACTAATATTCTAGTACTAATGAACATAGTACTAATGTTCAAAACTCTGTTAAAATTATTTATATGGAATCCTTCTATCTTCAGTCAAATATGAATGAAACTTTAAAAGAAATTATGTGAATGAAAATTTAATATAGATTAATCAAATTTTTTGTTAAAAATAAATGTTCAGATGGTAAAGTCATATATGTAAGTATATGGTACCACTGGTTGGGATTTGGGCTAGGTATTTCCAAACACGAATCAATGGGCCTCTTAATCTACAGAACTGAAATAATGGCTCACACAATTGTAGAGTATCAAGTGGATATTGTTCAAGGAAATGGTATAGTACAGATCATAAAGATATATGCTGTCAAGCACAGCAACAGGCCACATGAAAGAAGGTACTGGCTGAGTTGGGATTCAAGAAGGACTTTGGTCACAACTGTAAATAGCACAGGCAATTATCTGTTTTGATTGACAGGCTTAGATTCTGTAAACATATGCATGACCAATTATTCACAGACATAGAACGTAGATAGAGGATTCTCACTATATGTGCACTGGAAGGATGCAGTTTACCTTACACTACATGTGCCCCATTGTAGTTAAGACTATATCACCACCTATCATGTGCTAAGGACATAACTGTAATATGAATGAATAGAATCTCTCTGTACTGTATTGTCATTAAGGGAAAGAAAAATGTATTGTTTAAAGTAGGATGTGCCTGTAGCTGAGTTCAGATGAGATTCTCACTGCCAGTGTGTTGTTGTATCCATTGTTCAGAAAGAGCTGGATATAAGTAGTACCCATGGGTGGGACCCTCAGGCTTCCAGATGCATCTATTACAGGAGGAGAATGTACATAGTCTAAACCAAGCAGGGATCTTGAGTGCTGAGCTATGAACCTGTGTTTGCCTGATAATAATTTTTTAAAAAATTATTAACTATGAAAGAATAGAAATTACTATATGCATAAAAAGTAGTTATGGGTCATCACAAAAATACCCAGTGTTTAGTTAAAGAAGATCATATTATAAAAAGGAATCCCGAAACAACAATATGAACTAACCAGTACCCCGTGAGTTTGTGTCTCTAGCTGCATATGTAGCAGAAGATGGCCTAATCGGCCATCATTGGGAAGAGAGGCCCCTTGGTCTTGCAAACTTTATAT
>NC_034594.1:5890677-5895172 GCF_900095145.1 Mus pahari | reverse complement strand
ATATATATATATATATATATATATATATATATATATATAGGAATCCCAGGAGGCTAGCAGTGTAGGTCAGTGGAAGAGTGTATGTTTAGCATTCAAGTGGCTCTGAGTTCAATTTAGAAACAGTGCCAAAGAATCCTAAGCTGTTTTTCTTCTAGACAGAATGAGTTTAGATTTACTTACACTACTTGTTTGCATCAAATACTTTTATGGCATTTAATATAAAATAATTTAATAAGCTAATAATAACTATTATAGAACCTAATGTATTCATTCTTTTTTTCCCACTATAGTGGATTGATTCTCCAGCAACAGTTGGTTTTCGTAGCCAGTAACGCTCACAGCCCCTATTGACTAAGATAGATCCCACTTATAGGCACGTCAGGAGAGAGACCAAAGCTAGGTTTTCTCAAGACTGAATTGATGGTTACATAGTCATCAGGAAGCTTGGCAGCCAGGCAGGAAATGATCATCTGAAAGCAGTTAGAATGGAGTGAAATGGATTCAAATAAAACAAATCTAATCAGGCCTGGTAATCCTATGTGAGGAATGAGCCTGAGAGGGGAGTGTAAGGTGTGAGTTTGATTTCTAGACTGAGCAACTAGATGGTGCTATGTAGGTTGGCTGTGGTGGGGATTGTAGAAAAGGAGTGAGGGAGGGCTCTACACTCAGCACTTGATGAGCCAAATTTGAGTTGCCTGTAGATATCCAAGTGGGGGTGTCAAACAGGCAGTTGGCTGTTCAATCTGCATGTACATAAACTAAGGCTAGTTTCTATCTATAAGTCTAGATATCATCTGTGTAAAGGGTCTGAAGCACGCAAGTGGAGGAGATCAGGTACAGGATGTAAACCCTGAACATGAGTGTAAAATCCCCCTGACAGCCCATCTGAAGGTTCAAAGGGGAAGGAAGAAGCAATAAGAATGACCTGGAATAACCAGTAATGACTGCTGAAGAGAACAAGATAGCAATATAGTCTGAGGTTGATATAGTCTGAGTATAAACCTGACAGGTGGAGAAGAAATTTCTGTAATAACAAATACCTATAATACCCACCCCAGAGACTTAGCTTTCAAATTAATGACACCTAGGAATTCCTGGACAATTTTATAATCTGAATTTTAAGTGAACAAATGACTGACCCTCATCACTTGATGAGAATAGGGGAAATCATTCAATACTATATGATACTAAAAGGTACATGTCATAAACAGACATTGCTACAGCTAATGACAAAATCATGTGCTTTCTAAAAGGATAAAAAGCTACTTTCAACAAAACCGTACTTTTGTTTACAGAATCTCAATATGTAAAAGGTACCTTTTCTACTTACAATTATGGTTATTATCCTTGTGTGGTACTTTAGTAATTACAGGCTTTCAGTCATAAGAGGTTTGTTTTTTATTTTGTTTTGGTTTTAATCTCTTAACTACCTCAGAACTTCCCACTACCCTTTTCTTGAACCAGGTCGAAGGACAAACAAGACAACGAACAGCCATTTCTCATCATTAACACATTGATACTAACCTTGGAAGGGCTCAAGTGACTTAACCTTGTTTTGTTTAGTCCCTGAAATGAGGGTCAGTCATTCTTTTGTGGCAGACACACTTGAACTAGAGTGTTAACATGTGTTCCTTTCCCCCCCACAGGGCTCCATAGGACTCCAAGGTCCCCAGGGTCCACCTGGCAAAGAAGGCCAAAGGGTGAGTAGAGTTGAAACCATTGGTAGAGTTTGCCAACACAGAAGACAATTATTTTTGAGCATTAAAAAGAATAAAATAAATAGATAGCAAAGAGGTGGGCATAGGGTACCAGCTACCAAAGACAGAAATAGGTTAGGGATTTTGACAGAGTATTATCATCAGAATAGTCTACATGTTTTCAAAAATCAGCAGCACAAATGTATGGACCATTATTTGTATAAAGTCAGCTAGCCCTAATGTGGTCTAGAACACATTAGCCAGAGTTCCCTTTCTTGAGTTAAGTTAATGAGCAATGCAGTAGAAGTCCTGCCTGGACACACATTCTCTCAAAACTGTGGATAGTAACTAGGCTCTTGACCCAAATTAACTAGTTGACATTAGGGACTCTTTGAAACTCGCATTTCACTATTTGTTGATTTCAACCAAGATGAAACAGGCAATAAATGAATCTCAGCATTAATCGGAAATACTATAATGACCATCTCTAGCTTGAGCTGAGTCTTTGTGTCTCTAGCTAAAGGAAGCCCTGAAGGGTTCTGGCATCTGCTGTGCTTCTATGGGACTCTTGACACACCATCCTTGGGTCATTCCGTTTTCAATTGACTCTGGAGTCTTGTGTTTTTATACATTTTCTCGTATGATTGCTTATGAAGTCCCTGTGCTACATAAAGCAGGCATTACATCCTCAACTCTACAACAGTGTGGGTGAGGTTCCTGGAACAGGGTTTCAAATGATTTGGCTGCTGAGATAGAGGTCAAGCTTTCTTTTGTTGTCCAAGTGTATTATAAATAGTTCTCATTTGTTCATATCAATCTCATTTTTACCTTTTGTAAGTAAATTTGTGTACTTTAAATATATCAGTGTACTTCAAATATTTGAAGACCAATTTCCAAAGGCTTGCCTTTGGAAGGTTAATAAAGAACCAAGTTTCTTGATTTTTTTCTTCCCCTTTTTGGGGTTCCTGGGCCCACTGCAGTCTAGTAGTTTGTCCCAGGAGACATGAATTGACCTCTTTCAGGCATCAAGAATGAGGCAAAAATGTACAGTTCAATATGGCAAGTAGGCCCTCTACCATGGACAGTAGACTCCCAGTGCAGCTTAAGAGTCTTGTTATCTAGGAAGGAGGAAACTTTGGGTTGCCACTGGAGTGTGCTCAGCTAAACACTACCCTTCTTTGTTTTAATGAAAACATCTACCCAGTCATGTCTTTCCTGGTTTGTGGTTCTCTTCTTATATCTCAGTGTTGGAACAAGCCATGTTATTTTTCATCTTCTGGAACTTGGTCATTAATATTTTATCATTTGGGCACTATTTTCTTGGAGGTTTGTTGTTGTTTTAATGTATGTGAATCCTGATCTCCAGTCAAACAGCTCCCATCTTTATACCTTTGAAATCATTAATAAATTCTAAACAGAAAAGGACCTGATAACCAGATACCAATAGCCTGTATTTTGTCATGGGCTCAAGAACTGCTAATCAAAGTATGTGCAATGTATGTGAACTCTACTTCCTCCTCCTCTCCCACGATTCTTAATTTGGTTTGTAAGATAATTATGAGAAACCTGTCAGACAGTTGCTGAAATGAGAAAGCATTCAAATGAGAATGTTTTAAAAATGCACTTCAAATTGAAATTGTACCTTATCAAAGCTTGTATTTCAGAAGAGAGGTCAAAGGATAAATGAAGTTGATGTATTTTTCATAATTGCAGAGGCGATTATTTGAACTATATAACTCAATCACTATTTTAATGCAAATATACTCTACTTATAAATGTGTATAGTCCAGAATATTTTATAATACTTTTTATTTTATTTTCTATAAAGAGCGACCACATCAGACAGTAATATAACTGATTTTAGAGTTATTGTTCCATATAATTTGTCCTTGTTGCTTTCTCTCTCAACAATGCCATGTGCTTCAAAGAAAATAACTATATTAGATATTAGTGGCATTATTCATGTTTTTTTCCAATTTTATTAGGTATTTACTTCATTTACATTTTAAATGCTATCCCCAAAGTCCCCTATACACTCCCCCCTGATCCCCTCCCCACCCACTCCCCCTTTTTGACTCTGGTGTTCCCCTGTACTGGGGCATATAAAGTTTGCAAGACCAAGGGGCCTCTCTTCCCAATGATGGCTGACTAGACCATCTTCTGCTACATATGCAGCTAGAGACATAGGGTGCTGGTTAGTTCATATTGTTGTTCCACCTATAGGGATGCAGACCCCTTCAGCTCCTTGGGTACTTTCTCTAGCTCCTCTATTGGGAGCTCTGTGTTCCATCCGATAGCTGACTGTAAGCATCCACTTCTGTGTTTGCCAGGCACTGGCATAGCCTCACAAGAGACAGCTATACCAGGATCCTTTCAGCAAAATCTTGCTGGTGTATACAATAGTATCTGCATTTGGTGGATGATTATGGGATGGACCCCTGGGTGGGGCAGTTTTTGGATGGTCCATTCTTTTGTCTCAGCTCCCAACTTTGTCTCTGTAATCCATTCCATGGGAGTTTTGTTCCCAATTCTAAGGGACAAAGTCTTCACATTTTGGTCTTCCTTCTTCTTGAGTTTCATGTGTTTTACAAATTGTATCTTGGGTATTCTAGTTTCAGGGCTAATATCCACTTATTAGTGAGTGCGTATTATGTGAGTTCTTTTGTGATTGGGTTACCTCACTCAGGATGATACCCTCCAGATCCATCCATTTGCTGAGGAATTTCATAAATTCATTGTTTTTAATAGCTGAGTAGTATTCCATTGTGTAAATTACCACATTTTCTGTATCCATTCCT
>NC_034594.1:5820112-5890666 GCF_900095145.1 Mus pahari | reverse complement strand
ATTTCCTTCTTAAAGTCCTCCATTATCATCATGAGAAGTGACTTTAGATCCATGTCCTGTTTTTCTGGTGTGGTGGTGTATCCAGGACTTGCTATGGTGGGAGAGTTTGGTTCTGATGATGCCAAGTAACCTTGGTTTCTGTTGCTTCTGTTCTTACGCTTGCCTCCTGCCATCTGATTATCTCTAGTGCTTGCTGCCCTCCATATATCTGATTGGAGCCTGTCCTTCCTATAATCCCAGTTGATTCAGGACTTCTCAGAGNCCAGATTTCTCTGTGATTCTTTGATTGTGGGCTCCTGTGAACCTGAGNNTCTGGGTGTGTCTGAGTTCTTGGCAGTCAAGCTCCTCTGAGACACTCAAATACTAGTGTGACCCAGCTCCTGTTATCCTGGGATCCTGTTGTCCTAAGATCCTGGGCGTTTTACAGTGCGTGGAAGTGGTGTCTCCTTTAGGACCTTGGAGTTGTCTGGTCTGTTTGAAACCAAGGTAAACCTGAAGTTAATAAAAAGAACCTGAGCCTCTGGTCAGGAAAGGCTCTGGTGTCCTTGTTCCTGCTGTCACAGGCCTGTCACTATTGGATTGGATCAGCTATTGTGTTCCACTCACCAGTGATCCTAAAGTGGCTTGGGCAGTCAGCTAGGGACCATAGGTGTGTCCACCGAATCCGCCCCCTAGGTGACCTGGTGCTGGTGCAGACCGGAAGGGGTTTGTACCCCTGGTCAGGCCGGTTCTCTGCTGCCCTAGTGCTGTCTCAGGACCAGTGCGCAATTGGATTGGAGCAGAAGTTGTGTTCCACTCTCCAGTGATCCTAAGATTGCATGGGTAGTCCTCTAGGGACCGTGGGAGGTGTCTGCCCACTCCGCGCCCTAGGTGACCCGGTGCTGGCGCAGACCAGAAGAGCATTATCGATGTTTAAAAATAATATCTGAACATGTTCAATGATGTCTCTCATTAAGTAGCTACTTAAACAGGAAGTGAATGTAAGGAATGCATTCTTGTAGATTTGCGTTTATGTCCCTAAGTGTCCCATTTCTCCTTTTCATGAGAGCCACGTTTGAATGCACCTCAGAACACATTAACTGTATGGATGGATAAGGTGTCTTAATGCATGCACACACACATGCATATCACACACACCCACAAACACATTAACATGCATACAAATATACACATATATACACACCTTCAGAAATAGACCAATAATTTTTCTATTTCATTGAATTTTAAAATAGAATATTATAGAAAAATCCATGACTGTAAAAATTGTATTGATCCACTGTCAACAAACATGTAAATTTTGATCGCAGGTGTTTGACTCTTGTTAAGGTTGTTAAAACAGAATATAAAACATGTGGCAAGTCCCTAGGACTTAATTTCTAGGCATAATGTCTTTAGTGAAAGATGTTTAATGGTAGATAAAGCTTTACCTTCTTATTCTTCCTCCATGATTTCACACATAAAAATATCTCACAATTAAGCTGAGTTTATAACACAGATCTCACTCACATAAAGCCATACTTTAAAAAATACCAAACATTGCAGAAGTATGCAAGTATTGCTGCAGTCATTTTTATTAACACACAAAATTCTAGTTGAGAACACACACACACACACACATACATGATAAGAAGACTTCTATATATCCAGTGAGAACACTGCTTTTATGGGTACTTAAACAGAACTTTGTTTGAATTTTTAATTAGTTCATTTTATTTGTCTCTTAAAGCTGTTAGACGTTAGCTTATACACTATTCATTTAATAAACTATAAAATTAATGTTCTCACATTTAAAGATTGATCTTAACTTTGAGAATATTCTTATGGCATGTTTTCTTGACCTGATTTTCATCTTTGTTTTATGCCATTAAATATTTAACCTTAACTTTTTGAAGTCTTGTAAGTAAAATATTTGACTGGAACTTTTAATCTTTCTTTGGAGGGAGAGAGGTGTCAAGACAGGATTTCTTTTTGTAGCCCTGACTGTCCTAGAACTTGCTCTGTAGACCAGGCTGGCCACAAACTCACAGAGATCTGCCTGCCTCTGCCTGCACAGTGCTGGAATTAAAGACTTGTGCCACCACCACCCAGTGGTACTTTTAATCTTATGCACTTTATTAGTCAATGCAAGTGTTAGAATTTAGCTAATAATAAACATTGGTCTTATACTATGGATACAGTGTGTTTGAGAGTGATGAGGGCAGGCAAGCTATGTAGAGGCCTGGAGAGTGTTCAGCCCACGATGAGAACAGAGGAGGAAGCAGAAAGGTACCAGGACACAGCAGGGCCAGGACACCAAAGGAGAGCACTTTAACACCTATGGAGAGCTCAGTGGGAGTAAGCTCACATCAAGAGCTACAAAGATGTGGCAGTTGTTAATAGGGGATATTATTCACTTACATAGCCCTGATTTTAAGCTCACAGGAGTCCCTTGCTTTGTTCCCAGGACCTCCATGGCGGCTCACCAAAGTGCAATTCCAGGTCAGGGGTTTGTTCTCTAGGAGCTCCTTTACACACAGTGTACATAGACAAGTTACATGAATGTGTGCACAAGTACACACACATGCACCTACACGTAAACACACACATACACACACACACACACACACACACACACACACACACACACACGAGCAACAAAGTCAGCAGAGAGATGTTTGTTAAAAGAAGCCAGCAGAAGCAGTGTTAATTGAGAAAGAACTTTTAATTGATCAATGGGCAAGGCATTAGCAGAGAAAATGACAGAAAGGGGGGAGCCAATGGTGAGGTGACAGAAGGGACAACAGGAACTGAATGGAAGTCCAGAAAAATGTCCTAGGAAGTGACATAGTTTAGGTGGCAGATCACATGCTCGTAGATGCTCCCACGAAATAGCTCAGGAGAGTTGACTTGGAGACACAGATTCCCTGTGGACCTCCTTATAATGGAATATTTCAAAGTATACAGAGAATAAGTATTTAATGCAACCTTCTACTTTTCTTATACACATGCTGTGTTCATGTCTAAACAATATCAGTTTAAATGTGAAACTCACATGTTTTTTATTAAAGGAATCATGCCAGGCCTCATTTTTAAAAAATGAACATTTATTAGTGAATCAGCTGGTTACCCCACTAAAATGCACTTTGCATGGCTAGACAAAGATCTTGTTCTAGTTATCTGCTATTAGAATCTAATTTTAATATCGGACAGAAATACTCTTAACTTTTCTACACTCTTCTCCATAGCTCCTTTAGTCATAACCTCAGGTTACTTGTGTACTTGTGCCTTACCTCACACTAGGAAACTTGTATTAATTGCTTCTCTGAACACTGTAGTGCATACAGATCTGAGTTTCCCTCACAGTGCTAAATCCCAGCTCTGTCTGGCCTCGGAATTCTTTGCATTCTGCAGAGAACTGGAGCTGCTCAGCCCCCACCCCTGTCAGGTGGTAGCCCATTGCACTTGTCCAGATTTGATGGAAGCAAGGGAACAAGATCATGTTTCCTCCATAATGGTGATGCTGGAGCCAGTGAAGTTACAGGAAGACAGGGCTGGTGGCATGTGTGCCTGCTTCTCATGCCACAGGCAAGACGCTGTTTAGTGTGCAGGGTGTCACCTGGACTCTGAGTCCAAACTGATGGAAGTGAAATTCCAGCTTTGCCACTAACTGTGGGGTCATGAATGAGTTATTCTCCCTCTCTATGCCTGTTGCCTCATAGAAAATGTAGATTATAATACTACCCACCAAGGGCTGCTCATAGGTTGGATAAGGTGAATGCCAGATAGCACCATCATTTTCACCCCCAGCCTGCAGATGCAGGGATGTTGATGAAAGGTGAGGCAGGGCACCACACCTAGCAGAACTTGACTAGAGACACTGCATAACTGATGGAGAGAAGCCATTCAAGAGAATGACTTTTCATTGCTACACAATCGAACCTGTTTTCCTTCACTCTTACTTGAATTCTTTCTTTCTCTGGATGTCGGTGCCCATGTTTTATGCCCCAGGATGAAGAGCAACATTTATGTAGTTTTATAATAAAATTGAGAGTTTCAGAAACCTTTACAAGTATGAATTAGATGATTTCCCTTCCTTTGTAGGGTAGATGACTTCCCTTCCTACAAATGTCCTCATTGTAGGGGAGCTAAGGCCTCAGACTTTGTCTTACAGGTAAATGGTACTTATGCGTAAATTTACTAGGTCTTTCATGGCAAGCACTACTTTCCTTCCTTGCCTGCCTGTGTCTGATCTGATTTATATGTCTTACCAAAGATGTCATAAATAACACATATGATGTTCTGATAATCACTGGGTTTATTGATCCCACTAGGGTGGAGGCCGCTAAAATCACTGCTCCCAGGAAACCAACAGATAGTGCAAAACTCACTCAAGAAAGTTTTTCCTCAAGCCCACTTGCTTGAATTTACTAGACTAAATATCAGACTCAATGTAAATGACCAAATCCTGCACGCATCCCCATATTCCATTTTGCAGAATTCCATAGCAGTCTTTTGGCATTTAGCATCTCCCACATCTGCATCAAGTGGAGCTGCTGAAGCAATGGGTTAGGACAGGAAGGCAGAGAGAATGCCCATGTCTGTTAATATCAGGTAAATGTCAGCAAGGCTACAGTTGGGTCTCAGCAGTAAACATCCTCTGGATTTGCTTCTTGCTCTGTGCCTGATGGGAACTATAAATCCAACAAACAAGATGCAGGCAGGCAATCTCTAGCTCAGTCTAATTGAAGTCAGGTGAGAGGAGACAGCACAAGGCATGGACTGGACTTCCTGAATAAAGGCCATCCTGTGGATCATGCTAAATGCCACAGCTACTTAATGGCAGTGTGTCTGTGGGCCAGTGTGGTAAAATTCACTCTAATTAGTGGTGCCTGCCATGAATTTAAGGCAAGAAAGACAAAATGTTCCAGAAGGGCTGGCAGTGAGGAAGAGAAATGACTGTAGCCTATGGTGACAATCCAATAATTATGTAGACATCCAAGGCACAATGGGCCAAGTTTCTCACATCCATTTAAACAAAGGGACAAGTGACATGATTTGTGGTACAATAAGATGACTATGAATTATCTCCATTTGGTGATTAGCAAAGAAGAACCATTTCATAGCTTCTGAATGGCACACTGCCTATGAATGGCATGTTTATGCAAATCCATGTAAGAGCTGTTCTATGTCATGGAAGAACCACACCATGGAGCCTTGGAATTGAAGACATCCTGACTCCATTGTCCAAAGATTCTGACAGCTTTGGAGGGATTAGCTTAGTAGAAGGGTAGCAGGTCCCAGAACATAAAAACAACCAACTGTAGAGCAAACATCAAAGTTAGAGGGGAAAAAAATGGCAGGGCCATTCTAGCCCATCAAATGAAACTGAAGCCATAGAAATTCAACAATGTTATAAATAAGGCCACAGAACAAGTTATATATTTTAACATAAGAAAAAAATACTGTCTATTCTGTGGTCCTGTATAGAAGCAGAAGCAGAAAAGGAGGAGGACAATGAGAAAGAGGAGGAGGAGGAGGAGGAGGAGGAGGAGGAGGAGGAGGAGGAGAACAACAAACAACAACAGCGGCAGCTGCCACCTAGATTTGCAATATCTTTAAAACATAGATTATTGAGATTTTAAGTGAAGGACTGAACAAAGATCCACTTTAAATTTCATTCTTAAGACCACACATCAAAAGGGACAATGGTGCTGTTGATCCCTTCTGGTCTCCACACAGATAAAAGTGCATACTCTCTCCCCATGGCCAGCCTATCTTGTCAGCAGTTCATAATCAGAATTGCCTGGCCAGTGGGAAAGGATGGGTGGGTGTCAGAGCCAACCTGTTCCAGCTGTGGGAGCACTATAACTCATAACTGCAGGCAAACTGCTTCAAATTCTAATGTAAATTAGTTTTATCACAACTTAGCTCTCAGGTATATTACAGAACTAAGCCTGAGACACCAGAGAATATTCTCTGGTGACAGATGTGTACTGAAGCATTCTTTAAATATTACCTACTTACCCACAGATGCCCTTAAAGGGGAAGGGAAGGAGAAGAAGCACTTTCTTTGAAGTGAGCTGTGCTAACCCTCCGGTGTCACCGGCTTTACTGCATCTAAGTCACACTGCACACCTCTTGTTAGCTTTGCCAGGGTAAATGTCAAGCAGAAAGTTTTTCGCCATTTGAGAAGCTGTGAATATGGGTGTGGATGACTGCCAACATCAAGCACGAATGCAGGAACTACAAAGAGAATTTTAAAAATGTAAAACATGAAGAACATGGAACATGTTTTATGGCCTAATGATTTAAAAGGCAGAAAGTTACAGTTCAAACCTCAGCTTTACAAAACTATTGCATCTTGCGTAACCTTCCAGAAACAAGGGAATTCTGAAAGTAAGTTTAATGCTTTTGTCATTTGCAACATATCACGATAAAATTCTCAAGAGACAGCAGCAGTTGCAAAATAAATGTGATAATCCAACGGTTGAAAGATGATTGGGCATTTCTTTCCTGTGGGATGCACAGTGCTCCTTGGTCAGTTCTGAATTCTACAAGAAAAGTTAATGACCTACCTTTTCTTGTTTTCCTTAAAAATGGTTAACTTCTGAATGTTTCTCATTAGAAATAGTGGATACCCACTTGATATTTTTAATAGGTTCAAAGCAAACACGCCCATAAATGTTTGTGCTACTGTGACTGTGTTCACTGGTAGGCTTTATAGTCACTGCACTGTGAGAGAGATGCTGCATAGCTTTCATTTGTGATTCCAGACTCCAAACTACATGCTAGGCAGCATCTCTCTCATACTGTAGTGACTGTGTGTGTGTGCGTGTGTGTGTGTGTGTGTGTGTATGTGTGTAGTGACTATATGTAAATGCTGCATATGCTCAATTAAAATGACACTTTAAGAAAAACAGTGCTTGGAGTATAGAGATGGATCAGCCATTGAAGGCTAGGGTCTCAGCCAAAACATCAAGACAAGTAACTGAAAAAAAAAGTAAGTACAAATAAATAAAAGACCATTGAGGAAAATTATTGCATGCTTCTGATCATGTCTTCACACTTTCCCTTGATATGTTTTTGTGAAGTGTTCCATAGAAAACATTTTTAAACTTTAATACATGTATTTGGCCATGTTAATAGGTTCTTATCTTTAGCATATTTGAACATATTCTTATAAAATAAGTGAAATTAAAGTCTGTACACTGAGGGTGAAGGGGAAGAGCTAGTTAACAAAGAGGAAGAAAAGATGGGGATGAGACCCTTGAATTACTGTTTGGTGTGGCAAGCCATGGAAGTTAGCTTGCCTGGGGTTCCAAAAAGTGGGAGTGAGTGGGTAGGGGAGCAGGGTGGGGGGGGGATAGGGGACTTTTGGGATAGCATTTGAAATGTAAATGAAGAAAATATCTAATAAATTTTTTTTAAAAAGCAGAGATATGAGCTATCCTTATTCAAGTCATTGACTAAAGAAACATGTCCACAACTGAAGCACACAGAGAAAGCAAGAAATATAGAAACGTGATTTCAAGAAGATTCTAGAGTCAGTCTGGTTCCACATGGCTCTTTGGGGCACAAAGACCTTATCCCACTTTGAGGTAAAGGGTTGGGCTTCCTCTCTCTGGGTTGAATAAGGACAGTAATTTCCCAGGTATTCCCCCAACAGGACGCTCCTCAAAACTAAAGAGACCTAAGGGAAAGGTTCAGATAGAAGCAAATATCTAATAATAAATAAATAAAGTATTGAATGCTTTGAAATTTTGTTTTTATGATCAAACTCTCCTCCTCAGTAAAGTCAATAAATCATTGTTTCATAGCCCCCCCCCCCACAAAAAGAAGCAAGTAGTAGTCAAATTCCACCAACCAAGGCTGACTCTGAACTATAGAAAACAGACGTCAGTGTCAGCTAAGCAGAATCGGAGGCTCTGAGCAGAAGCAGACACCATGGTAAATTTGATAATCATAGATTCGCAGGAAAGCGGAAGTGGAAACCTATGCATCTTTTTAGATAAATAGATGAAAGAACATAATTATTACATAAGCAAGTGAAACAGCCAGCTGCTGCAAACATTCAGAAAAGCCAATGACCAGAGAGAGATACAACACAATAGACTTAAGTACCAGTGGGTATTTAGGGGTGAAAATGTCTAAAAATCATTATATACATGTGTGAAACAGACACTGGGCAAAAAAAAAAATGTTTTAATGATATCTGAACAAATTGAAACTAACGATAGTACCTTTGACTAATGTAGGAAATGTTAGAAGGAAACTGTCTTTTTGGAGATGAATCCATTTAAAGTCGAAAGTTAAAGAACCCAGGCACGAAGAGCACCAGCCCTTAAAACGCGGCTTGAGCAGGGCTGGAGGAATGATTTTGTGGGTTAGATCCCTGGCTGCTCTTCCCGAAAACCCAGGTTTGATTCCCAGCACCCACTGTGTAGCCATCTGTAACTCCAGTTCCAGGATGAAACGTCCTCTTTGCCCTATTCAGGCATCAGGTATACGTGTGTTGCACAAGCATACATTCCAGCAAAATCTCTATATACATATAAAATAAAATAAATAAAAATCCAAACGAAAATATTTTTAAAAAGTAAAATTAAATTCATCTGATTTCTCAAGAAGGAAGGACAAATGTACTATCAGGAGGTCTCCAGAGAGGGCACAATAGTACCAGACAGACTGCAACTAAAGGACAGGCTTCGGAAAGAAAATTACTGGGGACAGGCCCTTGAACTTGGAGTAACTCCTACATCTATGAGTAGATAACGAGATCCAACTTGTCTGAGTTGATGCTGCCAATCTTGAGAAAGTCAGGCGATTATAGACTATCACTTTTAGAAGCTGATATTTATCTTTTCCAATTTGCATGTTTGTGTGTACCTCTGTGTGTGTGTGTGTGTGTGTGTGTGTGTGTGTGTACCAGTTTGTGTACATGTGTACACTGGAGGGTGGATGGAGGATGGAGGTTGATATCAGGCACCATCCTTATTTATTGAGGCAGGGTCTCTCATCAGACCAAAGCTTGCACATAGGCGGATCATGCTAGCCAACTAACTCTAGAGATCCTGTCTCTGCCTTTAGAGACAAGAGTTCCGATCCACCAAGACTTGCGTGCATTTGAGGATTAAAATTCTAGTCTCTGTGCTTGCAAAGCCTGTGCATTAACTAGTATATCACCTTCCTTGCCCATAAGCTGGAATTTAAAGAGAAATGGCCCAAGGCAACGTTGGGGAGACAAGGAGAAAGTTTTCTCTTGTATTCGAATGACATTCATAAACAAAGGAAGAAACCACTGAACAGGGAGAAATTAAAGATATAAGCCTCCTAAAGCAGCAGTATAAATCTGGTGGGTGTCAGAGGAAGTTGGGAAAGCCTAAGTGCAGTCAGGGCCTTCATTTGGAGGACCCACAAGAAGGCATAGAGCAGTGGTTCTCAGGCTTCCTAACACTGTGACCCTACAGTACAGTTCCTCATGTTGTGGTGACCCCCAATCATAAACTTATTTTTGTTGCTACCTCATTACTATAATTTTGCTGCTGTTATGAATCATAATGTAAATATACCTGATATGCAGGACCTCTGACATATAAACACTGTTTGACCCCAAAAGGTGTCACAGCCAGAAGTTGGGATCCATTGGTATTTAGGGATGTGAACATTCATTTTGGGAACAAGAAGGAACTAAAGCAAATTTCATCCTCATGCTACATATGTATGCTTGTCTCATATAGAAAAAAGAAATTAGAGGAGATGGGACCTACAAAAGTCTCTGCTATTTATGAGGCATTTTTATCATGATTGTTAAAATAGATACACCCTATTTCATTCATAAACAAGGCCAAGTCAGTGAAGAAAAGGCAGAGAAATATACAAATGTTGAGAAGGCCAAGGTAAGAGACCAGAGAAAGGCTGGCCACTGAGGGAGAAAAAGATCTGTGGCATCAATTCAGAGTATTGCTACATTCTCCAAGTTTCTAGTGGCGTCCAGTTACTCCATCTTAACCACTACATGGATGATGTTGCTTTCCTACATAAATTTCCACTGATACCTACTGTAAAAATCCCTTTTATCAGCTATCTTAAAACAAAACATTAGTTTTGTTTTCTTAATTATTGATCTGGAAAGAACCCAGATGTCCCTCAATAGAGGAATGGATACAGAAAATGTGGTACATTTACACAATAGAATACTACTCAGCTATTAAAAGCAATGAATTTATGAAATTCTTGGCCAAATGGATGTGTCTGGAGGATATCATCCTTAGTGAGGTAACCCAATCACAAAAGAAGTCACTAGATATGCACTCACAGATAAGTGGATATTAGCCCAGAAACTTAGAATACCCAAGATACAATTTACAAAACACAAGAAAACCAAAAAGCAGGAAGACCAACAGGTGGATACTTCATTCCTCCTTAGAATAGGGAACAAAATACCCATAAAAGGAGTTACAGAGACAAAGTTTGGAGCTAAGATGAAAGGATGGACNATCCAGAGACTACCCCACCCGAGGATCCATCCCATCATCAGTCACCAAACCCAGACACTATTGCACATGCCCGAATGATTCTGCTGAAGGGACCCTGATACAGCAGCCTCTTGTGAGGCTATGCCAGTGCCTGACAAACACAGAAGTGGATGCACACAGTCATCTATTGGACGGAACACAGGGTCCCCAATGGAGGAGCTAGAGAAAGTACCCAAGGAGTTGAAGGGGTTTGCAACCCTATAAGTGGAACAACAATATGAACTAACCAGTACCCCCAGAGCTCCTGTCTCTAGCTGCATATGTAGCAGAAGATGGCGTATTCAGCCATCATTGGGAAGAGAGGCCCCTTGGTCTTGCAAACTTTATATGCCCCAGTACAGGGGAACACCAGAGCCAAGACGTGGGAGTGGAGCAGGATGGGGGGAGGGTATAGGGGACATTCAGGATAGCATTTGAAAGGTAAATGAAGAAAATACCCAATAAAATAATTAAAAGGAAAAACATTATTGATCTAACTCAGACCAGTTGGATCTCCTTATCTACTTCTAGATGTAGAAGACAATTCTAAATCTTTTAGAAAATGTTATTGGTAAAATATAAGTTAGGTAAGGGTAAAACACTATCAGAATTAAATTATTCTTATATTTACTGCTTCTGGAAATTTTCACATCTTGTATCCCTGTAAACATTCCTTGAACTCTCATTTTCCTGAATTCTATGAAATCTCTGAAGCATGCATATACTGTTAACAGTGCTAAGAAAACTCAGGAGACCCATTTATACCACAATAAGTCTTTCTGACGCATTAAAACAATGCATTATTGAAGCTAAGGCCACAAATTTGTGTGTGCTATGGTGCTCATGTATTATAAGCTGGCATCCTTTTCCATGAGAGCTGACTGGATGAATGCTGTATACTTCTTTGCAATTGTTGGCCATATAGCTAAAAATTTTTTCAGAGTAAAATAGGAATGAAATAAAATTTCCTATTCTTCTCATGTAAGATTTAAATGCTGTACTGCTTGTTTTCTTTCTTATTTTGTCAAAAATGTGTGAGTTGGGTGTGCCTAATTTACTCTTATTAAACAATTTCTCATCGAATGAAAACAGAAGTAATCTATGCCATTTGTAGAAACTTTTATTTTTAATCTTTTATTCTTAAGACAACATTCCTAATTATTCCTCCACACACACCTCTATACCCTTTTACATTTTACTACTCAATTTCAAATATAATTATAATGAGTTTTCTTTAAAACTATTTTTCTGCCATATCATTTTCAAAAGTTGTGTAGATTTTCTGGCAAGGGCACGATTTAAAAAAAAATAGAACAAGTCTATGAAACTTTCTCAGATCTTGTTATTCATGATCAGATTTAGAGAGTGTGGTAGACTCCTGTAAGAACTCAAACTGTAAAAGACAGGAAATATATGACTTGGAGCCATTTCTTTCAGTATCTTCAGTATGATTCTATTAGGAAACATTCTATACCATCACCTTCTGGAGATACTGGGATGAGCTACATCAGCATTAAGACTAATATTTAATTAAACAGGGAAGAAACACCTAATGGTAAAACAATGATCATGGAAGTTGTGCCTACAAAATGGAACCAATGGGATCACGCATCAGTCAGTTTTCTCATTTCTGTATCAGAACACCTGACACAAGCTACTTAAAGGGAGGAAGGGTTTATTTTGACTTGTGGATTCAGGGAGTTCAGTTAATAGCCTTAGGTTCTATTGATTCTTGGTCCATGGGGAGGGATGTGTGACACTATTCCTGGGAAAGCATGTTTCATGGGAAGACACTGTTCATGGGAATGCATAAATGTGTGCTCACCCCAGGATAGGGAAATGAGGACAGACCAAAATACAGATAGCACCAAAGTCCAACGTGGGGAACCAATGAATTTTACTGGGGTTACTTACAGCAATATAGTTGGGTTACTTAGAGGGGTGACTCAAAGCCAGCTGTATCTCCAATGCCAACTCATAAACTCATAAAACCTGGAACCTGGAGCCCACTGTACAACTTACAGGCAGCTCAGTAAGATGAAGCCTGTCCTTTCCAGGAGGCTCAGTTGGTCCCAGCCTTTTTCAGGCAGCTCTACTTCCCTGAGTGACCAGCCTTTCTCTGTTCTCTTTCTTTGGCCTTCCCAACGTCTATCTATTTCTCTGTCTTTTCTTCACTGACTTGGGCTTGTCCATGAACAAAATAGACATTAGCTATCTTAAAAATCACAATAAAATGCCTCTTATAAATAACGAAACTTGGTAGGTCCTGTCTCTTCTGATTATTCTTTTCCGAATGAGACAAACATACATATATAATATAAAGATGAAATTTGCTTTGATTCCCTCTTGTCCCCAGAAGTTGTACAACAAGATGAGTGGTTTTAATCTTGGGAAAACAGCTACAAGACCAGACACCTTAGCAGTAGGAACATGTGGAAGGGTCACCTGTCCTATCACAGATGGGAAGAAGAGAAGAAGAGGAGAGAAGTCGTACTAGATATGACCTTCATAAGTACAGCCTCTGGGTCTTGTGTCCTCTAGTTCCTAAAATAGCACCACCAGGAGACAAACAATGTATTCATCCTTGGAGGACACTTAGATGCAACCGTAGCAGACACATAGGAGGAAGGAGGACAAGAAAAGACCTAAGTTATCTGCACTTCCTTAAAGTTAGCCCTATGTTTGCTTTCTTCAAAGCCTGGACTAATGTCTGCCTGGTCCAAAGGAACTAGGAGAATTAAGAGGAGGCTCCTTTCTCTCTCAAGTGACAGGAGCTGGGAAACCATCCTTGTAGTGTAAGCAGAGTTATTGAAGCATGGTGCTTAGGAACCCATAGCAAGCTGTGATGTGTACAGAAGTTGAATGTGCTTGTTTGGAACCTTTAGTCACAATGGACTATAACTGTATAGTTTCAGCCTGTGATCACTGGACTCTCCCAGTAACAATCCTTCAAGGAGTAGCATTGAGCTCACAGGGAGTTACAGCTTCTGTTGGCTTCCCCTGAGTCATAAAACAGCAGGTCCACAAACTTGTGGCTTTTATTAAAGTAAAGGATTAAGACTACATGCCCTGAGAGAAATGTGATCATTTGTTTTTGTGGACTTTTATGGTTTATATCTTAGTTTATTTACATATTTAAATTATTAGTCTATCTTTCATTATATATATTGTACTCATGTTAAAGATGGAAAATGTACTTTAATCCTAACTTGCAACAAAATAATTTTCACTAAATTTCTTTACATCTCATTAGTAGAAATCAGCTAAATGAGAACCTTGCCAAAAAAGAAAAAAGTCTAAAGAAATCTAGACCAAAATTGTTAAGTCTGGTTGTCCTAGGCAGTACTGTACTGAGTCTGTTAATTGATGGAGAAGCATTATTTCACAGCATGCTATCTGCAGTTGTGCCCTGGGTAATGAGGCAGCAGATTCATAAAAATATTAGCAACATGTATGCATAAAACTTAGATAGAAATGCAAAGCCAAAAATGTTTCTACGAAAACAAATACTGATTTTAAAATGCCAATTAAAGCAAATGTACACTATTTCAAACACAAACATAAGTATTTTCTTCATAACTTTTTAATATTGCTGCAACTACAAAAGAAACATACAGTTTGCTGAGGCAATCGTGAACAAAGGCATCAAAGATGTTTATTTGGAATTGTGACATGAACATGTAGAAAAACTGTCATTTGACATAGACAAAAACCAATGAGTATCAATGTGGGAAATGAGCAAAACTCATGAATCATGTTCACTGCATCTTGACTAATATATAAGTAGCATCCATGGAGCACTTCAGAATGACTGGAGGGATGGTGGTGGTAAAGAGCTTTCCTGTTCAGCGAAATGCAGACAACTATGATAGACTACACAGTCATAAAATACAGTTAGGAGCTTTACTTTGCACAGGACTTTGTTCCAAAAGTATAGCTGTGAGGATGCGTAAAATTCTCGAGTTGTCCCCAAGTTCGGTTCCCAGAAACCATATTGGGTGGTTATGACATCTGACTCCATCTTTAGGTGACCCAACATGCTCCCTAGCCTACACATACATACATATGTGTAGACACACACACACACACACACACACAAATAATAAAACATTTTTAAAGCCTACTAGGTTTTAAAAGTTATTCTTACATTTTTAAAAATTAAATGTAAACATCTAGAAATATAAACATGCCTTGTTTCCTATTTTTTATTTTAATATTAATATTTCCATGTAAAAAATAGTGTAATGTGGCTATCAGTGGCAGAAAACCAATTATCAAATAGTGTGTTAATCATGGTGTTTTATGTCAGTCATTAAATTTTATCCCCTACATGTAATGAATTTGGCTATCATCTGTTATGTTTACCTACAAAACTTCCTTGTTGAGAAATATAAAATTTAAGGCAACTGATCACATTTTAAGTATATTTGGTAATAATGTTTGACTGACATAAACTGTTTTTGTTTGTTCAAAGTGTATACATAGACATTTTATATTGGAAATAAGTATTTCACTCATAATTTAAAATCAACATATGGGTATATATTCATTGCACATATTTTTGGACTTTATGTAGATATTATTATTCAAGATTTTCATTCAAGACATTTTCATTCATGTTATTTGACCACATTCCCCTTCTGATATCACCCCTTCCCCATCTCTTCTCTTGCCATTCATTTCCAAGAGGTCCCTTCTTCTATGATGTGTGTACATTCCTATGTGTGTTATTTTATGAATTTATATAAGATCCACAAATTTACAATGTATTTGCCTTTCTAATTCTTTTGTGTCTCTTAATATGACAATCTCTGCTTCTGTCCATTTGTCTACAGATCATTTAATTTTACTCTGCTTTATAGCTACACAAAACTTAACTGTGTAAATGTACAACCTTCCCTGTATCCACTCATCTGTTTAAAGACATCTAGGCAGATTCTACAGTTGCTATTGTAAATAGTGCTGTAATAAACATGGGTCAATTGTAGAAGTTATGTTCCCAGAAATATGATAGGCACACTTTTTAGCTTTTAAGGGACTGTCCAAACTGATTTCCATAGAAGCAGCACCAATTCACATTCTTACCAGCCATGTATAGGGTTCCCTTTCTGTAGATCTAGCATTTGCTGCTGTTTTCTTTATGGTGACCATTCTGAATGGGAAGAAATCATATCTCAATGTAGGTTTTGTAGATTGCTTTTGGTGTGCAGCTTAGGTCAAGTGCCTCTATAAGGCAAGAGCCTATGATTGGGCAATGTAAAAGGAAGACGGGGCTATGAGTTTTAGAGAAAGAGAGGGCAGGGTTTAGATGGGAGAAAGACAGAGAAAGATGGAGAAAAGGGATGAACGGTATCAACATGGCTTGAAATAGACACAGGTAGCTACGGATATCATAGAACAACAGTAGAACAATATAGGTTTTTTGTCTGATCTAGGTGGGCAGCTTGTATCAATATCAATTGAGTTTTGAGCTTCTTTGCGTAGGCATTTTGAATGAGAATTTATTGTTATAAATCTGACTGATAAATTACAAGCCTCTAGAGTTTTCTTTATATATTGCTCTGGGTTTAAAGCGAGTCTTGGCTGACTGACCATAGAGGATGACTAGGAATGTAAGGGGTTCAGCGGCAAGGAAATGGGAGGAAATGGGGGCAGGGAGACCACCATTGTTGACTAGTAGCTGGCAATAGGGTAGATTGATTTTTAGTAATTACACACAACAAGGTTTAATTTGCATTTCCTAATGGCTAAGAATGTTGATCATTTTCTTCATGTTTCTTGCCTATGAACACATCATCTTTTGACAACTGGTCGTTTCATTAGCTTACTTACTAATTGAGTTGCCTGGATTTTTCATAATTAGTTTTCTAGTTCTTTATATGTTCTAAATATTAGTCCTCTATCAGACATGAAGTGAACAAGGATTTCCTCCCACTCAGGAAGCCATCTTTTCCCTTGGTTAATTATCCCCTCCACTGGGCAGTGGTGCTTTAGTTTGTTTGTTTATTTGTTTGTTTGTTTGTTTTAAATGCCATCCAAATCCATTTGTCAACTCCTAGTTTTATTTCCTAAGCTATCAGAGTCCATTCCAGAAAAGTATTGATCTTGCCCATATCTTCAAGTATTTTCCATATTCTGTCATCTAACAATTTTAGAGTTTGGGTCGTGCAGAAAGAATTCTGACTTTCAGAAAGGTGAGAGTGGGGGGTCTTAGCTTTATTTTTCTACATGTGGCTATGCTGAATTTCCAGCACCATTTGTGATAAGATTCTGGGATTTTTTTCTCCATTATATATCCTTAGTGTCTTTATCAAAAAATTAGGTGGGTATATACATTTAAACTTTTTTTGTATAAATACAATCTATACAATTTAGTTTTGTAATAACTAAGAGAAATGTGTACATAGCCAGGTCACCTCTCATGAACCAATAGAATGTGCAGTGTACTCTTAGCTGTGTTGTATGTTAATAGGATTTAGGATGCCAACAGCCATATCTTCAAAGTGAGGCTAACCTGTTCTATTATCCATTCCCCTTTATTCTGGCTGACTCAGAATAATTCCCTTTGAGTATCTATGCAGGGCCAAGCAACCAGTGGGTCTAAAAGTGGTGCTTAAATGGAATCTCTCAAAAGACATTTTAAGAGGAAATGAGCATTAACTCCTTCACTCTTTGGGGTGTTGTCCTCTAAAAGACAGGACATAAATGACCAGAGCAGGTAAAGTGTGAATAGCCTGATTCTTTCTCTAAGATCTGAGGATATGTCTTACAAAAAGAGCTTCAAGAGATGACTCAGTGTGACTTCCCATAACTGAAATACCTTAAAGCTTAGTAAAAAGTCTGAATGTGTTGGGTGTAATGCAAATAGCCAGGAACTCACAGTCTCTAAGACATGGCGGGAAGGATTTGTGGGAGGAATTAACTCAAAGGCAAAGTTTTAGATTTATGATAACTGGTTATTTTTAAGTTAAGGCAGACATATCTAGGTTTACAATAGGTAAATCTGTCTAAATCATAAAACTGAAAAATTCAGACCACTTCATCGATGCTGATAACACATGCAACATCAGCAATTCATGACATGTGACTTTGCATTTCCCTATATTACCCCAAGGAGTGTTATCCCTTAGCAGAAACTCTTCTGTGATGAAGGTTACTATTTCCATTCTCCACACAAAAATGCTGAAACATAAATAAGTTACAGATACTATGTTTGGGACCACAGAGCAAGACAAAAGTCAGCTTATAACCAATTCCTCCTGACCAATTCTGTTCGTACAACAGCTAGGTTTTCTAAGATGTTTTAATACATAAATAAATCATAAATCAATTGGTGGTATATTAAGACACCATTAAAGATATAGTGCACAACAGGACATTTAAAAGTGTAACAACACAAAGAAAAGTGAATTCTAAAAAGTCACATGTGGTATTAGGACACTATTCTCTACCTACTTGCTTCTGCCTAGCCCACTTCAGAGAGAACCCTGATTCACACTCCTACTGATCCTTTAGAACCACCTTCCTGCTTTCCCCTCCCCCCTCCCTATCTCTGCTTCCCCCCCATCCCTTCCTCCTCCTCCCTTTTCCCTTCCCCTCCCTCCCTCCAGGCATACAGTCTTCCTTTCTTCCTTTCTTAATTTTGATACTGTAGAACAAACAGGGTCTCATACATACTAAGTATATGTACATTGTACCATTGACACATAGGCACACACACACACACACACACACACACATATATATATATATATATATATATATATATATATATATATATAGAGAGAGAGAGAGAGAGAGAGACTGATATTGGTGCTTATAAGTGCTAGCTATTATATCAGAATTACCGCATTTACCACTAATTTGAGCTCAGTGAAATCCTGTAGCATGAACTCCAGGGACATTCGGTAGCTCATATAGACTCTCAGAGACATTTCTTGACCTGTGGCTAGCACACTTGCCCAGGCTACTCTATGAGGAAGTGTCACTAACCACCAGATCATTGGGAGGTTTGAATCTAGCCAACAGTGGTCCTCAGGGTAGGGCTAAAGCTAAATGGAGAAGGAGAGTTTTCCCCCTAAGTCCCAGTAGCTCTATCCTGGCGCCTGACTCATTAAAGCCAGTTCGTGCACTGCCCTATGGAAACTTACAGGTGCTTTTGGGTGGATTTTCCACTTACTGGGGTGCTAAATAAACATTTACCATCATCAGTTCCCCTAGAAAACTAACTTACATTTAGAGCTGTTACAGAATACTTTTGACTCCTCTTTTTGTCATCAGACAGACACTTGTAAGAGGAGCAGCACACCAGGACTAGGCTATTTATAACACAGGATGACATGGAATTTTCAGGAATGTTTTATGGACTACAAATGCTTCATCCAGACTCTTCATTCTTCTTCCCATGCCTTGATGTTATAAAATATGTCAGGAGGAATTCGTAGGGTCACCATATCTCAAACCTCTTAGAACTATATACTGTTTCAAACCTCTAAGACACCGACTTTATTATCAGCTGGCCTAGATTTAATTTCAGCTCACTCCATTTGAACTTAGGTATAATTTGTAAATGTTTGCCATTATTTTTGCTGTTAGAGAGAAGTGCCATAAAATACTTGGTTTTTGTTTTTAAAAGCAGTTGGATAAATTAAAATATTGGAAATGGGACATTCTGTCAGAAAACTTAATATAAAATTGACATTACAAGATAAGGTTTTTCTTGCAGAGGATAATGATATGTTGCTTAATTCTCCTAGCTCTTAGCTTGTTAGTTCTTATATTGGATAAAGGGTTTGATCTTCTTAGTGTATCCCAGTATGGATGACTTCAAAAGCTACTTTAAACTTTCTCTTATAAGTAAGGACATAATGACTTCTGTACTCCTTTACTTAAGGATAATTCCTTTTTGAAATTTTGCCTACTATCAATGGAGTTGAGCAGTACTTTAAAGTATTGAAACACAAGGATAAATATTAGAACATAATGCATAGTATGTACTATATTTACATAACCCAGAAGAGCACCAAGGACAGAAGAATACCATAAAATGTGTGAGACCGGTTACCCATAGGCAGAGGAAATAACTCTTGATTTGGAAAGGATTTCCAAACAGGCTTTGTGGACATATTGCAATCCCAGCTGGGACAATAAAGATCTGATATTCAGGATATCTGATAATGAGTTTGAGGATATCACAGGCTTCATAGTAAAACTTTACTGCAAACAAACAAACAAACAAAAAACCAACATCAACAACAAAAGAATTCCCATTTAAACTATGGAGGGGGCTGTGTATTTTTAAAGACATTTAAGAAACTATTCTATAATTGTCACTATTTATTTATTCTATGCCTGTGGAAATTTTATCATTTGTTATGTTACTCATTTTGAATAAGCAATGTTTTTAAATTTGTCTTGGAAGATAATTTCAAGAAAATTTACAAAGGTTTGTATTTACTACAACATTAACAAAAATAGCAACATAAACATCGCCATATCCTAAAGACGTTTCAAGATATAATTAATCTCCCAGCTTTGATGTTGATGCTTGTCTATAAAGTATAATAATGAGTGCAATCACAGCTTTCCTCATTAGTAGAAGCTCATCATTTCAGAAAGCTATATTCACTTCTATTTTTCTTATTAGCTCAGACCAAAAGCAAAAACAAATATTTAATGAGCATCAATTACATTCCCAGACATTGCAGCTAGAGCAACAAACACAACAAGGGTCCTTAACTCTTTGCTGCTGACTTTTGTAAATAAAGTTTTATTGGAACACATCAATGCCCTTTTTTGTTCAGTAGCCTCTTTGGTTGCTCAACAGTACAGATGAATAAGTATGTGAAAGTGTATGACTCTCGAAGGCACTGGTTCTCAATCATCCTAATGCTGTCAATGTTTAATACAGTTGCTCATGTTGTTGTGACCCCCAACTATAAAATGATTCCACTGCTACTTTATAACTGTAATTTGGCTACTGTTGCGAATGTAAAGATCTGGTATTAAGGATATCTGATATGTGACCCTCAAAGGGGTTTTGGCTTACAGGTAGAGAAGCACTGCTCTAAGGCTAAAATACTTTCTTTTCATCCACAATAAATGCTCCCAACCTCTGTGATATACAAAAGCCTTTGTCCTTCTTGGCACCCATTCTAACACAGATATTCACAAAATAAGTTCTGTGTGTACAACAGTAAGAAACAAAGTATAATAAAACAGCCGGAGGAGACAGTTTGTATTGGGAAGGCGGCATAAGAGAAAGTGTCCCGGCAGAGATGACTGCTGGTCAAAGATCTTGCAGAAGCAAGGGAACAGACTCTGAGGAGATCTGGGGAAATCTCAGCAGAATGAGCAGATGTAAAGTTTTGAAGCTTCTGTTGAAGTGATGACGTTCTTTATTAAAATATAAAATATAACCACAACCAATACCACATATCGATAGTATGTCAATTTGGGGCCATTGCTACTTTAGCCATTCGTGTTGTTGTAAATAATGATGAACAATTTGGCTTTTGGGGGGGGGGTTCCTTAACTTACTTATACAGGGAAAAGGCATATAATACTAAGAAAAATACACATTGAGATTATAAATGTGTCAAGGACTGGATCTATGTATAAATTTCTATTTAATCTCCAGTAACTGACGTATATTCTTCATTTAGTAAATGCACAAATATCAATCACTTATGCAATATTTTCTTTCTTATTTCCCTACTCCCTTTTGTTCCTTATTACCAGACTGTTTCTCACTGAAGTAGTAAACAAATCTGTAATTTTGATTGTTTCTCACATTAGCTTTTATGGTTTTCATTACTAATGATCTCAAAAGTGTGAAGTTTCTACTTCTAGAGCCCAAATTTCTACATGAACATGAGAATATGACCATGTAATACTGGAGGCTTTCCCAGACTACACACTGAATTTTCCATTTTGTGTTTGAGATTTTGACACCAGATAGATTTCACTTGCCTGTGATTGCATTTAAGTCAGATTTAATTTTTTCTCAATACTAATAACCAATCCTTTTTTATTGATAAGTGGTAGTTCATATTCTAGATGTAACCACAATTTGTTTAACCAAACACTCACTGTAGAACACCTGTGTTATTTCCAGTTTGGGGCTGCTATGCCCAAATCTGCTTTGAATATTTTTTTAATGTTGAACATGATTTATCTACTATTTGAGAAGTTCCTGCACATTGATCAGGTAGACATCAACCACCACTTATCTACTGGCTGCTTGCACAGGACATACACAGGTCATGTCAGCCGATATTCAGAATGGATAGGGGAGGAGACAGGGCGGCACTCTAGCTGAAGTGCTATTGGCTTCGGGTGACCGCTGGGAAAAGGCAAGTCAGCTTTCTTCCAGAATGTGGCCTCTGGTAGGTTCCCATGTTCCAGTGGATGTCCCTATCCCATGTACCCATGGACAGCTCTCACTGGACTCAATGGATTATAAGGAACATGAAATAGAAGAGGATGAATCAGGCTCCGTTAAAGTGACTTTGCAGATTGGTGGTATACTACTACATCAGGGAAAGAGAGCGGCATAGCTTTCTTTAAACCCTCTTCTTTTCCAGTGATTGGTTTCCCCAGACATGATCCAGTGTGGAGGGCTGTGTCTATCACTAACCTCTCAGAATTCTCATTCGCAACTCCACGGAGACCTCCAGCCATCACGGAGCATCTGTCTCCTGAAGGATGGCTCTGCTTCCCTCAAGTTCCTAAACTACGGGCTAGTCAGAAAGTAATGAGATGGTAAACTATGCTTTTACATTCCCTACGTCTGCTTTAAGCATCCTTTCCCCTCCATAAGGTCTTTCAATTTTGTTAGGCCAGCCAACTGACATATTGCTCATTAATCATACATATTAACTAGAGTAGTTAAACGTTTGAAATTCAACTTCCCACTTCATCCACAGGGACTAGATCTTGTTTTCTCAATGTGATGACACATGCTTCAGACCCTGCTAATTAGGATTTTCCCTTGGAAATATATCCTGACATGTTTCAAGAACATTCTTCCCTGTGGAGTTCAAGTTCATTAAATTATTAATATCCTTGTATAAGTCTTGTAAGTATCACTAACATAATAAAACTTTCTCTGTTTTAAAAAACCATAGTTCATTGTGAAGGGAGAATTTGATCTCTCTTCTTCATACCTTTTCTAAGTAGCAAATAATAGAGATCATAATTAATAACATAACGTTGAATATAAGGTAAAATTGTTTTACTATAATTAAGTCCTAAGCGGCTACAAAAATATAAGGAGGCATCACTCTAAACAGTCTAACACAGATAACCTAAAATGAGTTGACAGAATTCCTCTGTTAAGTTGTGGAAGTGTAGCAGGTGTACTATGTAAGCTCTCCTCCACCTACACAGGCACCTATATCTTCTTTGCTATATGGCCCTTGAAAGGCAAAACTCTCTGGCTCCCAATGACAATCAGCAAGTGCAGCTCAGCAGCCTAACTAGGAGCCCTTGATGTAATTTGCAAAGCCCAGCATAATCCTGCCACTCTGCCACTCACTCTTCACCAGCCAGCTGTTTCTCACTATTCCCTGAGCAAGCCCCCACTCTGCATCTCTCCCTTCTGCTGACGGTTCATCAGACCTTTATGGCTCCTAGTCCTGCTCCTTTCAAATCTCTCTGAAGCTTTACAGAATCCTCTTAAACAGTTAGCCTTCCTATGTAAATGTTGCTTCCCCCTCTTGGTGTATTCTTCTATAAGTTTTGTCCCTATCCAATATTTCTATATTAATGCTTGTTTATTACATATGCAATAAATACAGCACATCAGTAAACATCAATGATGGTCCACACTGGTGGCTTGGACTCAAGTCCTAAACCTGTTGCTCATTAGTCAACCTTTGATAAACTGCTCTGTCATACAGTCATCTCACTTATGAAATGGGATCCTATTGAAGGAAATTATTAAATGAATATGTATAAATTGCTTTTAGTGGTGGATTGCCTGTGCTAAGGTCTTGTGTTATCTCTTACCTCCATTGCCCACAATGGAATATAAGATTCAGGATTCAAGGTATTTCCAAGCTTAAGTGTTTCTTGGATGGTTAATAAATGACCAGGGATATATGAGCTCAAGATAAAGATGTCTACACAATAGTGAAGAGGTGACAGGTAAGCAAGGAGAAGCTTACAGGACAGGATGGGCATTTCATGTAACTGAGACAGTCACTTTTGTTAGATTTGCTTTTAGGATGTGTACGACTACATGTAGCATTACTAGACGCTGGGAACAAGGGACTTTCCTAGAGGGGAACAGTACAAAAGTCAACAGAGAACACAAGAGGAAACACAGACGTGGTCCAGGGGATTTACAGCAGCACCTGCCTTACTTGGAAGTCTCACTTTTATTCTGCAAACTAGAACTGATAAGAATGTAGAGGAGGCAGATTGATAAGGACAGAATCTAAATTACTTTTACCCACTTGTACTCTCAACTGACACTCTATGTTAAGTTTAAGCTATTTAAGTGAAAAATAACATTCAAATTAAAAAATGCATCATAGTATCTGCTCAATGGCGTGACCCACGTGTTTGGGGTTTGAATGTCACCGATATATTTCCCTGATATTTAATCAACTGTGCAAGAAAATAAGGGGGTGGGGACTGAGGGATACCTGAAGAACACACTAGATGCAGAACTTCATGGTAGGGGAAAGAAATGAGAACTACAGGTGGCATGTACAGTCCAGGTGTGCTGGCCAAAACCACTCCTGTCCCATCTTGTCACTAAGGGTATATAATCAGCTTAATGCCAGGCACCTCTAAGCTCTGTGCCCTTTCACAGGTCCTAAGATTCCAATTCCTAAGGTTATGTTTTCTAAAGTGTCTAACTCCAAAACTCTAAAACTGTGTCCTATATGTACCCTGATGGAAATCACAATGTAAGAATTATTAGCAGATCCTTAGTGCTGATGCTGGCCAGTTTTTTGTTTGTTTTTGTTTGTTTGTTTTTTATTTTTCTTTAGGGCTCATTCTTATTCCTCTGACTTAGACTCTGGCCTTAGACTCTGTGAATTTTGTGGGTAAATGTCACCATTTTGTTTTAACTTTAGCAGTCTTAGTAAGCAAGACACTATCAGTTACCTGTGTCGTTTATCCTTCTTCCTGCAGGTTTAATCTGCTCTAAACCTGAGGCTAGACACTTAACCCTGCTAAAGAGTAAAACATAAAAATGCACATCGCTGAGGAATTATGAAGGGGATTGGTTTTGGAGATGAGGAAAGCTGGTCATCACGGGGACCAAGACAGCATGAAGAGCAGAATCTCCCTTCCCCTGTCTGGGAGCATTCTAAACACAAATGGGACAGGCACATTTTCACCATGTCACACACTTGCAGTTTCCTCTCTCACCTCAGTGGCACAAGGATGTCAACAGATATCACAGCATATTCAAAATCACCTCCAGCCACACTCTACTGCTGCTCCCCACTAGAGACAACCAGGAAGATCCATGTGCTCAGCCAAGGGCCAGAAAGTGGGGGTGAGAGAGCAGGCTTTGCCAAGGTAGCTGGATGCCAGACAAAATGAAGTGCAAGTTTGGGTTGGCCTGCATAGTCAGTGGAGGGAGGGAGGAAAGGCACAGGAGAGCAAGGAAGGATCTATGGGGAAAGCAAGCAGCAAGTCAACGTACCTGGAAGAGACCACAAGGCTGCCTGTTCTGGATCATTTCAGGAGCTGTGGTCACTGGAGGACTAGAAAAGGCAGGAGGAGGACCAAGGAGAGGGGAATAGAATCAATAGTAAAGCAGTAGACAAGGGGGATTCATTCCAATATTCAGTACAGAAATAGGTACAGTTTACAAGTTCTCTTGTATTTCTAAATGTAAAGAGAGGTTCCCAACACATAGAAGTGGCGGGTGCTTGAGAAATGGAAACACTAGTGATGCTGGTTATTATAAATTGTATATATGTGTCAAACTATCATACTACAGCCCACTAATATATACAAATATTGTATGTCAAATAAAAATAAGTAATATTAAAAAAAGAATTACAGAAGCAGAAAAGCTGAATTGTGAATGATTAGAATTTCCCCACTGAGGGAACATTAATCCTATTTTAATGAAGTATTATTATTTATTCAGATCACTGTAATATCCTGAATAACAGGATATCCCGGGGGTGGAGTTAGGCAATAATGTTAGGACAACTTGTAGTCTGCTTTGAAAAGCTACTATTAGTTTCTAGTGAAGTCCACTTAAAGAAAAGAAGGGATAGCCAACAAGTTGATTCAGCACTTATCCCCAGGCCTGAAGACACAAGTTCAAAGCCTGGGACCAACCTAATGGGAGAGGAAGTTGTCCTCTGATTTCCATACACACAGACCTTGGCGTGTCCACATGGATATATGCACACACACGCATGCATGCATGCACACATACACACACACATACACACAAGGACTAATTAAGAGACAAAGAGAGCGACAGAGAGAGAAAGGAATGTTTTGGAAGATGCAAGATCCTGTTGCAGTGCAGGAGGACTATGGACTCCTCTTTCCACAGTTCTAAACTTCATTCAGATCTCTTATTCATACTAAATTACATCCTCTCCCCAGGCCTTACGAGAGCCACTTGACTGATCCCTGAAGTAACAAGACCTCTATGTCTGGTGTCGTTGCTGTCATAGATGTATTTTTAAATATCTGCTAAGATATGAAACGCACTTGGGATTATTACACTTTCCTTACATGAAAATTCATTCATTTCTCATGTTTTGCATATATCATTGATTTTGAAACTTGGTAACTCTTTACAACATTGGTCGTATATCTGATTTCTGGCCACAAAAGTAAAAAAGGAATTCAAACACCCCAGATAGACAGTAATGTTTTCCTGTGTAATGAACACCTCGTTCACAGTTGTGTGTGCCAGTCAAGACCATGTCTAATCTTTCTTAACATTTCTCTGATACCTGCTCAGGCTGAGTCGATGCCACGGACGGTGTGAAAGCCAGTCAAAAGAACAGGGGACCGTTAAAAGGAGCCACCTTTTCACTCAGCAATGCTGAAACAGACACAGTTGGACACATATTTCAGCTTGTGGGTCTGGTGCCTCTTTATCACCCTTGATTTAAATCTAATTGCTGCTGTAACTCCTTCTTTGTCCCCATAACGCTTGCCAACAACCAAAAACACCTGTCATATAAGGACCAGTAGCCCATTATCTGCATTCTTCCCTTCTTAATGCTGATACAGAGTGAAGTGTTTATAAATCAAGTGTCTAATTTTAAGACGCACGTGCACTATTACTGCAAGTCATCCTGGAGGGATCTGGTTATGTTTTACCGTTGCGAGTCTGCAGATGCCATTCATTTAAATAGCCCTGCCTGCCTGCCTGCCTGCCTGCTGACAGTAATAACCCTCTGCCAGCATTTTTACTTTTATTTTTATTTTTTTACAAATACTGATGGATTGACAATATATCCTATAAATAAGTTTGTTACATTGTGAGAATATCTTGGTCTCATTTTTAAGGTTTATTAAAATGTACATTAAGATATGTGTCACTAGTGGGTGGCTTTGTTAACTTTTTTTTTTTTAACCAAATGAACACATGCACGTAAGCACGTGAGTTCAGGCGCCCGTGCAGACATGAAGGGCCATCAGATTCCCTGGTGTTGCAAATGGTTGTGCTAACCAGTAGCCATTTCTCCAGCCCCAGCATTGTGCTTCTAAGGAAGCTGTAGATTGCTCTATATACTTCAAGTTCATTCACTTTTAGATGTTATATACTACTCCATAACTTATTTTGACTCTTATGAGCATTTGACATCAGTTTTTATCAGTCTATTTGCATCGCTCAGAGTGGCTTGTACATTTTTAGGAACATATTACTCATTTTTTGTTGTGTGTATGTATGATGCAGTGGGTGTTGCTGGCATGTACATGCTACAGCACACAGCTGGTGATCAGAGGACAACTGTCTGAAGTCTGTTCTTCCCCTTCCACCTCTCTGGGGATTACTATCATCCAACTCAAGTCCGCAGGCTCATGCAAGCTCCTTACTCCAAGTCCGCAGGCTCATGCAAGCTCCTTACTCGCCGCCGCCGAGCTGTCCTGCCAGCTCCAATTGCACTTTTGTAAGGCTTTCTCTCGTATTCTTTAGAAACTTTCTTTGCGACATTACAAATACTTTCATATGACAAACTAGATATTTGGATAGAGTAGTAGAAAGATAGAGAATGAAAGGAATTGGTTTTTTTGTTGTTGCTACCACATTCTGAAGATTATAGCATATAGCATAAAATCAGCCACCCTTCCCATGTTTAAGTATACATTGTTGAGAAACAGATCACCACTTATTTTCCTCCTAAAACTGAAGTTCCCCTTTAGGCATCCCCTCTCTTCTTGCCCTCCCAGCTCTGGGAAACAACCATCTGCTCTCTGAGAATTTGGATATTTCCTTACCCATAGAAAAGAAGTTACAAAGTTTTTGCCATGATTTAACTAGTTTATTTCACTGAGTCATGTGATCAAGTTCCTCCCTGGCCCATGTTGTACCACATGACGGTGCCCTTCCTGCTAGAATGAGGACCAGCCTACCCTATGTGTGCATCACACTCTGCTCAGTCATCTCCCCACAGAAGGACACCTGCAGCACTTACATTTCAGGTTGTTGAGAATACTGTCCCAATAAACTTTGTGTTACCAGAGTCCTAGGACAGAGGCCTGACTGTGGGGGACCCAAGAGACTAAAACCAGTTACTGAGCACCTTGAATTTCTAATCAAAGAAATAACTGGAGGGTAGAAACAGGAAAATAAGTTTTCATTGTAGTCACACTAGGAGGATATCAGGTCTAGTGACTTCCTCACATCATTTATGGTACTGGCAATAGAAGCAACAAAAGCTGGGGACCAGGAGGTACGCACAATTAAGCACCCTTGTGGTTTGACTGATTGTCATCTCAACTCTGGCTCTGATGGATTTCCTGGCACAGGGAGATGACTGCCTGCCTGCAAAGATCACTGTTCCTGGAACTCAAGGGTAAGCTGGAAAGGATGAATAGCTAAGAAAGAATACGTGCTGGTGTGAGGGAAAGTCTGTCGGGGCCATGACTGGAGACTTTGGGTGCTGTTTCGGTGGTCTAGAGCAGGGTATTGTTAAATCAGGCAGTCATGTGCCATTAGTTGTGATGTTCCTCTAAGTCAAGAAAATATCTGACTCTTACCTTAGTGTCTTTAGCCTCAGAATGGGAGGAAATTAACTAGTTTAATTTGGAAGCCTTGTATTAGGAGTTGTAGTCAGACCTCCTTAAATGGTTAGCATGTCTACATGAATCATTGAACAGAAAGACAGAGAAAGGAAACAAAAGCAAAGGGAACAGGCCAAGTAAAGAGGCAGAGACACCAAGCTTCCCCCTGCTAGGAGTTATCTGTGGGCTCAAGTGCAGGGTCAGCATAGAAGTATGTACTGAGGTGTATTCCCAGAGATCACATGGCAGTTCTCCTTTTAATTTACTGAGGAGCTCCATATACGATGGTGGCACTATTTGATGATCCTACAAGCAGTCTATAAAGGCTCCTTTTCCCACATCTTTGTCAGCAATTGTTATTTCCTCAGTTTTTATTTTTATTTTTGATAAGTAGCCTTTCTACTCATTGTGCAAGTTGGGAATTAAGTAATCTCTTTTGTAATCATCAGCAAGACCAGTGACTTTTATAGCAACAAAATTGGATACACACACACAAACACACACACACACACACACACACACACACACACACACAAGATTTTTCTATAAGAAAAGAGACAGCCTCCCTGCTTGTGAACTTGACAATGATTATTTTCAGTTTCAAAAAAATCAGTCAACTAACTGACCGTTATGAGATGTGTGGGCTCTATAGGGCTTGTTAGAGATGCTGATTCACAGTTCTGAGAACCACTGCTTTGGAAACTCTGGTGTGGGGCAGAGACCAGGCATGGTAACTGGCTTTCTGGGTTTGAGCATACACTGGTCTTTGATCATGAGGCAGATGTCTAAATTGTAGTTCAAAATCTTTTTACTGTTGCCAAACAGAAAACTCTCTCAGGTTTCCAGGGAAACCATTTAGAGTCCATCTATAATATTATGCTTTCTACCTTGGTTTTCAGGACTACATTAGATTAGCTTGATCATAATAAGGCAGGAATGGTAGATCTCTCTGTGCTGGGAAGTTTGTGAAATGAGATTTATCAAAGTTGCTTCTGAACGACTAGCCCCCTGAGAGCAGCCACCCTACCTCGGGCAGCCTTTCCTAGATGGGCAGTGGTCTGAGATAGCTGCAGGAGACCCCTTATGAATATCCAAGCTCCCGCTGTTTGCCTTGCTTTACAGTGGGCCTGCAATGAGCCTTGGGATGAACAGACAGAAACGGGAGTAGGGTGTGGAGGGCAGACATGTAAGGAGCGTTCCTCCAGCAACATCACAGACTGCGCATCTCCAGCCCCCACCTCCAAGACGCCAGCCAGTGCTGCAGAGCTTGATGAACAAAAACACAGCTTAGAGACCACATTGTGCTCTAGATCATGGTTCTCAGCCTTCCTAACACTGCACTCCTTTAATACAGATCCTCCTGTTGTGCTCACCCCCCAAGCACAACATTATTTTCCTTCCTACTTCCTAACTGCAGTTTTGCTACCGTTATGAATCATTACATAAATATCTGTTTTCCAATGGTCTTAGGCAACCTCTGCGAAAGGGCTGTTCTGCTCCCAAAGGGGTCGTGAGTGACCCACAGATTACAAACCACTACTCTAGAGAAAAGAGAGGAACCTGATTTTAGTCTTCATACAAAGGAGAGAGGCTTGTGCCTGTTGTGTTAGCAAAATTATTAGCAATAAAGTACTCCTTGAATTTCCCCCCAAACAATACAATTTACAGGAAAAAAAAAAAACAAAAAAACACTATTTTTTTTCTTAGCTCTGAGGTAGACTCTAGCTGGTGTGAGTGTAGCCATAGCCTTACAGGGCAGAATAAGAGAGAACTCCTGGGGCTTCTAGTGGGAAGAAAGACAATGCCTCGAAGTGAATGAGATCTGTTAACACAGAAATTATGGCTCCAGCCTCTCATACTCTAAAGCTTCCCTCAGGGTTCTGTCTGCCTTGTGACAGAGCGCCCTCTGCAGGTCACTGTGACCTGAAATCCCAAGGTCTTGCTAGCTCCCAATGCTATGTGTACAACAGCTAAAAAGGGGGCTGGGGAGTGTTGCTCTGTAAAGCACACACTTAAAATTGTTCAAATATGCTTCTGGGAGTTACCAGACACTCAGGCCTTAAGCTGAAAATATGTGTTGGCTGAAGTTACCCTCATAAATATGTTCCTTCACGTTTATAACCCTAGCAAATATCTTACTTGCTTGTCCCGGTTTAGGAAGGATGTATGAGCAGTTCAGCCCTCTCTGACTCTAACGGCATGCACAGCGGGGCTCCGACAAGGCTAATGTAACAGATCATGTAAATCGGTGGGGAAAGGGGGGGGTCTGGATTCTTGCCCTCCATACAGAGCGTGGATGCATTTTGCTCCCTATCAGTGTTGTTATGACATCTGACACTTGCCTTAACATAAACTCTGTGATAAAAATTGATCAATAGCCTGACTTCCCTACTGCCAGCCCAAACAGATACTCATTTCTCTTTTGAAGAAAGGAGAATGTAAACAACCCTGCGCCTGTAGTTTTAACTCGACCTAATGCATGATTACAGAAGAAATGGAGCCTCTGCTTAGGTGATGCCTTTGGTTTTATTTCTAGGTCGCTTGTGATGTAAGAAACTACAATGCTTCTATTTCTAAGTAAACTCTTTAGTCTTGCTTAGTCCTCAGAAGCAGCAGACTTGCATTTAGTAAAAACTAAATATATTGACTTTCAGAAAATATATACTGCAAGACTAGATGTATGTATGTATAATCTATATTAAATACACAGATGATAAGAATACATATATATTCCAATCTTACAGTCCCTTAAAGAAAGCTAGAGTTTACAGCACTTAAATAGGCAGCATATGAAAACATCACTAATTGTATGACTTTTGTAATTTAATATTTTTAGGTTGTTGTTCTGTGAATGTGAATTTGGGAGTATTTATGGGAAGGGTGGGTTTTATTTATTCTTTGGCAATCTCATACATGTCTGTAATGTATTTTTGATCATGTTTTTTATCATTATGTTTTCTCCTCATCTCCTTCAGAACTAATCTTTCCCAACCAACTCTTTTGCTACTTTCATCTCCTAGAAAGAAAAAAGAAAGAGAGAAAGAAAGAAAGAAAGAAAGAAAGAAAGAAAGAAAGAAAGAAAGAAAGAGGGAGGGAGGAGAGGGAGGAAGGAAGGAAGGAAGGAAGGAAGGAAGGAAGGAAGGAAGGAAGGAAGGAAGGAAGAAGTGACCTGCTGGGCTTGGTTAGGGTTGTTTGTATGGGTATGGGGCAAGCATGAGAGTGGGAGTATGGACAACTTACCAGTGACCACATCCCTGAGGGAAACTGACTCTCCCGGAAGCCATTAAGCTTCTCCTTTAGGGCTGACCTCCTGAGGTCTTCCCCTATTCACAACAGAATGTTGTCAGCTAAATTGTGTGCAGGACTGCGCAAGGATTCAAAGCTGCCTGAGCTCGTGAGTGAAACAGCTGTTTGAAACAAAAGTCCTTAACAGTTTGAGCTTTACTAATCTCCCATAGCAATGGGCACATTTTATCTCCTGAATCACAATGTAATATTTGTTTGCTTACCTACAGATCCACCTGGCATTTAAACTTCCTACCCAATTCCAAGCCTAAATGAAATTAGTGAATGAAATAGGTCTTTCTGTATGTCTTAGTCAGGGTTCTATTGCTGTGAAGAGACACCGTGGCCAAGGTAACCATTATAAAAGAAAACATTTATTTTTGGCTGGCTTTCAGTTTCAGAGGTTCAGTCCATTATCAGCATGGTGGGAAGCAGGGCAGTGTCCAGGCAGACATGGTGCTTGAAGAGCTGAGAGTTCTACATCTTCTGAAGGCAAACAGGTGTCTCTCTCCTGTACTGGGTGGAGCTTGAACACAGGAGGCCTCAAAGCCCACCTACCTAGTGATGCACTTCCTCTGACAAAGCCACACCTACTCCAACAAGGCCACACCTCCTAACAGTGCCACTTCCGGTGGGCCAAACCACAATACCTTACTTATGCTCACAACTCTCACACAAATCAAAAGCAATGAAAAGTTGGAGCAAAAGCTTTTACCTGTGCTGTTTAGGAAACAAGTTCAGAAACATTCCTCATTCAGAGCATATAAAGTCTGAGAAAATGCTTGCTTATCAAATAATTTAACTAGGACAGGGCATGGTATCACACATGCTTTCAATCCCAGCACTGGGGAGGCAGAGGCAGGTGGATCTCTGTGAGTTTGAGGGTAGCCTGGTCTACAAAGCAGAATTCCGGGAGAGCAAGGACTGTTACACAGAGAAACCCTGTCTGGAAAAACAAACAAATAAAAGAAAAACAAAACACAAGTAATTAGGGCCAGAGCAAGGACCCAGAGGGTACCTCAGGAAACCATATGTAAAGCTGAAATGGCAGACCTGACTCCAGAAGTTATATTCTGACCTCTCCTCAGACCCCATGGCATATGTACCCCACCACGCACACATATACAATAATAGCAAATAAAGTTAAAAATAATAGTAATAATAATAATAATTCTTTTATGTAATATTAGACATGTTGTTTCTTACCACATTAGCACAAGCCTGCGATTCTGGCCACCTGTAACCCAGGTGGTTATAAATTTGTGAGTATGAAAAATGAACTACGATAATGATTAATATGTAAGAATTATACACTAAGTTCACTTATCTAGACAGAAGAAAAGAGCTGGGTCACATTCTGTAGGTAGAATATACAAATTTGTCAATGCAATGCTTTTCACATTTTAGTAAATGTAAGAGATACTGGAAGTAATTCTGATGTACAAAATCATGGCTCTGAGTCCCTGGGTTTCTTAACTAATCAATCCAGTCTTCCAGTCCCTGGGTACCTCCTCTAAAGTTAGAATTCAGACCCACTTCGAAATATTTTTTTCCTTTTCCCTCTCCTCTCCTCTCCTCTCCTCTCCTCTCCTCTCCTCTCCTCCCCTCCCCTCCTTCCTTCCTTCTTTCTTTTCTTTTCTTTTCCTTTTTATATTTTTTATATAAAAAACACTATAAAATGATGAGTTTTGCTAGCACGGATGCCTGGGCACCGCGTGCCCACAGTGCCCATGGAGACCAACGGAGGGTGACAGAGAGATCACGCGTGTGCTGGAAACTGGACGAGTTTTCTCAAAGAGTAGCCAGAACTTCTAACCACTGAACCATCTCTCCGACACCTGAAAAGCATTTGTTATTTCACCTAATTTGCACTTTTTATTTGAGCAGAAACTGCAGAGTCACCATACAAAGTGGCGGTCTTAAGTCGTCTTTCACATACTGTCCTGATATTGCCAAAGTGTCAAGATAGTCTGCATGGGTCAAGAGCAATTAGAATCTGTTCATCTCAAGGAGTGTATTTCCCACCATGGTCGTGTAAAACTGCCCCACAGCTTCAGAATTCATTGATGTTCAAGAGTCATGTGCACTTGGACTTGTTTCTTAATTTTTTTTTGCTGTCTTCCATATTCCTACTAAATATTGTTGTGTTAAAATGAAATTAAATCACAATACTTATAATCTATTTTTCTTTTGGTTTCAAGGGAAGACGAGGGAAAACAGGACCTCCAGGAAACCCAGGACCTCCAGGACCGCCCGTGAGTAAATAGGCTGTGGTCCCGTGGCAAAACTAAACCTGCTTCTATTTCCCTTTATCCGCGCAAGTGGGGTTAGGCTGTCAGCAGTACATTGGTGTTGACTAATATCAATTTCAAAACTAAAACAGACAAACAAACCAACCAAGAGGGCCTGAATTGAATTGGGCTTTGTAGCTTTTTTCTCCCCCAAACAATTTATAAAATTTTCAGTAATCATTTTGTGTCTTGAAGAAGAAAAGTGAGTGCACACTAACAAGCACACTTTCTGTCATTTCTAAAACTTGACATGGCTTCCAGACAAGTGTCTCTGGGAAGGAATTTAAATGATGAAGGCGTGTATGTGAAGTTGGCCAAATGCCTGGAACAAATGTGCTGGACTCTGGAGTAATTCCCAACTACTGATAGATGTCTTTTCTGAAGAACCAAGAAGACTAAGAAATAGGTGACCACACAAAAGGATGTAGAGTTCACCGCTCACAGTTTTCAGTTTATTGCTAACCTAAGGAGTTTGGGGGTGGTGTGGGCATATGTAAGGATTAGCGTTTATACTAGCTATGGTTCTGATTCAGAGCACTCATTAAATCTTGTGTTGGGAATAAAGGTGGTTTATGAACTTTTTAATGTAATAAAATAGCCAATTTGTTAGACTGAGAAAAAAAAGCTATGTAGACTATAAAAAAGGGTTTATGCCTAGGTCAGCATTTGCCTAAGAAGACATCAGGGGGCTGAGCCGCTGGCTGGTTTCTGCTTGGTAATTGTGATTTGTGGGAACTCTGACTCCCCTAAATGACTAAAATCTTTCCTTTTGTATAAACATCATCCGAAGTTCACCTGAGGTACAGTCAGTTGTCAACATTTTGAGGGGCTTCCCATCATAAGATAAATTGATGGTCTGTACCTAACTCACTCACTGTCTGGACGAGAACAACATTGGAAAGAAAAGTCAGTCCTGTAATTGGTTCCCTGTGCTTTTCTCTCAGCGAACGCTTTCTTTTTCTACAACTCCCGAAAGAGAGCTGCTATTTCCCAAAGGACTAGAAATGAAAAGAGTTATTCACAGCGAATCATTTCAAGGTCACAGTAACTAACATTTTGAACAAATAGCTCATCAAAAAAAAAAAATCTAATTGCACCCAATTCACACTGTCCAAGGGTTTCACAAACATCTATTTGGGGATCTTACTAAATACTTAACTGGAACCGGACTTGAAAAACTGAATACGACCCTGCCCTTGGTTTGCTTTTAGGAGATTTGAGTTCAGGTCAGAGAAATGTGGGGTGCCGAAGAACATTCAATAAAGATAACACAGTTCCTTTCCTGGAGGAATTCACAGCGAAGAATAAAAGTTGAGGCTTTAAAGATTGAGAAATAAACCAAAGAGAGTGGGGGAAGAAGCAAGCTGGGTACCTCCCCCCTAACAAACACCTCCCCCACCCCCACACACACCACGCCACACCATACCCCTACACACACACCACCATGCACACACACCACACATCATCTCCACCCCACCCTACACCCCTTACCCCCACACTGGCCACCTCACACACCCCCATACCCCATCCCCACCCCTACCCACATCACACATACCCCATCCCCATCCCACCCATATCCCACTCCCTGCCACCCCCCCACACACACAGTGTACTACCCCACACACCATATGCCCCCACACCACCCTTCCATACTCCATCTCCACCCCACCCCATGCCACCCCACATGCACATCCACCCCACCCACCCCTGTCCCCCAGGAAAGAAGACAATGTGAACCCAGAATGTGAAACCTCTGATGGGTAGAAATGGGCGCCCTGCCACAGAAGGCCCAGGATCAGCCAGGGGTCAAAGGGGGATGCAGTCAAACCTTCCCAGGGTCCTGGCAAACCCCATGGAAAGCTATGAGAGTAAACAGAGGGCCTAAACTGGAGAGGGCCTGGGCCAGATTTCACTAATGGTCACTCTAGCAACATAGTGGAAGCAGATGGCTGAGCGCAAGCAAGACCAACTCTAGCTATTCATTGCTTCTAAAGTCTCTGCAGGGCATTTGTGATAGATAGCTGCTTGGCTGTCCTGTGGAGCTATTTGTATTTGATTTCCATAGAGAGTGCAAGGTAGAGAGGAGCAGTCTAGTCTATTTTTATTTTATTTTTTCTGTCTTTTTCCAGCATGAAACTGTGCTTTACATGAGCCCTACTTCATGACAGGGAATGAGGCGGCTAAGAGAAAGGGTGGTCAGGCACTAAAATCTTCTGTTTGAGCTTTGAGATGGCGATGGTATTCAAATCTTCCCAGTGGCTCAGCTTGTGCCGTTCCTAAAGCAAGCATGTGAAGGGCTTACGACAACTTCAAATGTAGAAAAATAAAAATAAAAACAAAGAAGAAATAACTTTACCTCTTATGAGATAGTGATTGAACAATACAGCCCTCAAGTGAATGAATAGCTGAAACATCTGTAACATTATATTTGGCCAGTTTTGTTTTGTTTTTGTAAATACATTAGTCAGTTTGATTACCAGAGAAGAACCCAGGAATGGGAGACTTCAGGAGCACTGGGTAAGCCTTTAATGACAGAGTACTTGACTCAGTGTCCTCCTGAGAACACCCTTCCCTTTGGGGATTTAGATGTTCTCTCAGTCAAAGGCAGTGTTGTTCTCTGGTGGAATGTCAATGGAGACAAAAGAAATAGAGACTGAGGTGATGTCTTCGAGGACCCTAGGCAACTCAGAACTCAAAGTAACTGAACTGCCTTAGTCCATCCTTGACCCGAGGTTCAACTGCCTTAGTCCATCCTTGACCCGAGGTTCAACTGCCTTAGTCCATCCTTGACCCGAGGTTCAACTGCCTTAGTCCATCCTTGACCAGAGGTTCTTAGTTCCAGGACAAACTTATTTTCTCACTTCCTTAAGAAATGTTTGGGCTGTTGAGATGGCTCAGTGGGTAAGAGCACCCGACTGCTCTCCCGAAGGTCCGGAGTTCAAATCCCAGCAACCACATGGTGGCTCATAACCATCCGTAACAAGATCTGACGCCCTCTTCTGGAGTGTCTGAAGACAGCTACAGTGTACTTACATATAATAAATAAATCTTAAAAAAAAAAAAAAAGAAAGAAAAAGAAATGCTTATACCAAAAGACAAGTCATTTTGGATGAATAATTTTCTACAACTTTAGAGTCAGCTAATGAGCTGTGTGTTTATGTTTGTATGTAGGTGGTTGTCTGCATGTGTACATGCAAGAGACTATGTACCTGGAAAGGACTAAATCCAAAAATCATAATAACTAACATTTTAAGAAAATTAAAAATCCTGAAGTGGAGAACAAAATCCTAGAAGGAGATATTGACTATCCATATTTGCTTTTCTGTTTCTGTGATAAGTCATTCTGACTAAAGGCATCTTGGGGAGGAAAGGGTTTATTTGGCTTATACATCCATGTCCCAATCAAAGAAAAGTCAGGGTATGAACTCAAGCAGAAACAGTAGAGGCATGCTACTCATTGACTCAAGCACTGGGTGGCTCAACTAGCTTTCTTATATAGTCCAGACTCATCTGCCTAGGGATGGTGCCACCCACAGTGGGCTTGGACCCTCCCATGTCAATCACCAATCAAGACAATCTCTCAGAGACATGATCATGGACAGTAGAAGTGAGGCCATTCTTCATTTAAGGTTCCTCATTCCCTGGTGATTCTAGGTTGTGTCTAGTTGACAATAATAACTAACCAGCGTGTTTACTAAGTTTGTTGAAGTAATGTTACTAACTTATGAGGCACTGTATCTCAAATGTCATATCTATTACTACAGATCAGTTCACCACATTTCAATTTCATCATCAGGGAAAATTTATCTTTTCAGGGAAGACATAATTGCCGTTCATACATGTAATTTGCAGTTGTTTGCCTTTTGTTGAGCATATATTTTAAAATGATTTTGTACAGTTTCCTGTCAAAGAGCATGCCTATCAATACAGAGGTAAATGCTTCCAAATTTTCTAAAGGACTTTGCCAACTTGTCATTTTATTTTTTGGATTAATATATCATTTTCCCTTCCCCTTCACTTCCTTCAAACCCTCCTAGAGGCCCCTCCCTGCTCTCTTTCAAATTCTGGGCTTTTCTTTGTTGTGGTATTTATTATTGGGGGGTGATTTACTACACCCTCTTGTTGTCTTTAAATGTCTGTTAGGGGTTGCTACCCCTCTTAGATCGTAGAGTTCACAATAAAAGACACAAAAATCTTTAGATTGATAATAAGCCTTAAAGTGTCAGAGCTGGGCAGAGAGCAACCTTCTATGCTATTTTGTCTACTTTCCTGTGGTGATATCGATTGCCATGCTCTGCCTGGGCCACGCCCACTCCCACAGGCCAGCCCCCATGGCTATGAGCTCTAGTCCACCCACCCTTTCTCCTCTCTCCCTCATCGTCGTCCCTGCCTGAGTCCCCAAGCCCAGGAACCTTCTTCACTCTGCCCCTCTCCTCTGCCCAGCCCAGGCTGTAGGCATATTTATTAACCAATCAGAAATAGCTTGGGTACAAAGTTTACACAACAAAAGCTGGTATCCATAGGAATTTGCTCATCTTGGATCAACTGGGATCTTGAGGTATACAATTTAGCATTTGAATACAAGTAGCACCCCCTACATTTCTTTTCATTATTTACTATGATATATATATATATATATATATATATATATATATATATATATATATTATATGTATATGAGTATACTTATATAGTCCTAAATATAACCTGCATGGTCTCTATAATGATACTTCCTTTGGTATTGGATAACCAATTGGTGTGCTGTTCACCAAAGAAGGCTTCTTCTTTTTTTTTTTTTTTGTCAGCCCTTAATAACGTGTAGTTCTATGTTGAGGCCCATGGTCTTTCCCTGTCCAAGTTGACATGTCTATTGTTGCTGTTTATTCTAGTTCAGCTCATGCTTCAGTCGTTGTGTGGTGAGACTTATGGGTGTAGCTTCTGATATTCCTCAAAGAAAGAGTCTCCCAGCAGACTCTGTGATCCTCTGGCTCGTGCAGTCCTTCCAACCAGTTTCAGTGATGACCCCTGAGACATAGCTATGGGAGTAACCTGTAGAGGCAGCAATGGGACTGGGCTCCACAACTCTACACTTTGATCAGTGGTAGTTTTCTGTAATGGTTTCCATCTGTTGCAAAGAAAGTTTCCATGCTGAGGCATATGGGCTACGCTTATCAGCCGAGATACTGGAAAAGGATGTGCACTACCCAGCTGGGTGGAGAGGATGTAGGTAAGGGTTTGGGTTTTTACCATGCCATGGACCTAGAGCATGCAAAATCCAAGAGCACAGTACAGCTCACTGTCAAGAGTGTTCTTCAACTGTAGCATAGTGGAGGCATCCGGATTCCCTCCTGCCTCTTACAAAAGCCACTGATCGTCTCATGAGAACCTCACACTCATGATCCCATCTGAAAGTAATTACATCCTCAAAGCGCCACCCACCTCCAAACACTGTTAACTATGAATTTAGCGATTACATTTCCAGTGCATAAAATTTCAAGGGCTCATTAAACAATAGCAGAAGGAGACCGTAAGCAGAGATATCTGAAATGAGTAATACCTTGAGATGTGCGAAGATTATAATCAAGAACAGTTTCTCAGAGAGACAAAATATAAGAACTCTAAATTCTCTCACCAAAGAAATAAGCCCAACAGAAAAAAAGAAAGAAATGCAGTAAAACCAGAAAGCTTTATTACAGCAGGAGCTCGGTATTAGAAGCCATTTCTAGTGTCTTATGGAATCCCAGAACTACCTCAAGAAGCTGAAATTACCCTCCTTTGGCCACAGGGTAAGTGGTCCTTACAAACATCCCACAACTTTCCCGGAAGAATGGAAGTGTATGATGGGAAGCCCAAATTCAGACTCGGGATCTGAGTCCCAAACTCGTGCTTGAGGACTTCCAGGCTGTGTTCTGATACAGAACGGCCCTACATAAAGATCACAAGCAAGCATGGTTTGACTTTTCTATGGGGATCCATGCCACCAACCTCATAGGAAAGCAAAGTAGCATAGGGTATGTGGGATACCATCCTCCCAGGCAGCCCTTCCTGGACGGTGCACGTGACTGCTCTCTCTGTGAATATGACATCGTAGTGCTTGCCTCACCCACTTCCCACGGTGGCTGGGAGGACCAGCTGCCATGTATGTACGTAAAGGAACTTTCTGTTGATTTACATAAATCTGTTAGTCTTGTTGTAAACATCCATTTGCAATGTAGGTAAAAGAGATTGCCCTATACTACGATGGGATCCATGTGGTCTTTCTCTTCTCGAGTTTTATCTACCCTTGACTTGCTTAAATGATCACTCTGCGTCTTGAGTACTTTCTCTCTGTACGTAAATTCACTCTTGAAAAGACAGAGAAATTATTTCCAAGTCACTGCTACAGCCGAAACGAGGGACTCCAGGGTATTTTTTCTCCCACAGCTTCCCAGTCGCGTTCTGGCTTACGGTGCTGGTTTGCCTACGACTGAGACATTGTATTTTATTACTTGTGATCGCCTCTGAGTCTCACCCACTGCTCTTTAAACTCCAACAAAAACATCTTTCCAAAACAGCTTTCTGGTGATCTTATCTGCGTATGCAATGGAAAATACTGACCTTATGTTACTATAATGAAACTTGGGAAGCCAGACTGCTCGGCAAGCCTTAGTTTGTAAGAATTCTAGTTCTTAGTTTGCTTCAAAATGATTGGAAAGCTGTGGAAATAAGCTGGAGTAGGAGGGAAAGCCAGAGAAGTTAATGAGCCATTAAGGGAAGCATGTAACAGTCCACCCCTGTGACGTTAGCTCTGCTTCTCATTTATCATCTCTGTAAGGAGCATTGATTAAAAGCCGCGTTAACTCTAAAATGTGTTATTATTCTTTCTATCGCAGGAATGGGTTTAAGCTATCTTTATTTTCTTTCTGGCATTGTTTCTGTGCACCGTTTCATTATTGTGGTGTGAGAATTCATCAGTGGCCTCAAATGTGTCACATTTGAGTGCAGAGCAATTTTGAAAAGAAAAAAAAAAAATTTTTTTTTCGAGAAATACGTAATGTGGGCCAGCAGCGCCCTCTACTGTTTCCACTGGAAAATTTCTAGGCAAAGATGCTTCTCGGAGTGCAGATAATGGACATTGTTTTTACACGTTTGGGTTTTAATTATCAGTGAATACAGTTTTCGAATCTTATTTTCATGATTTGTGGCACTCTATGCTTTTCTTTTACTTTAAACATAAGTGCCATTCCATCCACAATAGCTTTTAACATCAGCGTCATACGTTCTTAAGTTGAAAACTCAGCCCTAGCTCTGGTTTCTCTAGAATGACCATGTATGGTAATACGCTGATATTAACTATTAGCATTGTGGAGCTCATTCCAAAAAAAGCCTGTTTTCCAGGCCAATAATCTGGTATTAAATATGTAAGTCCATCTTATTTATGCTTTGATTTAACATCACTGTAAAATAACTTCTTTCACCCTTTAAGAATCATCCTATGGTGATAAAGCCTGTGAGCAATTTAACATCAGGTGATGCAATTACATGAGAAAATTTAGGGTGCAATTTTTAACTCATTTTCAACAGTAGTCCCTTAGCTGTGACTTCATTCTCTGTGGTTTCGGTAACCTTCCTTCAACCATGGCCCAGAAATGTGAAGCAAATTCCAGAAATAAAATATGTACAAGTTTTCAGCTATACCTCCATTTTTATGGAAATCTCACACTGTCTCATTCTGCCTTCTTTGGGGCTGAAAATTACCTCCTTACCTCCTGAATCCAGTTTCTGTATAGCACCTACCCAGGAGTCATTGTGTTATCAGATTGACCACCATAGTATCACAAAGTGGTATTCCAACAGCACTCCCTTTACTTAACTACGGCCTCAAATTTTCAATGGCACTGAAGCTGCTGCTAAAATGACAAAGAGAAGTGATAAAGTGTTTCCTTTAAATGAGAAAGGTGAAAGTTGTCAACTTAAGGGGAAATTGTATGTTGAGATTTCTAGGATTTACAGTAAAAACAGATCTTCTATTTGTAAGATCCTCAAAAGAAACAATTACTGCTTGTTCTGCTTTGTAGTTCAAACTTCCAAAACATGTATACAGGGTGAACATTTAGCTTAATGGGGGACATTTAGTTAAACATTTAGTTTAAATGGGACAAATGCTAAGTTATAATTTCCCTGACCTTAATGGTGGCTCGGCATGGGCTAAGTTTCTCAGACTTATTCTCTGCAGGTAAAGAGGGATCGATGCTATTATCTTCTAACCACTACCATAAACAATGTATATACAATGATTCAAAAAACAAAGTAGCAAACTGCAGAAGTCTCTGGCTAGGCCATTATACTCTATTGTAGCAAGGAAGTATATAGCACGGGTTAATAAACATTAGAGACAAAACAAATTCAGTGTAATGTGAAGATCTCTATGGGAATAGCGTGATTAATGGAACAAGAAATCACAGAGGTGTTCTTCTGGTCAAGGTAGCCTGAGGAGTTATCTCTATGGTCAATAACATGATTTAAGAAAGAATTAGCCATAGGATGTCAATAGACAAGAACTTCCCAACCAGAAAGCTGGATATGTTCAATAAATAAAACAGAACTGAAAACATGGTTTTGGAAAAGGATTAGGGTGGGAACCTTTATCATGGAAGGCCTTGTAAGAGTGAGAGTCAGCAGAGGGAAATGAGAGAACTTGGGTGGTCACTGTTCCCTTCTGTTAAATCGTGTGTGTGTGTGTGTGTGCATGTGTGTGTGTGTGTGTGTGTGTGTGTGTGTGTGCAGTAGTGAGCTTTCTGGTTGATTTTGTTGATGCTGATGATTGGTGGTTTTAATGTGATGAAATGATTCAAATAATTATTATGAAGATGATTTCTTTTTAGTCTATCTTTTTAGCCTTTAATTAGACAAGACCATAGACTTGTTTGCCAAGAGGGAGAAAAAAAAAGCTTTGATTTTTGACTGCTCAATTTCAACCATGCTGTTAACACAGAGTACATTTTTTTCATTGAAGATGGAAATCCTCTCACATATAATTCAGACTTTTTCCTCTACCTCTAACCCTGACGTTTTCCTGCTAATAGGCTACAGGTTAAGTCAGGTGGCAGTCATGAAAGGCAAATGACCACCCTCAAAGCATCACAGAGACTCAGAACTACTGCATTTGGCCCCTCTAGCCTATTCCAGTCCTTCCCTTGTATGTCTCCATCTCTCACTCTGTCACAAAGAGCAAAAGTAAGATGCCACTGTATGCAATACAAAGCCTGACCACCTCTTAAAGCAACCTGGCATCCTAAAGCACACTTGGGCTGCTGAATGAGGCAGGTGACATGACATTTCACTGCAATATCACTCCCTATTAAAATATCCTATGTATGACTGTGTGCGTTTTGAGGCTCATGATGTTTCAATGGGAACCTGGTTCACTTACAAGCCTTGAACTCATCAATGCTCTTCCAAATGTTCATTTCAGCAGTGTCCCTTAGCCTCTGTATCAACTGACTAGAGGCCATGCACTCTAATGACAATATCAAAGAGAAAATAAACCTAACCATCTATTTGAGCCAATGGGATAGCAATTTCATCTCTTATTGAAAAATATGATGCCATCCGTGATTTAAAAGACACACTCACATAGCATACAGAGAGAGAGAGAGAGAGAGAGAGAGAGAGAGAGAGAGAGATCCATTAATTATTTTTACTGCCACTTGTGCATTATTGGGGTCATGGTTCCAGACAAAACAGCTGTTGTCAACATTGCTAAAATTCCAGTGTCACCTTGAGGCCACTGAGTGAGTAGGCACATGTGTGAAGCAGCTGGGAATCAGACTGAGAATTCAAACACGGGCACTGGGATCTGCGTTCTTACTTCCTTTCCTCTCTATGAGCAGCAGTAGTGGGACATTGCTGTCACTTTTCTCACTGCTGAGCCTTTCTGGTTATAGCCAAATAATGGTGGAAGAGGTCTCGTGTTCATCTGCCACAGACTGCATCTCCATATATATATATGTGTGTGTGTGTGTGTGTGTGTGTGTGTGTGTGTGTGTGTGTGTATACCATCTCTATTTTAGCAAGACTTTAGGAAAGACTCCAGCAAACAGAGATTCAGCTTCACCTATGACATCAGTTTTTGTCTGCATGACAACTATGGTTTTGTTTAGTAGAAAGAAAGACCAAGAGGCATTTTGTGAGTGGAGATAGTATTGTCATGGGGGCATTGAAACTGGAGGAAATCTATAGAAAATAAGATATGAAACAATTCCTGACATGTCTACTAATTTTTTTAAATGGGACAAATATCTAGTGAATATGGTGGATGGTTAATATTTGATTACAATATTGGATTGTGGCTTCCTGAGACATTTTAATATGATATTTTATTACTTCTTTCAGAACTCATGTATTTTGATCATATTCAACTCTGACTTCTGCTCCTCACTCCTTTCTGTCCCCAACCACCTCCCAAATAAGTTTTAAATTATCCAGGTAAAATTTGTACTATCCATATACTCGAAGGTGTTGGACCATCCACCAGCATATGAACCTACAAAAGGCTACACCCCTAATTTCCTCATACCCATCAACTAAGTCAGGGATAGGAGCCCATAACCCTCCACCTCCAAATTCATAAGGCTTTATCATTTTATTTTATGTACCATTTAGAATTCTTAAAGAATTTTGCAAACAGGAAACCCACTCTACAGACTTGCTAAAGGTCACTGTCACTAATCGTGTCTTTAATCCCAAGGTTACCAGTGTTCTCTCTTCCAGAACCCCTTTGAGCATTGGAGCTAAGTAAATAAGCAACCATCCTCGGGTACTGTCCCACAGAACTACCCCGAGTTCATTTTTATGTCACATCGAGGTTCAGTTGTGTCACAGTTGTCATTTGCAGACTTATCATTAGAACAATATGGACATGTGAGAAAACGGTATCACACTTGAGGTGGAAGCAGAGACTCAATCTCCCTACATATAAAACCTGCAAGTTCCCGTTGTCTACAGCCGTCCACAATGTTCCAGCTATTCAAATACAGAGCTGGTCGCCTCTGTATTCCTTGGCTGTGTAAGAACCACCAGCATCAGGCTGGTTATCTTGAGCCTCCGCAGCGTACCTTAGAATTGCATTTCTCTGCACAGGAAGCCTTGTTATTTTCCCCGTGTTTTCAAAGGGAGTGAATGTTCTCACTTAATTACAATGAATGGTAGCACAGAGGGCTGATAGGTAAACGCTGCCTCTGAGGCCTTTGGGAACCGAGTTTATTCCTGCTTTGGTGGTATATGGAGAGGTTTCATGGGGGGCAGACAAGATGGAGGTATAGATGTTCCCAAGGTGAGGCTTCTGTTGGTGATGATCTTTTGAAGACGTCACTGGGCACAGATGATTATTTTCACACATCCCAAGGCTTGGTGGCTTTCATATCCCCTGGTTTTATCGTCTTGCACTGGGTCATTGATGCTGCTTCCGGGGGTGGCAAAGGCTTTAAAGATTCCTGCTGTTCCTTATATCTCAGGGATCTGACAAATAATGGTTTGTTGGTTTGTTTGTTTCTTTCTTTCTTTTTTCTGGACCTACTGCAGATAGATGAGGAGGGAACATTTTGTGGATGGGTAAGCAGAATGGCGGTATTAGGAGAAGGACTCATTCATCTTTTCTAACTTCTATGCCATGGGTATCAGGCAACAAGTACTGCTGTATCAATAATACAACCAGGCTTAGAGGAATCAGATCAATCTCTGCGGGAAACGTGCACCTTCCAAAATGCTGCTTTCTTGCCTTGGGCTGTAAAGGGTTAAAATGTTTGCAAGTCATAGCATAATTTAGAAAATCTGAGTTACAGTGCTGAAGATGGTGTGTGGTTCCGAATTCGGCTTCTTCCTCCTTCCGGGTGTCCTCGGCACACCGGGATGGGAAGGATGAAGCAGACCGGACATGGGTGGGCAACCAGATCTCCGTCTGCCTGTGAGTGTGGGGGAAGACGACCTTCTCTGAGGTTTTCAGCATTACAGATCTTCTTTCTGGGGAAAAGTGAAACAGCTCTTCCAGGCAATACTCAGTGAAACAGCTTTCTTAGGCAACATTCCGTGAAACAGGAGCTCTCTCTTTTCAGGTGTTAACAGGGCTATATGAACCCCAGGGGATGTATAGGGGTTTCCAAGGAGAGTGTACATTCCTGGCTGGGGGTGGGGTGCTGGGAATGCTTCGTTTGTATGAAGAGGTAAATTCTGCGCGCTTAAACCTTTAATTTGGTGAAGGGACTGCATGACTTTTTCAAGGAGGACAGAGGTAGGGGGCCCAGGGTCTTTTAGGCTGAGAATAGGAAAGGAGCGATCCTTACTTTTCTGCTGGTCGGTCTCAAGATGAGATTTTTCAGGGTTTGGATTCTTCTCTACCTCGCTCTTGTTTTAGGCCCATTCCTGGGTCGCACTTGCCCCTCAATGGTGGGTCGCAGAACTGAACATATGGGTCTCAGTAGTGAACACCATGAATAACACTACTAAAGATGGTGAGCATCATCGAGAACAGGACCGAAAATGGTGGCTCACAGTACTGAGCATCATGGATAACAGTACTGAATATCATGTGTCGCGGTACTTATCACAAACTCCAGAGACTGCCCCTCGAATGAGCACCAGGATGCTGCAAACTTCGTTGAATGTTGAAACCAGCGTTCTCTGATACATCTCTCGAAGCCTTCAGTTTCCCTCGGTGCGTATGTGTACCAATCTCTCTTCCAGGAGAGACCACAGCAGCTCTGCTGTGGCCTTATTAGAAAGATATTTCTTTCTCTCTGTGTGACAGCTTCACAACTAATCTTCTCTGTGTTTTCGTGCTCACCGGAGTTTGCGATCATCAAAATTCTCCCCAGGTGATACTGCTCATTTGGTTACAGAGTGTCTCTTTTACCTCCTTTGTAAACTGTTATTTCTCCTCTTCTCTGACCATAGCATAAGCGCTGGGAGTTTCTACCCCTCACTGGTATTATTTAGCCTCACGAACCCTGTTAGCTCTTGACTGAGGTCATAGTCTACATTTTCCTTCGCAGCTGCCTTTTCTTAGTCCCCGTGTCTTGTCTTTCTATTCTAAGTCCTGGGGGATCTCATTGCTTCTCTGCTCTTTCTTTTCCTCACTTACCCTCTGAATCTATTCTGCGATTTTCCCTCAGTCTCTTTCCCGTGACATCTTTTGAAATGCTACAGCAGATTTCGGAGCTGCCCCTATAGCCATATAGGGTCAGCTCATTGATCCTATACCCCAATGAGAGATTCTGTCATCTTTTACAACAGAATGACCCCACCTGGATATTTTTAACTGGCTTTAAAAGACGGTTGGGATTTCTTTTCTCCTCTCAGTTTAAGGGAAAAAGTTAAAAAATTAAGGCCGTGGGTTAAGACAGGGACTAGATTGAAACCCAATTCTTCTCCCAGGCTATATGTGAGTAAATTATTTAATCCTATGCTACATATAAAACAAGAAGAGTACCGTTCATTGGATTATTGAAACAGTTCATGCTATAGTAAGTACACCTATGTTGTGGTTTTAATGTAGCTTTTTGACAACCTACATTTCCAGTGTTGAAAGGTGGTGGCTTGAAAAGATGGTTAAACCATAGCTTTGCTTTAAAATTCTTTGTTTAATCAAAATCTGTTGGCCTTTGACCTTATTAGCAGGGTAAAGGCAATTTATAAATGAAGCTTTCCCGGCATGTGCCTAGCTCGTTGTCTTGGCCTTCTGCCTTCTCCCAGGTAAGGATACAACAAGAAGGGCCTCATCAGTCAGAGACCAAACCTTAATGTTCAGCTCCCCAGCCTCAAGAATTATGGGAAAATAAATCTACTATGTATAGATTACCCAGAGTGTATTAGAATGGGATGCCTTTTGTACTGGATTCTGTCATTGTCTAACTGTGCAGTTTGGAGGGGAAAAAACAATTGGTTTTTTTCCATCTACCAAATGGGGAATATAAAAATACCCCTCCCCTTCACTGAGCTGTCAATCATGAGCTCAGATTAGGTTACTGCTTTTACAGTCACACTACCCTGCAAACCTAAAACAAAACAGAAGGTACAGATACTTGTACAATTACCATGAGTTACAAAATATGAATCTTTAGAGTTACACAATCCTAGGCTAGTGAAATGGCTAAGCAGTTTAGGGTACTAGCTGCTCTTCTAGATGTCCTGAGTTCAATTCCCAGCAACCACATGGTAGTTCATGGTTATAAAGGGATTTTAATGCCCTCTTCAGGCAAACAGAGCTCTCACACATTTAAAAAAAAAAAAAGGAATTCATTTGAGGAGTTAGTTAAGCCTAGTACCAACAAAATAGGGATTCTCTGTGGATCTGCAGATATAATCCAGAGAGTAGGCAGAACTACAAAGGCCCTCCTCGGGCAGCCTCAAATCTGATTTAATATGAAGTAACTGGCCGCATTCCTAGGGTGTCGCACTAGAATCCCAAACATGAACACTCAGCGAGTGGTTCCAGAAATCCTGTCTTCCTATTTGAGTTTCTGGGATTTATTTCTTGGTGTTGTTTTGTTTTGTCTTAGCATGTATGTATGTGTTCATACACATGAGGGTGGTGTTGTATGTACATACTTGCTTGCACTCATATGTACACACATGTATAAGTGTGGGAAAGAAAGTCATTGTCCGCATCTCCTCCCTCGCTATAATCTGCAGCAGATATGAGCTCAATACAATGGGACATTATGAATTAACAACCATTTAATTTACAGAATTAGATCTCAGGCAATACTGGAAAGGTTCATTGAGAGCAAATATTAAACAAATGAAAGGATTGGTGTTTCATTTTATATTCATTTAATGTTGTGTACTTTTGAGGGCCAACATGTATGTATATGCACCTTGTGTATACTTGGTGCCTGCAGAGGTCAGAAGAGGGCATGCTATTACCCTGGAATTGGAGACTTGTAAAAACCACCATGTGGGTGCTAGGAGTCAAGCCTGGGCCCTCTGAAGGAGCAGCACTTAACCACTGAGCCATCTCTCTAGCCCGGAAGGATCCGTGTTTCCTAATAATAAATAAATAATAAATAAATAAATAAATAAATACCAATTCTTTCTCAATTCATTTCTGTCTAAAGAGCCTTATTGATTTTCCCCCTCAGAGTTACAGTACAATTTCATATGTTGGAATTCTAGTCAACTCCCACCCATGAAATCTTTCCTACTTAATCAGGGCTCCCTACATCTTTTCTTCTAATTGACTTGCCAAGTCCTCAGATTAATCTGAATCTGTGGGACCTGTCTTCTGTAAATCCGGAAGAAGCAAACTCTTTGCTCTTTCTGTGACCATGTATAAGTGAAGCGAACATGAGCAGGCAAGAGCTTGGCTTTCCCATAAATATTTTCTTATATCAGCAGTGCTCTATTAAATTCAGACAGTACCTGGTACTGGGGTGAAGGCACGCCCTGGGAGCTTCTCTATACCGTAACCGGTGTTAGGATGTTGTAAAGATTGACATTCTGTCCTCAAAGAGATTTCATCCTATCCAACTCAACATCATACATGAGCCGCTTTATTTGATGTATAAATGTGCCGTATGAAATCCTGCCCGACGCATCCTAAGTGAACACATATACGAGAGAAAAAAATTCATTTAACATTAGCTTTTCTGATCTATGTCTGAGGCCTTAGACTTCCTAATGAAAATTGTAAATATCACGGGAAAAATAATTTCTACTCTACCTTTCTTACTAGCCATGCAGATGGTGGAAAGGATCAGTGGAATATGAACCCAAATAACTGACCAATAAAAAGCTTTCTATTTGTTCTCAAAGCAAAGCTAATTTTACTATACTTCGAAGATTAGTGCAAAATTCTTCACAGAAGTCTTGATATTCCAAAAGCCATTACTGTAGATACTTGGAAATCCCCAAGGCCAGAGATAGTCATGTGTTACTCAAAATGTATATTTGTGAGTCCTAGGAGAACCTCCTTATACTACTGGGGCGTTGGAGGGCAATAGCTCATTGAGACAAGTGGCACTGAGATAGGATAAGGATGCTCAGTCAGCAAACTTACGAGACAGGAAAGAGTGTTTTTTAACATAAACAGGAATGCGTCAGAAACTAAGAACAGTGAATGTGCAGAAGTTGCAGAACTGCTGAGATCTTGATTCAGTGTTTAGAATAGGCTAAATCTAAACCCAACACTAGGACACATGCAGACAAAGCTCATGACAAAAGTTTTGTGTGTGGGGTGAGACACAAAATATAGTCTAGGTGAGCTGGCTGAAAAGTGAGTCTATAGCCAAGCAACTAAAAAGTTTAAATTTTAACAGTAGATTCACCATACCTTTCAAACACCAAGAATGCATAGCCCAGACAGAAATCTATCAAGAGGATGTTAATAGACTTTTTTCTACTTAAGTATTTAACTACTAACACAATCCTTAGCTTCACACTATGCATCTGATATGACTGGTAATATGCATTGTGATCTTTCTGCTTTTCATATCCAGCAAGTATTTAGCCAAAGATTCTAGCCAAAGACTCTAGCCAAAGACTCCTTAAAGGCTACTAAAACTACTGCTGAGGGTATGAAGTTCCCGAATTGAAGATAGCTTTAATTCTCTTTTATCAAGCAGGTACAGCTTTACAACTTCAGCATCTCTAAGTTTATAGACCAATCAAATCAGTACACATCATTTAATCAAAACAGTTGAGTTCCAAGCAGGTGTACTTCCCTGAAGTTTATTAGCAGTTAAAAGCTGCCGTATAATTGTGTACTACTCACATTAACTCTAATGTCTTGTATCTTCTGGTGCGATTCAATCCAACAGTCTGAGTAAAGAATTAGAGCTACACACACACACACACACACACACACACACACACACACACACACACACACAAAGTCATTTAGAGCCATGATTCAACTGGAGTCATGTTGTTGGTCACTGTTGTAGGCAAGATACTCTAATATTCTTTATATAGTAGACTATATTCAGTTTATCTAGAACTCTTATGTAGATTAACCAATGGTGACATGCCCTCTGTCATTATTCCCCCCTCTTCACTGAGTGTGACTTATCTCATTGTCTTCTCAATTGGTTCTTAAACACAGGTCTTTAAGAGAAAAAAAAAAGCCTTGGGGCTCCTGTGGTGGGGAGAGTTGTCTTCATATGATTTTAACTTCTCTTTTTCAGAATTTACTTATGCTCCTTAGGACTTGGGCACTTGCTAAACCTGAAACAAATGATTCCTTGAGTCTTCTCCAGCTATGCTTCAAAGCAGAAGAGAAGACAGACACAGAGCACAGTCCTTGGTGATGTGGCTACAGGAATGCCTTCCAATTCTAAGACCTCAGGATCAACATTGTTTTCTTAACCATACATTGAGATGCTCTTGGTACACACATACGTGGAGTTCATCCATTGTTATCATCTTCTGCTTCATTTGAAGTTGGTTCTTTTTCACCTTTGCTATTTCTTTTTATTGTATTGTATTTATTTACATTTCAAGTGTTATCCTCCTTCCCAGTAAAACCCCCTATTCCCTTCCCTCCTGCTTCTATGAGGGAGTTCTCTCACTCAATCCCCCCCCCCACTCCCGCCTTACCACCCTAGCATTCCCCTACACTGGGGCATCAAGCCTCCACAGAACCAAGGGCCTCCTGTCCATTGATGCCAAATAAGGCCATCTTCTGCTACATAAGCAGCTGGAGTCATGGTTCCCTCCATATGTACTATTTGATTGATGGTTTAGTCTCTGGGAGGTTGGAGGGGGTGTCTGATTGGTTGGTATTGTTCTTAATGTTTCAAAACAATCAGGCAAGTCATTTCTATACTAGATGAAGTCAGTGTCTATGTATTCTTCCCAGTCTGCCAGTGTTCGCTTTCAGACCTGGGTTCTTCAGCTGTCGGAGAGAGCTTGTGTGAGGTATTGCTGCACCAGTAGTCTGCCAGCTATAAATCTCTGTTACATCAATCCTTGAATTTATGGTACCCAAAGTACTCCACTGACTAAGAAGTTAGAAGGAAAATGTCACCATAAATGCCTATCACCTGATTAAATGGTAGAGCTTAACATTTCAGATCAAACCCACTTGGAACACTATTTTGTAGACTTGACATTTTATGACAAGAATATGTAAAAATATGGAAGTCGCTTTCGTAGATGTGTTGATCTTTGGGGTATCTGAATAAGTGTTCGCACTTTTCTATCGGCTTGTGGCTCTTGACAGTGGGCTGAGTACTCGCTACAGTTTTAGAGGGAGCAGGCACACTGAGCCACCCATACTTTACCACTCTGCTTCCAAGAGTAAGTTCAACAATCTCAGGATTCTGAATCCAGAATGCATTCTGTGTCTTTGAGGTATAGCTGTATTCGGTGGGCAGATAACCATCTACAAAGAAGCATGCCCAGTTCTCTCCTAAACTTTCATAGCCGCATCCTCTAGTTTCTGCTGTTCTTTTGGCACAACCCTGTATCTTTTAATGCTTGTTTTTCTTTTCCTTGCCTTCCAGAGTTGCTTTGAAGCCCCTCCCCTCCCTTCACACACGTACATAACTTGTATTGATCAGCCACTTTTTCTCCCAACATGCATGAGGGTGCATTTGCAATACAATTGTGTTCTGAAATGTTCATGTGTACTCTTTCATGAATGCATGAAGGCAGATGTGAGATGCAAAAAACCCAGCTAATTCTCAAAGATATAATAATAATAATGGTTATTATTATTATATCTTTGAGAATCATTTATTTTTATTATTATAAAATAATAATAAATATTAATACATTTATTATTATTATAAAATAGGTGTTCCCCTAAGTAAGCAATAGGGTTATATTTAAAAGCAAAATTCTTTTTTTTTTTTTTTTACATTTTCTTATTTTTTTATGGATGAACATAAGCATGTGATCACTGCTACATAAAAACGAAGCAACAGAGACAAGAGAATGCTATGAGCTAACTATTACCCACTCTCCCCAACATGAAGATGCATTCTATGCCTTCCATCTCTGTGTATTAGTAATAATAATGCCCCATAATCATTTGTATCTATACAAATTTTACAGAACATTTAGTAATTATTTTGCTTAAATATTATTTATGGAGGAGGATAAATTTCAATCATGTTAAGAAATATATTTTGTAGGACAGACAGTGGACAGAAAAAGCAAAATTCTTATGTCCTTCCATCTGGCCAGCAAAGTGCTGGTTTGTGAAAAGTGCTAACTACAAATTTTGTTGTATGTATATATGTATGTATGTATGTATGTTGGATGTATTGTGTATGTTGTATGTATGTATGTTGAATGTATGGTATGAGTAAGCCATGGAGATTCATCATCATCTTGTGTTCTCTAGGGCAGCACTTATTAAAAAGTTGATGGCAGTTAATACAAGCATGATTTTAGGTAGAAAACTGATCTCTGTATTTGCTATAGATATTGAAGTTTTGGGGGCAATAAAACAAGAGAAATAAAGGATATGATTAATAAAGGAAGAGGTCATAAAATCATGTTTGCAAGTGATGTGATCTATGTAACAAAAGGCCCTAAAGATTTTGGAAAACTCTTGGAAGTGGTAATCACATTTCATCAAAGTAGCAGGATACAAGGCCAATATATAAAACCAGTCAATTGTTGATATTCCAAGAGCAAGCATGTGGAGAAAGAAATATCACAATAGCCTCAAGGAAAGAAAAATACCTAGGAATAAATTTAATCAAGGAAGTAAAGACCTCTGCAGCTAGTTTTGAAATGCTGAAGAAAGAAATTGAAAAAGACAGTGGAAGTTGCAAAGACCTGTGTTCTATTTTCTAGGAGTCTCCCATCCTAGGGTCTCTGCCACAACTTAAGTTGTGCCTTCAGGAATAGCCCCTGGTCTCTCTCTTCAGGCTCTCTGACCCTGCCAAGTGGTACTAAGCCTCAGCTCTCAGGGACTAAACCACCAACCAAAGAGTACACATGGAGGGATCCATGGTTCCAGCTGCACATGTAGCAGAGGATGGCCTTATCTGGCATCAAAGGGAGGCAAGACACTTGGTCCTGTGGAGGCTTACTGCCCCTAGGAAGGGGGATGCTGGAGGGGTGAGCCTGGAGTGAGTGGGTGGGTGAGGGAGCAACCTCTTAGAGGCAAAGAGGAGGTGGAGGGGATGAGGAGGTTTCAGAGGGGAGACTGTGAAAGAGGACAACATTGAAATGTAAATAAATAAAATAATTTAAAAAAAAAAGAAAGCAAACTAGAGCAGAAATTTCTCCCAGGAATCTGAGAGATTCTAGTTTGCTTTCTTTGCATCCCTGAGAGCTCTGAGGGGTCCAGTTAGTTGATATTGTTGTTCTTCCTATGGGGTTGGAAGCCCCTTCAGCTCCTTCAGTCCTTCCCACAACTCTTCCACTGGGGTCCTTGGCTCAGTCTGATGGTTGTCTCTGAATATCTACATCTGTATTGGTCAGGTGCTAGCAGAACCTCTCAAAGGATAGCCATACCAGGTGCCTAGCTGCAAGCAAATCTTACCATCAGCAATAGTGTCAAGGTTTGGTGTCTGTGGATGGGATGAATTCCAAAGTAGAACAGTCTGTGGATGGCCTTTCCTTCAGTCTCTGCTTCATTTTGTTTGTTTGTTTGTTTGTTTGTTTGTTTTGTTTTTGTTTTTTGAAATGTGTTTCCTTTAGACAGTAATAAATCTGGGTTAAATTTTTTGAGATGGGTGGGTGGCCCCATCCTTCCCCTAGGAACCAGGTCTATCTCCTGGAGGTGTTTTCTGCAGGTTCTGTCACCCCAGTGTTGGGTATTCCAGCTAATGTCATCCCTTTGAGTCCTGGGAGTCTCTCACATCCCTGATGTCTGGGACTTTCCCACCCCACCCCCACTGCTACATATTTTTATTCATTCTCCTGACCTTCTGGACTTCTCTCCTGTCTCTCCCATACCTGATCCTGGTACCCCTTTCTCCCTCCCCCTCCTTTCTCCCATCCAGGTCCCTCCCTCCCTCTGCCTCCAGTGATTATTTTTGTTCTCCCTTCTACATGAGAGTGAAGCATCCACACTTTGGCCTTCCCTCTTGTTAAACTTCATATGCTTTGTGAGTTGTATCATGGGTATTCTGAGCTTTTGGGCTAATATCTACTTATCAGTAAGTGTATACCATGTATGTCTTTTTGGGTCTGGGTTACTTCACTCAGGATGATATTTTTTAGTTCCATCCATTTACCTACAAATTTTGTGAGGTTGTCATTTTAATAGCTGAGAAGTATTCCATTGTGTAAGTGTACAACATTTTCTGTATCCATTCTTCTCCTGAGGGACATCTGCATTTTTTTCCACCTTCTGGCTATTTTAAATAAGGCTGCTATGAACATAAAAGAGCACATGCCCATGTTATATGTTAGAGCATATTTTGGGTAAAATCCCAGTAGTGGAATAGTTGGGTCTTCAGGTAGAACTATTTCTAATTTTCTAAGGAACCATCAGATTGATTTCCAAAGTGGTTGTATCAGCTTGCAATCCCATCAGCAATGGAGGCGTGTTCCCTTTCTCCATCCTTACCTCCTACTATCGCCCAAGTTTTTGATCTTAGCCATTCTAATTGGTGTCACTTTGATTTGCATTTTCCTCATGACTAAGTGTGTTGGACATTTCTTTAGGTGCTTGTTGGCAATTCAATATTCCTCAATTGATAATTCTGTTTAGTTCTGTACCAGATATCTAATAGGGTTATTTGGTTCTCTGGAGTCTAACTTCTTGAGTTCTTTGTATATAATAGATATTAGCCCTCTATTGGATGAAGGGTTGGTAAAGGTCTTTTCCCAATCTGTTGGTTGCTGTTTAGTCCTATTGACATTGTCCTTTGTCTTACAGGAGCTTTTCAGTTTCATAAGATCCCATTTGTCAATTGATGATCTTACAACCTGAGCCATTGGTGTTCTGTTCAGGAAATTTTACCCTGTGACAATGTGTTCAAAGCTCTTTCCCACTTTATCTTCTATTAGATTCAGCATATCAGGCTTTATGTCTTTGATCCACTTGGACTTGAGCTTTGTACAAGGAGATAAAAATAGATCAATTTGCATTCTTCTACATGCAGACCACCAGTTAGACCTACACCATTTGTTGAAAATGCTGTCTTTTTTCCATTGGATGCTTTTGGTTTATTTGTCAAAGATCAAATATCCATAGATATGTGGGTTTATTTCTGGGTCTTCAAATCTATTCCATTGATCTACCTGTCTGTCTCTACCAATAAATACCATACAGTTTTTATCACAATTGCTCTGTAGTACAGATTGAGGTCAAGGATGTTGATTCCCCCAGAAGTTCTTTTATTGTTAAGAATTGATTTTTATATCCTGGGTGGGTTTTTTTGTTTTGTTTTGTTTTGTTTTGGGGTGTTTTTTTGGTGTTTTGTTTTGTTTTTTGATATTCCAGATGAAGTTGAAAATTGTTCTTTCTGTCTCTGTGAAGAGGTGAGTTGGAGTTTTGAGGGGATTGCATTGAATCTGTAGATTGCTTTTGGTTAGATGGCCATTTTTACTATGTTAATCCTACTAATCCATGAGCATGGGAGATCTTTCCATCTTCTGAGATCTGTGATTTCTTTTTTCAGAGACTTGAAGTTCTTGTCATACAGATCTTTCACTTGCTTGGTTAGAGTCAAACTAAGATATTTTATATTAGTTGTGACTATTGTGAAGTGTATTGCTTCTCTAATTTCTTTCTCAGCCCATTTATCCTTTATGTAGAAGAAAGCTACTGATTGATTAATTTTATGTTCAGCCACTTTGCTGAAGTTGTTTATCAGGAGTTCTCTGGTAGAATTTTGGTGTCACTTATATATTCTATGATACTATCTGCAAATATCTGTATCAACCTTGCCTGCTCCCTTCCCAATTTGTATCCCTTTGGCTCCATTTCGTTGTCTAATTGCTCTGGCTACAACTTTAAGTACTATATTGAATAGATAGGGAGAAAGTGGACAGCCTTGTCTTGTCTCTGATTTTAGTAGGATTGCTTTAAGTTTCTCTCCATTTAATTTGATGTTGGCTGTTGGTTTGGTGTATATTGATTTTATTATGCTTAGGTATGTGTCTTAAATTCCTTATCTTTCCAAGACTTTCTACATGAAGGGATATTGTATTTTGTCAAAGTCTTTTCCAGCATTTAATGAGATGATCATGTGATTTTTTTTCTTTGAGTTTGTTTATATAGTGGATTACATTGAAAGATTTCCACATATTGAGCCATCTCTGCATCTCTGAGATAAAGTCTATTTGATCACAGTGAATGAAGATTTTATTTGTTCTTGGATTCAGTTTTCAAGAATTTTATTAATTTTTTGCATCAGTATTCGTAAGTGAGATCGGTCTGAGTTCCCTTATTTTGTAAGGTGAGTGTGTTTTAAGTATCAGTATAGCTGTGACTTCATAGATCAGGGATTTCAGACACCTAGACCCATAGTGCCTCAACTGACTGTTGATGCTACTACCCATAGTATCAAATTCCTCCTTGCTTTATATATATTTTCAGAAAGAGCAATGTGTATGGGATAACTTGTCTCCCAGGCTTCAAGAATAAGATATTAACTTACTCATATTGACTTGAAAATCTACAACTTGAAAATCTACAATGGTTGCTTTCTTCATTATTTCATCTAACAGACCTAGAATATTTTACTGAAGACTGGTTGATGGAAACATGCATAATGTCCTGAGAATTCACTTCTGACATTAGCCCCTTTTTAAATTATTTATTTCAGCAAGGCAACAGCACTATTTGTCTTTCTGATCACAGTCTGCTCCATTACTTGCAGGTCCCATTATTGTCTCAGAAAGCATACCAACTTGCTCCCAGGCATTTGTCACCCCATCCTCAAGTCCTTTATGGTTCTTGGCACAGTGCTAATATGTCATATTAAAATAAACTCCATGGGGCTTTCACCAGCCTTATACCCACCCGCCTTGGGTCAAGGCTCGGCCAAGTTCCATTCTCTATCCACAGGATCATTTTTGAGTAAAAAATTCTAGAGTGTACTGACAGTCACCTGAGTCTCTGGGAAGTCCCAGGTAGAGTTCAAATAGGTGTCATGTCTGCTAGCCAATAGATTTAAAGGTCAATATTCTTAGCCAATAAGTTTGAACTGTAACCTTGCTAATGTAACCTGTGCCTATAAAAAGTGTAAAAACTGCTTGTAATAGCCATTTGGGGTAGCCTTCTCATCACTTGCTTTGAGTGACTGATTAAGGGTTAACCCCAATGTACTGGAAAATAAACCTATTGCTTTTGCATCGAAAAAAATAAATAAATAAACTCCAATCACAAGCCATGCCTAGGAAACACCTGTTGTAAATGTTAAGTATGCCACACTCTTAAGATGTTACCTACTTTGGAATGTAGCTAAAAACTGTTCCTTAAGTCTTTTTCTTCACTTTTCAATATTTAAGTTGCCTTTTTAAAAATAATCTTTGTGCAATGAAGCTCTTTAATGTGTCCAGCCATCTAATTAATTATCTTCTTAAGTAATTATATATATATATATATATATATATATATATATATATATATAGAGAGAGAGAGAGAGAGAGAGAGAGAGAGAGAGAGAGCGCTTTGCCTCTTCAGTATTTTCTCCCCTCCTAGATCTTGAGGTCTAAATGATCTATATACAATATATCTGATACAGATGACTCTACCTCAGCTTAAGCTCCCTCATAAAATAATGCTAAACTTGGTGTTTATTATGGTTTTATCCCAAAATGTAACCCTTGAAAATCTCAGAGAACTCTTGTCTCCATCCCTTCCTGGAAGATCTAGAGATGGACAGCTACATTACTTCTTATTTACTCCCCAAGCCAAGCTGGACAATAAAATGTTAAAATGTTTTAAAGGTGTCATTTTATTTGTCTCTTCCTGGTCTGAAAATCCATGTGTATGGATTTTAAACAACATTCATCAGAAAAATTATACTTCTCCATATTTTATGTTAACAATGTGTGTGGTAGCTTACATTTCTACAATACGTTCATTATTATCTGTTCTACAAAAAAGCACAGAAAATAAACTGAAGCTACAAAGTCCTCCCTGGAATTGCCTCATGGGTAGAATGGAATCCCTTTTCATAAAGAACTTGATGATGGTTGAGCTTGTGAATGTTTCCTGTAGCCATTTGGGACTGTACTTTGGCTTCATGCAAGACATAACCTGAACAACAAAAGCTTTAGGACTCTGATTATATGTTAATATCCATGAAGTTATTTATTCAGCAGAATATTTGACAAAATATACTGAGTATATTATTTGTAGCACACATTGTTTTGAAAACTGTATTTGGTTTTGTTCTCTCATCCAGGGACCTCCTGGGTTACAAGGACTACAGCAGCCTTTTGGTGGATTTTTCAATAAGGTATGGCTTCTTTATTTCCACAACTTGTGTGCATAGAGATTTTATGTCATTACAGTTTTAGGAAGAAAGCATTATTAGATCCTTACATCTCAGACCTTGAGACAGGATCACATATGCTCAAAGCATCTTCTCATACTGAACACCATGTTTTCAAACTTACATTTTAAATGAATCCTAGACATATTATAAAATAAATACTTAGTGCTATCGTTATTTGTAAGTGATAGTTCAAAGTCTGATGATGAAGAACCAAAAGAAATAATTTGTTTTGGTTTGGTTTGGGTTTTTTGGTTTTGTTTGTTTGGTTGGTTGGTTGGTTGGTTGGTTGGTTGGTTGGTTGGTTGGTTTATTCAAGGCAGGGTTTCTCTGTGTGGCCTTGGCTGTCCTGGAACTCACTCTGTAGAGCAGGTTGGCCTCAAACTCAGAAATCTCCCTGCCTCTGCCTCCTAAGTGCTAGGATTAAAGGTGTGCACCACCATTGCCCTACAAGAAATAATTTGTTATCTGAAGCTCTGGGCGACACCCCACCTGATAGATTCCTCAAAACCAGTAAATGCTGCAGCAAGGTTTCAAGCACATGTTCATATCCCACAGATCGAGAACAAGAGTCTCCCCAGGGATGGATGGGAACAGCTTGTAATTACATTGTTATCTTCTTCATCGTAGCTTGAATAAAATAATAATAAGACTGCCACGGAACTATCTTAGTGGCCAGAGTAGCCTTGATTATACCTACAAATGATGCTGGTAACTAACTGCACAGGACTACGATATAGGGGTGAACTCATTGGGGGTTCATTGTTCAAGAACAACATGTGGGGTCTGATCACAAAGGAAAAGCCAGTGCCATTTTGTCCTTCATTGTCCAAAACAACAGTAAATGGGGTCCTTTCAATACCTGCCAGTTTATCATTGATACCTTGTACCAAAGAAAAGGTTAGACACTTGAATTTTGTTTTCTTAGGTTTGTTTGCCATAGATACTTGTAGTCAATACTGCATCTTTGTTCACATAGTCCAAAAGCCTGTATTCCAATCAAGTGTGTGTGTGTGTGTGTGTGTGTGTGTGTGTGTGTGTGTGTGTAAGTGCATCACTTGCATGTCTGATGCCCCACAGAGCCAGAAGAAGATGTCACTTTGTAACCAGTTACAGTAACTAGTGGTTGTAAGCCACTCAGTATGGATTCTGAAATTTAAAATAGGGTCCTCTACAAGAACAAGTGCTTTTAACCACTGAGCCATCTCTCAAGCTCCCTACTCAAGTCTTAAAAATAACTAGTGCTGAAAAGCGCATTTCTATTGCTTTCTAATACAAAATCATTAATTTAAAATCTTAATTCTCTGTTCAATTAAACTTCATGTATACTTAATATGAAGCTTAGAAAATCCTCAATTGGTAAATTTAAAATAAAACATCTACATACTCCATTGCTCTTGACAAGTTTAAGATTATGATCCTGTTTTGAACCTTTTCATTTGTTTAGACTTTTAGGGGAGTGCTGTTAGCATAGTTACAATATGTTTCCCGATTCTTTATCAAACAATTCAATTGCTACTAGCTTTTTTAAAACATTAGAAGTTGGCAAGGTTTTAAAAGGTAAGTTTGAAGTGTATCTAAATTGAATCAGTGTAAGGACATTTGTAATGACATATACTGTTATAAAATAGGACTTACAATAAAAACTTCAAAATAATGAGAATAACTTGAATCTGATGTCACAAGTCAGCTAGAAATGTTTAAGTACTATACTATATTACTCTGACCATCAGTACAAAATGTACCAAGTTGTACTTAAATATCTGCTAACCCTTGCAAAACTTGTAAGGCTTGTATCTTTACAGGTCTCCCAACACTACTTCTAGATACACTTTTTCTCACCAATGAGTCAGCTTTTCCTTAAATGAAAATATATGGAACCTTTGTATTTTAGAGTCTGAAGTTGAAAGTGTTTTATACTTTAAGGTTATACTTGCTGTAATGGGAACTGAGCTCAGTAGCTGAGTGGGGACTTTTGTGAGTTGCATCCCAGTACCTTCAACTTATCTATTTCTTCTCCCGAGAAAGACCCAGTTACTGTCAGCACTATTACAGAACCAAGCTTCACATTAGGTCACATGTGCTCTGAATGTGGCTTTGTAGCCAGAAGATAATAGGGTAAACGGGGGGACTACAGCTTATTTCTCCCCTCAATAATACAATAGGAGCACTTTGACTCAGAAGTGTTTACATCTATACTGACTGATGGAAGGTAGCGTGCCGAACAGTTTATTCTGTTTCCTCACAAGACTGGGCAAGCCTCCTACACTGAAGCCCCATGAGGATCTATAAGAAAACCCACACGCAGGACCCACACTGAGTGATACTTTTGCATTGTGACCATCCCCTCTTCACAAAGCAATGGGCCGAATGTGCCCTGATAAGCAAGATGCATTTTTCACTTGGCGTTCTCCCTGCCAACGTCATCTGGTTTTGTATAGTCAGGTTGTTGCATTTTGCAGTTTGTTGCATGCCTGATGGCCCAGCTATAACAAATGAGCACAGTGGGGGAGGAGCTGAGATTAAATAATGAACCATGTATTGAGACATATAAAGTGACACTCCAAGGTTAAAACAATCTTCCCTTTTAAATTGGCATTGATTTATGTGATGCCTGCTCCAAGCCGTGGACCTCAGCTCATCCTCTAGCAGCGGTCCTTGCAGAGCTCAGATTCTGCTGAGGCAGCGATCCATGGGAGGAGGAGGAGCACGCTCCTCATACGTGCCCCCTCCCTGCTCCAAGCTAAGAGCCTGCATAGCCCATCCCTCATCCCAGAAGTCTGCACTTGTATGTTGGTCCTCACACAGAATGGATCTATTCTCCTACACATCCCCTGCATCACCCTGAAAAGAAACACGGGTATAAGAAAGCTCTCCCTTCACAGCAAAAATCAGAAATAGATGATTTTAAAAAAAAAAAAAGGAAAGAAAAAAGAAATTAAGAACACAAGAGCCAAGAGCGACTCACTGGAGAGTGAAGCCATTACAATCACGTGTGCTCTCACGTGATCACTTGAGGATGCAAAGATTTAAAAGAGAATATGTTTCCTTCTCTATCACGGAAATAATTTTCAGGCAGCTGTTCTCAACCTGTTTGGTTGTTTGCAGAGTAGCGTCGACAGTCAACACCGAGTACGCTTCTCCCCTGATGGAAATTCCGCTCCCTACCCAACCAAGCCGTTCTTCATTGTCTTCAGCTCTGGGAAATTTAGTAAAATATTAGGCTCCATCAGCTTTTAAAGTCTCGAGCTCCGTACATGGATGTAAAGTGTTATCTATGGAAACTGAGTACTGAGGGGATATATGTTTTTGAAGATCTGCATTGAAAATGCACAGTTATTTCATCTTGCACATTATTAGGCTCAATCTCCGCTTCTGGACATGGATGCAATGCCTCTCAGCTACTAATTCCAGTGTTCCCTTCTCCAAACAGCTGATCCAAAACAAAAGATAGCAAAATGATGCATTCCCCTTCCATATGTCAAAGTATAGCTTCATTCTGGTCATACTAGAAGGAACAGCCAACTCTTGTCCAAAAACAGACATTCAAGGTCTTTTCAAACATAGAATTAAATCCAGTGAGGATACAGAAAGCAATGTCAACTGAAGGCAAGCTAGAGTCATCACAGAGGAAGAAGTCTTGGTTATGGAAATGCCTCCGTGAGATCCAGCCCAGGCCCATAGGATCCCAGGATCCCAGGTCCACAGGATCCCAGGATCCCAGGATCCCAGGAGCTTGGTCACACCAGGATCTTAAGGTCTCAGAGGCAACTTGACTCCCAGGAGCTCTGACACACCCAGGATCTCAGGATCACAGGATTCCAGAATCATAGGATCACAGAGACAGCTGAACTCAGGAGTACTGACACAACCAGGATCACAGGAAGGACAGGCTCCAGTCAAATATAGCAAGGGTAGATAGCATGAGAGATAACCAGATGGTAGGAGGCAAGCTTAAGAGCATAAGCAACACAAATCAAGGTTACTTGGCATCACCAGAACCCATTCCTTCCAACACAGCGAGTCCTGGATACACCACCACACTGGAAAAGCAAGATTCAGATCTAAAGTCACTTCTCATGATAATGATAGAGGACTTTAAGAAGGACATAAATAATTCCCTTAAATATAGAAGAACGCAGGTAAACAGCTAGAAGCCCTTAAAGAGGAAACACAAAAATCCCTTAAAGAATTACAGGAAAACACAATCAAACAGGTGAAGGAAATGAACAAAACTAATCAAGATCTAAAAATGGAAATAGAAACAATAAAGAAATCAAAAAGGGAGACAATCCTGGAGTTAGAAAGCCTAGGAAAGAGATCAGGAGTCATAGATGCAAGCATCACCAACAGAATACAAGAGACAGAAGAGAGAATCTCAGGGACAGAAGATACCATAGAAAACATTGACACAACAGTCAAAGAAAATGAAAAAAGCAAAAAGCTCCCAACCCAAAACATCCAGGAAACCCAGGACACAACGAGAAGACCAAACTTAAAAATAATAGGTATAGAGGAGAGCAAAGATTCCCAATTCAAAGGACCAGTAAATATCTTCAACAAAATTATAGAAGAAAACTTCCATAACATAAAGAAAGAGATGCCCCTGAACATACAAGAAGCCTACAGAACTCCAAATAGACTGGAGCAGAAAAGAAATTCCTCCTGCCATATAATAGTCAAAATACCAAATACACAAATCAAAGAAAGAATACTAAAAGCAGTAAGGGAAAAAGGTCAAGTAACATATAAAGGCAGACCTATCAGAATTACACCAGACTTCTCACCAGAGACTATGAAGGCCAGAAGATCCTGGGCAGATGTCATACAGACCCTAAGAGAGAACAAATGCCACCTTAGGCTACTATACCCAGCAAAACTCTCAATTACCATAGATGGAGAAAACAAGATATTCCATGACAAAGCCAAATGTACACAATATCTTTCCATAAACCCAACCCTACAAAGGATAACAGATGGAAAATACCAACACAAGGAGGGAAACTACACCCTAGAAAAAGCAAGAAAGTAATCTTTCAACAAAACCAAAAGAAGATAGCCACACAAACATAATTCCACCTTTAACAAAAAATAACAGGTAGCAACAATCACTTTTCCTTAACATCTCTGGACTCAATTCCCCAAAAAAGGCAGACTAAGAGACTGGATACGTAAACAGGATGCAGCATTTTGCTGCACTTCAGTGACAAAGACAGACCCTACCTCAGAGTAAAGGGCTGGAAAATGATTTTCCAAGCAAATGGTCTCAGGTAACAATCTGGAGTAGCCATCTAATATCAAGTCTCAACCAAAAGCTATCAAAAAATGATAAGAAAGGACACTTCCTATTGATCAAAGGAAAAATCTACCAAGATGAACTCTCAGTTCTGAACATCTATGTTCCAAATGCAAGAACACCCACATTCATAAAAGAAACTTTATTAAAGTTCAAAGCATGCATTGCATCTCACACAATAATAGTGGGAGACTTCAACACCCACTCTCAGCAAAGGACAGATCAGGGAAACACAAACTAAACAGAGACACAGTGAAACTAACAAAAGTTATGAACCAATGGAATTTATAGAACATCTCACCCTAAAGCAAAAGAATATATGTTCTTCTCAGCACCTCACAGTACCTTCTCCAAAACTGACCATATAATTGGTCACAAAACAGGCCTCAACAAATACAAGAAGATTGAAATAATCCCATGCAATCTATCAGATCACTACCCACTAAGGCTGGTCTTAACAACAAAAACAACAGAAAGCACACATACACACAGAAGCTGAACAACACTATACTTAATGATAATTTGGTCAAGGAAGAAATAAAGAAAGAAATTAAAGGCTTTTTAGAATTTAATAAAAAATGAAGACACATCATACTTACGGGACACAATGAAAGCAGTGGTAAGAGGAAAACTCACAGCTCTAAGTGCCTCCAAAAAGAAGCTGAAGAGAGTTACACTAGCAGCTCTAGAAGAAAAGGAAGCAAGTACACCCAAGAGGAGTAGATGTCAGGAAAGAACAAATAGAAACACACAGAACTATACAAAGAATCAACAAGATAGATAAACCCTTAGCCAGACTGACCAGAGGGCACAGAGACAGTATACAAATTAATAAAATCAGAAATGAAAAGGGAGACATAACAACGAAATAAATCTTAAAATAACTATTCTGTTTGTTGAATATCAACAGTTGAAAATATTAAAATCATGTTCTACAAACATCATGGAAATATTATNGAATTACACCAGACTTCTCACCAGAGACTATGAAGGCCAGAAGATCCTGGGCAGATGTCATACAGACCCTAAGAGAGAACAAATGCCACCTTAGGCTACTATACCCAGCAAAACTCTCAATTACCATAGATGGAGAAAACAAGATATTCCATGACAAAGCCAAATGTACACAATATCTTTCCATAAACCCAACCCTACAAAGGATAACAGATGGAAAATACCAACACAAGGAGGGAAACTACACCCTAGAAAAAGCAAGAAAGTAATCTTTCAACAAAACCAAAAGAAGATAGCCACACAAACATAATTCCACCTTTAACAAAAAATAACAGGTAGCAACAATCACTTTTCCTTAACATCTCTGGACTCAATTCCCCAAAAAAGGCAGACTAAGAGACTGGATACGTAAACAGGATGCAGCATTTTGCTGCACTTCAGTGACAAAGACAGACCCTACCTCAGAGTAAAGGGCTGGAAAATGATTTTCCAAGCAAATGGTCTCAGGTAACAATCTGGAGTAGCCATCTAATATCAAGTCTCAACCAAAAGCTATCAAAAAATGATAAGAAAGGACACTTCCTATTGATCAAAGGAAAAATCTACCAAGATGAACTCTCAGTTCTGAACATCTATGTTCCAAATGCAAGAACACCCACATTCATAAAAGAAACTTTATTAAAGTTCAAAGCATGCATTGCATCTCACACAATAATAGTGGGAGACTTCAACACCCACTCTCAGCAAAGGACAGATCAGGGAAACACAAACTAAACAGAGACACAGTGAAACTAACAAAAGTTATGAACCAATGGAATTTATAGAACATCTCACCCTAAAGCAAAAGAATATATGTTCTTCTCAGCACCTCACAGTACCTTCTCCAAAACTGACCATATAATTGGTCACAAAACAGGCCTCAACAAATACAAGAAGATTGAAATAATCCCATGCAATCTATCAGATCACTACCCACTAAGGCTGGTCTTAACAACAAAAACAACAGAAAGCACACATACACACAGAAGCTGAACAACACTATACTTAATGATAATTTGGTCAAGGAAGAAATAAAGAAAGAAATTAAAGGCTTTTTAGAATTTAATAAAAAATGAAGACACATCATACTTACGGGACACAATGAAAGCAGTGGTAAGAGGAAAACTCACAGCTCTAAGTGCCTCCAAAAAGAAGCTGAAGAGAGTTACACTAGCAGCTCTAGAAGAAAAGGAAGCAAGTACACCCAAGAGGAGTAGATGTCAGGAAAGAACAAATAGAAACACACAGAACTATACAAAGAATCAACAAGATAGATAAACCCTTAGCCAGACTGACCAGAGGGCACAGAGACAGTATACAAATTAATAAAATCAGAAATGAAAAGGGAGACATAACAACGAAATAAATCTTAAAATAACTATTCTGTTTGTTGAATATCAACAGTTGAAAATATTAAAATCATGTTCTACAAACATCATGGAAATATTATCGATAATTTTTCTCACTGTGCTTGAAATTAGCATTTTCTTAATGTTTAACTTCAAAGAGATTTTGCTATTTTGAAAGTTTTAAAGTATATTTAATGATAAAATAATTTCTCTCCAGAAAAAAACAAAACAAAAACAAAACAAAAAAAAAAAAACCAAGTATATCATGTTCTGACGGCTGTGTTGGTTTTCTGGGCTAAAGTCATCAGAGAAATCAAGATTTGGAAATACCATTAGACTTGAAGATGCAGAGGAATTGCTACACCCAAAGTACCTCGGTGTAGCTACGGTGCCCTGGAGGTCACTGGCATACATTAGGGTATACCCTCACCAGGGACATGGCATTTTCTTCTGCTCTATGGTCCAAGCAACTTGAGTTTCAAAATATAAAAATCCTGTATAAAAACATAATGTCTTACATAAATGCACATTCCAGCTTCCCTAAAACTATCCAAGCAAAGGTCCAGCTAGGGGACATGCTGATGTTCTAGGCACAGTGACTGGCACCACGTCAAAATGACGAGGGCCATCAGGAAACCTCTGAAGTTTGTTTCTGGGTGTTAAGAGGGCTAGACTGGATGGCCAACTGAATGTCAGGCATTTAAAAAATTATAAATGCATGTAGTTTTCTAGCATGTGATTCCTTCCACGGAGATGGAGGCAGTCAGAACTGGTCAGTGTTCACATCCGGGAGGTTAGCATGAGCCATGAGCACATGCCATTCTGAGGTGTCAGGTTGGTTACAGGTTCTACACAGCTTAGGGAGTAAGGATTTTTTTTTTTTTTCTGGACCAATCTTGTAGAAATTCACTGATGAGAACCTGCCCATTCTCTTCCGGTCTTTAATAATGGTCTCTCAGCACACAGCAGCTGAAGTGCTTCCTAGCAGTTTGTATTTGCTTTCTCTGTGTGGACGCAGGCACAGTCGTCTGCCCAAGGTGGGCAGAGTCAAATTAAGGAAATGAATATTTCAGAGTAGAAAGAATGGGGGACTCGGAATGCGCTTGAGACTGGCAGGTATGCATATGGAGAAGGAAGTCTTGGAGCTGTGGGTTTCTCCTGGAGAGATCACCAGTAAACAGACAGGTAGACAGACAGACAGACAGACAGACAGAAAGGATCTCCAACGTTGGAGAAATTTAACAGAGTTAAATATTAATTACATTAACAGGAGTAAAATGAGAAACACAAAAAACGTCTGCCAAATCGTCAAACATTGTTAAAGTACTAACATTTGACTAGCAACTTTTCAAGACAGAACGCATTAAAAACAATTGGACGTTTTGTTCTTTTTTTACCCAGGGAACTGGTGAGCACGGAGCTAGTGGCCCCAAAGGAGAAAAGGTAATCCCGTGTTGTTGTTGTTGTTGTTGTTGTTGTTGATGATGATGATGATGATGATCAAAGGGATTAAGCACTTTCACCTATAGGGGCAGCAGTCCCAGTGAGCAGGAGCCTTAGGTGCTGCTGACCAGCAGCTGGATGCTGCCCCTTGGGGGCGCTACTGAGCAGGGGCGGCTACAAGAAAAGTGACTTGTCAAGAAAAACATCCTAAACAATGATCCAGAAAGGAGAAAGATTTATACGACTTGAAGGAAAACCATAGTACAAAGGATTGTAGGAGCCAGAAGGATCAAGGATCCCACAAGAAAACCCACAAAAGGAACTTGGGCCAATTGCACATACGTTACAGTTGTGTAGCTTGGTTTTCTTGTGGAACTCCTAACAAGGGGAACACAAGCTGTGTCTCTGATGCCCGTCTTTGGGACCTTTTCACCCAGCTGGGTTGCCCTGTCCAGCTTTAATAGAAGAGGAGGTGCCTAGTCTTACTTCAATTTGATGTGCCCATGTTGGTTGATATCCACAGGAGATCACAGATACGGAGGGGGGGAGTGAATGGAAGTGGGGGGACAGAGGACTGCAGTCAGGCTGTTAAAAACGTTTTAATTAGGAAGGGAGGGAGGGAGGGAGGGAGTCAGAAATCCTTGCAGGTAGCAAAAAAACATACGAAGAAAGAGCCAAAAGGCAAAATGCCTGTGGATCAAGCTCACTAGTTAACTGTTCTGAAAGCAAAGGAGGCTGTTCTGGGAGGAGTATTGTGTTTTGTTTTGGTGAGGTTTTACCATGCACAGTAGTAGTCTAGCCAAGCAGTTATTTCAAAATGAGTTTTCAAGCTAAAACACCAATATACTTCCGTTACATTTTCCTTGTCCTCAGTTGTAAGTCCTGCTTTATTAGCTATAAAAGATGGCAGGTTAACTTCTCTACAGAAAATATCACTTTATTCTAGTTGGATGGTAAAGCCGTGATGACCTTGGACTGTGAATGTGACATGGTCAGAGGAAAAATTTAAAAATAAAAAAAAATGCACATTCATTCTACAGACAGGGATATGAGGGTCTGGAAATACTAAAAAGGCAGATGCCTGTGAGAGGTACCTTACTTCATTCTCCCAGTAAAAGTTCTCTTGATTGAGGGCACGATACTTTTCGACACAAGTCCAAGAAATATGACTTCTGTGCTTTATAAATCAGCACAGCCAATCTATTCAAAAGATTGTGTATCTCTCACCAGGAAAAATTGCTAAAAGATCATCTCAGCAGGAGCAGTGAGCTCCTTATAGACTAGCCATTCAGGAAGAAAATTCTTCAGGATACATAAATAAAGCCCCGACATTCTGGAAAAATGATTTAAAAATGATTCTATAGCAATCCAAGTCATTCCCAGGTCTTGGATTTTGAGCAATGCTATTTCCTGTGAAGCAACACCTTATAGAATCATACCCCAACCTCACAAATGGATTGCATTTTAAGTATTTGCTATTTGACATATGCAGACTCGGGGCGCAGGGACACTAAGCTTGTCACAGAGGACAGCTGAATGGAGAAGAGGGATGTGATACTCTTAAAGCATTTAAAGGATGATTCATTTCTTGGAACAAAACAGCTGGCTTCTGTGTTGCCCTCTTCATTAGCAAACATATGTCATTTAGAAATTCTTAAGACCTTGCTGATGAGAAATTTGATTCTGTAAAACAGGTGTATCTCAAACTCCAGGGACCGTTCTTACCGCTTGGAATCTTTTTAATTGCTTCAGAATGTTAAGTGGAGTTAGAAAAAAAAAAAA
>NC_034594.1:5815431-5820082 GCF_900095145.1 Mus pahari | reverse complement strand
AAAAAAAAAAAAAAAAAAGCCTAACTTTGTAAGGTGGCTTTGAGAATTGCCCCAATAATGGATATGTAAGCCCCAGGTACAAAACAGAATTCTAAAACGCTAGGGTTACAGTCATGAGCCACCAGGGCCAGCTGGGGCAGAGAAATATTTTGTAACCAACTAAGCAAAAAAAAAAAAAAAAAACGAGAGTCTATCTGTTCCATCTTCCTACCCACATAAATGATTTGTCTAAAAGAGTCTACAGGGAACCTGATGCTGTGAGTGCTATCAATGTTCCTATGAAAGCGTTTTTAAAAATTATCATTAATGAAGGAACAGCTCTGCCAGCAAACCATGTATCAAGTCACAGAAAGCCTACGTGTAGCAACTGCTTGAAGAAAGTCAGCATATCTACTTCCTGTCCGTTCTGGATCAGTCTCCTGGCTTTTTAGACCTGTGTCTTTCACAGTGAAGATGTAAACTCCTTGGTGGATCTCTGCTTAGGCTTGTGATATGATCAGGGGTCGCAAACCCTGCCTGTACACAAAAGCACCAGGGAAGGGTTCTGCAACGCCTGTTCCTGAGCCCCGTGCACGGGGACTCTGAGAAGAGGGAGACCAATATCTGTTTCGTAAATACATGGACATTGGGTGGAGGCTGGGAACCACTGTGGGGTTGAACGAGCATTAGCCTTGGGATCAAAAGCTGGCTATGGTATAAACTGTTACGTTTCCTTGGAAGCCACCCCTTTACCCTAAGCATCAGGTTCCCAGTATGTAAAGCAGACATAATCATCTACAGGAAGAACTGATGGACGGATAAAAGGCTAACGAGATGAATTTTCCTGGAAGCCCAATTCTCAATGCAAATTAGACTGTCAATAAACACTCGGTTTTCTTGTTTGCTCTCCACCTTCTGCTCCGGAGCGCTCATTTAGCTTGTTTCCGAATGAGCCATTTCCATCCTTTCTGCCTAGTCTTGCTCTTCTTTGCATTCCTCCCAATAATTCTGAAGGGAGGAGACTCAAGCTGGAAGGTAGGAAAAAAGATTTAACTAACAATATTCATTAAATCTTTTATTTTGAATAGATGTGTATTTATAAGTAATTTCTAACCCCTTCACTTGCTTTCTGTTTCTGCTTAATTAGAATACTATTCTTGTTCGGGCTACCATTCCTTGAGGCCTGGATAGTGGGATCATACAACAAACCTGACAGATGACATGAAGGTCACTTTAGAGTTTTACAAACCAACTATGCATGGGTGCCTAAAGTGGCCACTGTCTCCTCTACCTTCCAACGTTATACAGAATTTACTATCTTAAAAAACAAAAACAAAAACAACACAAAAACAAAAACCCACCACCTTCAATGTACTGAAGTACAGGTAGAGATACACAAAGATGTATTTTGCTAGGATCAAACCATATGCCAGGGCTATTGGAAGATGGTTCAGAAGCTAAGAGCATTTATTACCCTTACTAAGGATTTGGGGTTAGTTTCCAGCACCCACAAGAAGCAGCTCATAACGGCCTGTAACCCTAACTTCGAAGCACATCACATCCTCTTCTGGCTTTTTTTTTTTTTTTGGGGGGGGGGGTACCTGCACATGTGGCAATCATATAGACAAGCAGGTGTGCACACACATGCAACTGTGCACACACAAAGTAAATAAATATATAAGGAAATATAGCTAGCACACTTTAAATTTTATCCCCATTACCTCAAAGAACTTATTAGTTCTTAAGCTTAAAATTCAAAGGGACCCAGAAAAAAAAGACTAGGAATTAAGAAATATATATACCTGTAGATACAACAGTAAGTATTGTTTTACAAAATTCACCTTGGGCTGGAGGAAAAATGTTCAGAACTACCTGTGGTCTAGTGCTATGTTTAACTTAAGAATCAAGTGGTTGTTTGGGAATGCTGATAAATACTTAAAAAAAAAATCCAGTGCTACAGCTCTGATGTCTGGTCACGATGTCACTCCTGCCTACAAGGAAGCCCTCTTCAACTGTATTTTCTGAAAAATGCCTTTCTATGTCACATACAAATCCCTCTTCAACGTTTTTGACCAGCACATCTTAGACATTTCCAAACGGCTGCTGTCAGCAAGTCAGCAAGAGTGTCATCTTTGTCCACAGCCTTCATCTACGCCTCAAGAGAAACGCTGCGGACAGCTGGCAGATTCGGTTCTCTTTCTATAATCACACACACACACACACACACACACACACACACACACCCCTAAAATAAGAAAGAAGTCCTCAGAAGAAAACAGGAACAGACTGTTGTGTCACTTAAAGGCAAAAATAAATAAATAATGGTTTTGGTACACCAGAACAAAACTATAATTCTTTTCTCCTCTGTGTGTCCTGTCCTTGAAAAGTGATTAACATCGTTCCACATTAATTTTAAATGTCCTAATGAAATGTTATGGGTTTCTAGAAGGCCTACGGCATGGAGGAGGGCAAAGACACCTTATTAGGAAGACAGCCTGGCTAGATTCAGATCTTCACAGAGGCCCTGAACCCACCCGGTGGGACTCTGTGGGATAAGCACTTCTGCTTTTTCTTGACAGGGCGATACTGGGCTGCCCGGATTTCCAGGGTCTGTTGGCCCTAAAGGACACAAAGGAGAACCTGTAAGTATTTTAACTTTGAGGGAAGAGGAAGAAAGAAAAAAAATAGATGAAAAATTAAAAATATTTTCCCAAACTAACCCCAATTTCATGGTGTTTTAAATCTAATACTCTAAACAACATTGAAATGGCAAGCACACAGCATGCCAGGCACCAGACCCTCTCTCTCTTAAATCACTTAACACATATAAAAAGTCCCCATGAGGTAGCCCGTTCTGTACACAGGTTAGGCTGGTTCCAGATTCCGGGCTCTAAAATTATTAATTTGCCAGGATATGACTAAATACCAAATCTAAAGTGAAAAACACAATCAATATATCAAGACTAGTACAAATTTATTTTTAAAATTGAAAATGCTCTTCTCTCGCTCCCTCCCTCCCTCCCTCTGTCTCTCTCTCTCTCTCTCCTCAAACAACTGTTCTCAATACATCTCTGAAATTATTTTCCTGTTTTCTGTGAGCTAACTTCCAATATTGCTGTGACGGTTTCTTGGAAAACTTTTCTTTGGGAGGAAAAGCAAAAAGGAAAACAAACAATGAACCCTACCACATCATTTATATTCAAATAGAACTGCTGAAGAGCCTGCAAACGTGTGTGTGTGTGTGTGTGTGTGTGTGTGTGTGTGTGTGTGTGTGTGTGTTCTTGAACCTGGAGTTCAACAATTCTGCAAGCCTACCTAGTCAGCAAGCTCTAGGAATCCTGCTGTCTCTACCTCCCCAGTCCTAGGATGGCAAGCAAGCCTTGCCTTTGCCCTGCTTTGACATAAGTTCTGTAAATGAAAATCATTCTTCGTCCTTAAGCAAAAAAAAAAAAACAACCAACCAAACAAACAAAGAAAGAAAACAGAATTAGCATGTGTCTAGCCATTTTTATGAAATGCAGCACACCTTTTAAAATTGCTTTCACCTGTATTCCAGAGTGAGTTGGGGATATGGGTTTACTGGGGACGAGGGATGGAGAGGTCAGTAAAATGCTCGAGCGGCAAACAGAAGCAACAGGAAAAGCGGAAAAGCGTTCCGTGCTACCAAGCTGAACTCCACCGCTGCTTCGGCTTCACTTAGACCCCTTCTTTGCTAGTGATGGTCTCTGGCAGTTTTTTTTTTTTTTTTTTTTTGAGGCTCCTGGGAACTTTATTGCATTTTTGTAACATTTATAAGAAACACATTTTCAGAATTTGGGCTTTGCTGTAACCTCAGAGCTTAGAAACCACCTCNAGTCTTTCAACTGACTCACAACCCAAAACCAAGCCCCAAACGCTTCCACATGGCCCAGCGATCCTCTCGGTACTTTAATGCTGTGAACATCAGACTGTAGCAGGCAACTATGTAGAGCACAACCATCGCACCTTCCTGCGCGGCCCCCGTATTACAGCAAGCCCAGCTTATGTTCCACCATCAAGTGGGGCTCGCCCATCAGTTCACTTTGTGATGGATCATTAAGAATATCCTCAAAACCAATGGTCTCATCGTTGCCCCTCAAAATATCCAATGAGAGGTTTGAGCTCAGGAGAAACGGGAGCCACTGAACCTGCTGCACTGCTTTGAACTCCATCTGTAACTTCAAGGGAGCAAACAGACCCTGGATGTTCCTCGGTGTGGAAAAGTTCATCTTGTCCTAGTTGAGCTGGAAATTTTTTTCTGATAATTCAAGAGGGTGACTGGGCAAAAGTTCATTTTTCACACAAGAAAACCCTTTCCGGAGGAGATCGTGGCTCTTGAAAGGCCCGCTGGCAGAGAGCTCCGCCACTGGAATACTGTCCTTCAGCTCCAACCCAAGGCCTCTGGAGTTCATCTTGGAAACAGCTCTGTGAGATGCTCCAAACCTGCTCCCGTCGGCCGGCCAAACCGCTCACTTCCGTTTCCGGGCCTCCGGCAGCTTTAAAATCACCTGCGCGCCCATGGACACCGTTATTGACCGTCTGGTCCCTTATCTTCAGTGTCTTGTCCAGGCCTTCCTAAGAGCTTTTTTTTTTTTTTTTTTTTTTTTTTTTGGTTTTTCGATGATGACAATGCTATGTTAGGCAGTCAGCTTGA